>NW_027332240.1:10642500-11145000 GCF_041222505.1 Epargyreus clarus | reverse complement strand
CCAACCAACCAACCAACCAACCAACCAACCAACCAACCAACCAACCAACCAACCAACCAACCAACCAACCAACCAACCAACCAACCAACCAACCAACCAACCAACCAACCAACCAACCAACCAACCAACCAACCAACCAACCAACCAACCAACCAACCAACCAACCAACCAACCAACCAACCAACCAACCAACCAACCAACCAACCAACCAACCAACCAACCAACCAACCAACCAACCAACCAACCAACCAACCAACCAACCAACCAACCAACCAACCAACCAACCAACCAACCAACCAACCAACCAACCAACCAACCAACCAACCAACCAACCAACCAACCAACCAACCAACCAACCAACCAACCAACCAACCAACCAACCAACCAACCAACCAACCAACCAACCAACCAACCAACCAACCAACCAACCAACCAACCAACCAACCAACCAACCAACCAACCAACCAACCAACCAACCAACCAACCAACCAACCAACCAACCAACCAACCAACCAACCAACCAACCAACCAACCAACCAACCAACCAACCAACCAACCAACCAACCAACCAACCAACCAACCAACCAACCAACCAACCAACCAACCAACCAACCAACCAACCAACCAACCAACCAACCAACCAACCAACCAACCAACCAACCAACCAACCAACCAACCAACCAACCAACCAACCAACCAACCAACCAACCAACCAACCAACCAACCAACCAACCAACCAACCAACCAACCAACCAACCAACCAACCAACCAACCAACCAACCAACCAACCAACCAACCAACCAACCAACCAACCAACCAACCAACCAACCAACCAACCAACCAACCAACCAACCAACCAACCAACCAACCAACCAACCAACCAACCAACCAACCAACCAACCAACCAACCAACCAACCAACCAACCAACCAACCAACCAACCAACCAACCAACCAACCAACCAACCAACCAACCAACCAACCAACCAACCAACCAACCAACCAACCAACCAACCAACCAACCAACCAACCAACCAACCAACCAACCAACCAACCAACCAACCAACCAACCAACCAACCAACCAACCAACCAACCAACCAACCAACCAACCAACCAACCAACCAACCAACCAACCAACCAACCAACCAACCAACCAACCAACCAACCAACCAACCAACCAACCAACCAACCAACCAACCAACCAACCAACCAACCAACCAACCAACCAACCAACCAACCAACCAACCAACCAACCAACCAACCAACCAACCAACCAACCAACCAACCAACCAACCAACCAACCAACCAACCAACCAACCAACCAACCAACCAACCAACCAACCAACCAACCAACCAACCAACCAACCAACCAACCAACCAACCAACCAACCAACCAACCAACCAACCAACCAACCAACCAACCAACCAACCAACCAACCAACCAACCAACCAACCAACCAACCAACCAACCAACCAACCAACCAACCAACCAACCAACCAACCAACCAACCAACCAACCAACCAACCAACCAACCAACCAACCAACCAACCAACCAACCAACCAACCAACCAACCAACCAACCAACCAACCAACCAACCAACCAACCAACCAACCAACCAACCAACCAACCAACCAACCAACCAACCAACCAACCAACCAACCAACCAACCAACCAACCAACCAACCAACCAACCAACCAACCAACCAACCAACCAACCAACCAACCAACCAACCAACCAACCAACCAACCAACCAACCAACCAACCAACCAACCAACCAACCAACCAACCAACCAACCAACCAACCAACCAACCAACCAACCAACCAACCAACCAACCAACCAACCAACCAACCAACCAACCAACCAACCAACCAACCAACCAACCAACCAACCAACCAACCAACCAACCAACCAACCAACCAACCAACCAACCAACCAACCAACCAACCAACCAACCAACCAACCAACCAACCAACCAACCAACCAACCAACCAACCAACCAACCAACCAACCAACCAACCAACCAACCAACCAACCAACCAACCAACCAACCAACCAACCAACCAACCAACCAACCAACCAACCAACCAACCAACCAACCAACCAACCAACCAACCAACCAACCAACCAACCAACCAACCAACCAACCAACCAACCAACCAACCAACCAACCAACCAACCAACCAACCAACCAACCAACCAACCAACCAACCAACCAACCAACCAACCAACCAACCAACCAACCAACCAACCAACCAACCAACCAACCAACCAACCAACCAACCAACCAACCAACCAACCAACCAACCAACCAACCAACCAACCAACCAACCAACCAACCAACCAACCAACCAACCAACCAACCAACCAACCAACCAACCAACCAACCAACCAACCAACCAACCAACCAACCAACCAACCAACCAACCAACCAACCAACCAACCAACCAACCAACCAACCAACCAACCAACCAACCAACCAACCAACCAACCAACCAACCAACCAACCAACCAACCAACCAACCAACCAACCAACCAACCAACCAACCAACCAACCAACCAACCAACCAACCAACCAACCAACCAACCAACCAACCAACCAACCAACCAACCAACCAACCAACCAACCAACCAACCAACCAACCAACCAACCAACCAACCAACCAACCAACCAACCAACCAACCAACCAACCAACCAACCAACCAACCAACCAACCAACCAACCAACCAACCAACCAACCAACCAACCAACCAACCAACCAACCAACCAACCAACCAACCAACCAACCAACCAACCAACCAACCAACCAACCAACCAACCAACCAACCAACCAACCAACCAACCAACCAACCAACCAACCAACCAACCAACCAACCAACCAACCAACCAACCAACCAACCAACCAACCAACCAACCAACCAACCAACCAACCAACCAACCAACCAACCAACCAACCAACCAACCAACCAACCAACCAACCAACCAACCAACCAACCAACCAACCAACCAACCAACCAACCAACCAACCAACCAACCAACCAACCAACCAACCAACCAACCAACCAACCAACCAACCAACCAACCAACCAACCAACCAACCAACCAACCAACCAACCAACCAACCAACCAACCAACCAACCAACCAACCAACCAACCAACCAACCAACCAACCAACCAACCAACCAACCAACCAACCTTTGGGAATAAGGGTTAAGTAGGCGATTCGGCGTTCTTGTGTGGTGTAGAGCTGAGCCTTATGTTATATAAGTTAGTGTTAGAGTAGTATTAAGTTAGTCATAATAAAGACGTCAACCTATAAACACGCCTTTCAATACCCTAAGAGCCTGCGACCTCACTACATGGCGACCCTGCCAGGCCGGTGCGCGTGTGGCGCTGCCACGTCGCACCGGGAGGCTATGAAAAATAAGAAGAACGAAAATTTAACAATAAGAAGATCAAGACAGAAGATATTACATATAATTAAAGAATATCAATACATAAATACCTATTAAGGACAACTCGGATATGGAAACGTCATGAATATGGAAAACACCTAGAGAAGAATAATACCTACAGAAGTATAGTAAATTGTCGTCAGAAAAAAAAAGCACTCTACTCTTCGAAGAAAATGGTCTACATTCTACATAAAAATGTTCGGATGAAGACAATGACATCATCGGTCAGCCAGTCTCCGGTACGTCTTAAAAATTTGACACCTGCTGAATAACGAAGAAGGACGTCGAAATCATCGTCTCCTCGCGATAAGAAAAATTGCCGCACGCCCAGCCATGGTCATCGCAGCCCAGCAGCCCTTGACTGACCAGCGGACTCCTACCCTTGCCAGCGCGAAATTATTTTTACGGTAAAGAAAACAAGTATAATTTTGTAATTTGTAGCCTTATTTTTCTAAAAAGACAAATTTTTGTAAGAAATAACCGTACTGCAGAATTTTAAAAGCTTATTTGTCGTATTATAAAATGGTACCTATCTATATTACTTATGATCATAATTTTTTTTAGTCAAATTTTACGTATTAATAAGTATATCTGTGCTATGTAGCAAGTAAATTAAATGTAAAAAATGTTTGATAAAGTAATTTAAAATTATTTTTATAATAACTTTGTAATGCGTAAGTTATTATTGTTTTATTCTATTTGGTTGTCGCATTGTATTAAGTAACATAAATCGCCATAAGTATCTCAGTAATAATGTTATGTATAGTTAAAAGTATAAGTAAACTCAGGCAGCAACAGTAGTATAAAATTCATTGTTCTAATTTTGCTGATTACTAAAAACGTGTCATACCTCCCGTTACACATCCTTTTAGGAATGGAATGTGTAAGATTCGGATTGCAATGCAATGGCGATACAGTTCTTATTACATGCGCATTAGTAGGTAACCATTGTTGCTATGCAAAGTTTATGAATGTACTTGAGATCTATTATAATTGTTATTCATAACTTTGGTAACTTTAATTTATGGCTTTGAGGTAGTTTTTGATTGAGGAAATGTAACATAAACTTGATTATGATTTGAATTGAACTGAAATTATATGATTTTTAATTTACATTTAAAGGTAAATCAATATATAGACTTATGAAAGGAATGTATGCTTGGTAATTATGTATGAATTTCTTCCGTAAGTTAGTATTTTTAGTAATGATTGGGATTGATCCCCCGAGAGTTAAGAAAATATCTAACGTGCTGATGAAATATCGTGTGTTGTAAAGAATTTTATGATTGTATTAAATAATAAAGAAAGGAGATAGATGATTATAAATATAATACTGTGTAAATCTGAAACCATAATCATGATCATACCGTACGCGAGTCGTCTGTGTGAAAGAAAAGGATTAGTGGATTTATGAAAGAATTGAAGAATGATAATAAGCAGTGAAGATACTATTTATGCCCAATTACTTGATCATGTAGTTACGCGAGCCGTATACGTGAAAGAAATGGGAAGGTATAGGAAGAGTTAAAGAATTATAAGGATATAAGAGGAAGAAATAATGAAAATGTTATGAAACATAAATAAATGTTAAAAATGAAATGTTATGAAAAATAAATAAATGTTATAAATGAGGTGATATAAAGATTATGTACTAATAAAGAATATGTACGTTTGAAAGCTTAAAGATGAGACATATTGTTTTAAATGGACTTTTACAAAAATACTTGACTTAATATTACAGCTGTATGTAAAACTCGGATGAGACTATTGAGGCCTACCTAGATTAATTTTTATATGAGTACCTATTGAGGGAATGGAATATATTCACGGATATGACTAAACAATGAGCGGATTTGACTTCTTTTTGTTGTAATTGTAAGTCAATCATAAGGTTATACTAGTATTTTATGTTTTACTTTGTTCTCTTTTTAAATGATTATATTACGTGTTATTACTATTATTATGATTAAGAAGGCCTGTTCTACACCAGCTTCAATATAATTTTAACTGTTTTTTTTTCTTAATTTGTGTAATTTGTAGTAGTTGTTTAAAAAAAAAAAAATTTCTAAATTTTAATTTTTTTTCGAATGCCCCAGGAGGTGTGGTGTAGAGCTGAGCCTTATGTTATATAAGTTAGTGTTAGAGTAGTATTAAGTTAGTCACAATAAAGACATCATCTAAGTAAGACGCCTCTCAATACCATACGAACCTGCGTATTCACTACACTTGTCTTTCCGTCTGACACAGACACTCTCAAGACATGGTTGTTTCGGGAGTTACCCTAACGGTCTGTGCCGGGTCTGTACGGGTCTGTGCCGGATCGGGCAGGAGCCAACAGCCAGGTGCCATCACTGCGACGATTGCCTCGATGAGACGGCGGAATGCGGAGCGCAGCGCGCTCAGCTCTGTATTGGGGGCAGACCTCTCGCTCTCGACCGTGGTTCGCGCCATGGTCGGAAGTGACAAGTCGTGGCAGGCGGTGCGATCCTTCTGCGAAGCTGTGATGCTCGCGAAGGAGGCGGCGGAGAGGGCCAGGGAGAATGACGTATCTTCCCAGCCGCTTCGCAGGAGCACGGGACGCCGTAGGGCGGCTTTCGTTGCAGGCCACCCTTTCCCCGTCCCATGAGCCCACGGAGGCGGATTCGGGGGAATCCAACTCCAGTCTTTAGGGCTCGAGATGTCGTGTGTGCGTTCGGCACGCTCGTCTCACGAGAGACCGCAATGAGAGGAGCCCAGCCCTTCCCTCTCGAGACGTGGCTGGTGTTAACATCAGCGTCGGCCATCACGTTGCCGGGTCGTCAATGTAATGCTAACGCTTTCTCGTGACCCAGCACTAAACGTCCAGGGGAACGCCGCGTAGTTTTAGTCGGTAAGAGTCCGACATACCCTTTCTGTTCCCCCGAGCAGAAGAGCATCCTTGAGGATTTCTTCGCGTTAAAAAAAAGGAGGCTCTTCTGCATTATCAGGGTTGAAGAGTTGAAGTTCGAATTTTCAATTGTATATCTCTGCTTATCAACCTTATTGAATATTCGTAAGCTCCAAATGCCTAACTTGTATGGTTGAGGCAGGAGGCACCTCTGAATTATCAGGGTTGAAGAGATGAAGGTCGAATTTTCCATCATATCATATTAATCTAGATACTCAATGTTTATTTTAAGTTTCATTTTATTTGGGTGGCCAGGAGGTAAGATAGCATAAAATATGTAACAAACAGGGGTAGTGATGATGAGTTCCACCTCGTATCTCACAGTTCTAATCATCAGACCATACACATGTCAAGGTAGTAAAGTACCGCAATGAAACACCCTTTCATATTAAAAAAAAAGAAAATTGAAATTGGTTAAGAAATACTCGAGTTATTCAAGTTTAAAAGAAATCAGGTTTTCCACTCTTCGACAGCCTTCAGGAATGCATTCTCTGAGCGGCCAGACTATATATATTAAAAAATAAATCGTTCGGGAGTACATCGTTGAAAAATAAAACGCGGGAGAAAGTTAAAATACAATTTATTGAAAGAAACGTAAACAAGGATAATACTTGAGAAGCAACTTAAAACGCGCGGCTCGGCTGCCCGTCGCCGCTGGAATCTATTAACACTCTGCTTCAATCTACGCTTACAGTATGACGAGGCGGCCCGCACGCGCTGAATGTTACGTACTTATACTAATTTAAATGTCTTTTATTGGTACCAATAACTAAGGCAACGCACTTTATTTCACACGGGACAACTCAACTTCTCTAGTTGTTATAACGTATTCCTCGAGAATTACATTTTCAGCTTAGTGTAAAGAGCTAACCCGTATGAAATAAAGGTCTTAAAATAAGGAATTATTAAAATTATTAATTACTTTAAACTAAACGATTAGCCGGACCCCATCGAATATACCGGAAACCGCCTAATTATATATTAAACACATGGAAACATAGTAGTACTATAGCAGTAATACACTACGAGTATTTGAGACACAAGAATAGCTCGCTTTTTATTGAATACGAAAAGTTAAGGTCGAACTAATAATTCAACATGATGAACGTATATTATGTGTCCGGCGACAGCAGCGGTGGGGCCCGGCCGCTCTGCTGCGTGCAGCTTTACAGTAGTACATCTTAACTATGATCTATGTAAGGAGCCTGTAAATAACAACAGCGTCCAACGATATAGTAAAGCGCAGAGCGTATCATTAAAATGTATAAAAGTCCAAAGATGCTACTGGCAGACTATTGAATGTTGGATTGAAAGATCTCAAGAGCCGCATTTAAATAAATAGGAATGTCGGTGAAAATCCGTGTTCGTTTTACGATACAGCGTTTCCGCTCCAACCCGGTCACCGCTGACCACTTGTGACTTCAGTAAAAAAATACATGACGTCGGTTAACGACACGAATCAATAAATATACATCGAATATAGCTCTCTCAATACTGCGTCGTCTCGGCGGTTTCACCCGCTAAACCGCTCCGAAGGTGCGGCCGACGGTCACAAATATAAATATTACAATAATATAAAAATTTTAAATTTAAAAATGCGTGTAAAGGCATCGAGCTGCGGTCACGCTGCGACGCGACCGCGAATAATTTTGAGGTAGGTACAATTCATCACTTATCAATTCGTATAATACGGATTGCTCATTTCACTAAACGTTACACAATTATCACTATGCTAGGGGCGGCACCGCGCGCCCGCGCCGCTCACTCCGCGCCGTTCTCCAGTACCTCCTGCGAAAGAATTTGATTTGATTTGAAAGAGTTAAGGTTTCAGTTACTTTTTTTATAATATAGAAGCAGCAAACGAGCATACAGTCTGTCTCATGGTTAGTGGTTACAGTATCTGTAATCAATCTCGGATAAGATAGGAGTCCTACTCGAAGTCGGTCACAGATGTGTTACCATCCCTGAGCTCCAAGTTGGAACATTACGGATAGTTGTTTCCCTTTCCGCAACCTTCGAATGGACGCGGCGTCGATGAGTTTGACGGAGTAGAGGCACAAGGTACATCGAATATCATAAATTAATTTATGTGTATGTTTAATTAATATTATTTTAATTAATGGAAATATAGTATTTTTAATTAATGTAAAATATTTTATTTTAATTAGTTTTATACTTGGTAATTTACAATGATTTATTTAAACATGTTAAATTATGAATTAAATGCAGTGATAGTCTAGTGGTTAAGAAACGCGGCCTCTCGATCGAGGGGTCCGAGGTTCCAATCTCAGGCACGCACCTCTGATTTTTTTATCACTTATAATATTTTAATTATCACTTGCTAAAACGGTGAAGGAAAACATCGTGACGAAACTTGCATACCTGGGACGGTATGCGAAGTCCAACACGCACTCGGCCAGCGCGGTGCTCCACGGCCCAATCCTTCTCATTTTGAGAGGAGACTCGTGCCCAGCAATGGAACAGTAACGGGTCGATGACGTATATATCACTCTAGATAGAGAACTTCCAAAAATATACGTACGTCCCGGTGGTCCGGCGCGCGGTGGTCGAGCGCGACGTGTGCGAGCGCGGGCGGCGCCCAGAGCGCGGTCCAGCAGCCGTCGGGGTCGGCGAGGCACTCGACGCAGGACAGGAACTCCTTGCCGGAGAAGCCGCCGGCGGCGTACAGCGTGTCGGCGAGCGCGGCCAGGCCGGGCGCGGCGCGCGGGCGGCGCAGCGCGGGCAGCGGCCGCCACGCCGCGTCGCCGGCGCCGAGCCAGGCCGCCGCGCGCAGCGACGCCGCGCCGCCCGAGCCGCCCGCCGACACCAGCCGCGCGCGCCACACCGCGCCGCCCACCGAGCGCCGCGCCGTCGGCAGCGCCGGGCCCGCCGTCCACGTCTGCGCGCGCACACGCGACATCGTCATATCGATGTTTAAAGGCCCGGCCGAGCGAGTAAACGTATTCTAACGCCGCGTCCGGCGTAATTTACGCCGCGTCCTAGCGTCGCATTGTGTTGAGTTAGTAGAGAGCGGTCACACCGAGCGCGGACGCGTCCCGCTTACGGCGTTATAGCGCAATGCCAAGCGTTCCTGTCGCCTGTGTTGTAATTTTTTACAGATTTGCGTCCTAGCGCCAAACACAATTTTGAAAAATATTTATATTTACTACTGTATAATAGTAGATATAAATATAAATGATAATATGTATAAAACGATATTAAAATAAAATTTGAAAATATTATTTTTGTTTTCTCTTTGGTCATAATAACCAAGCACACAAACTTAATAATTCTTTCACGTCTAAATCATTCAATAACTGAATAGTAAATCTATTATCCAAAAACTACCAAAAATATGTGATACCAATGTGAGGACTTTGAAATTAGTACGTCGTTTAACGTCGCGTAAATGTAGTCTGTGTGGCGTCCAGGAACGCAGCGTAAATTACGCCTAACGCGGCGCTAAAGTACGCGTTCTGTTTGACCAAGCCTTAAATGTTGGTAAAAATTACTTTCACTATTTGCCTCTAATGTACCAAAAGAAGTATAATTTAATAATCTTAAAAAAATGTTTATATGTTCTTATGCAACAGTTCCGATCTAGAGACGATTCATTTCACACTATATGGGGGCAAACAGCGAGCAGTGTAGTTACCGCTTGCGCGTCGCCCAGCGGCAGCATCTCGGTGCTGGCGAGGCAGTTCCAGCCGTCCGTGCCGCCCAGCACCCACAGCGCGCCCTCCCACACCACCGCCGCGCTCTGGGACCGTCCTACCGTATACGCGTACAATATTACGATTACATTATTACGATGTTATTAAATGACATCGAATTTGACAATAACATGTAAGTAATTAAAAATATTTTAAGACAGTCTTTTGGACACTAAAATATAAGACAAAATATTAAGAAAAAGGCTGCTTTTACATAACGACTTGCACACAGTGAATTACATAATAGAAAAAGTAAGGTAAAATATGAAGACGGTCGCACCGATGGAGAGCGGCGGCGCGTCGGTCCAGGTGTCGGTGCGCGGCGAGTACTTGTGCACGAGGCGCAGGCTGCGGCCGCCCGCGCAGCCGCCCAGCGCGAACAGCTCGCCGCGCGCCTCGTCCGCCGCCGCCGCCGCGTGCGAGCGCGCCGCCGGCAGCCGCGCGCGCGCCCGCCACGCGCCGCCGCCCGCGCCCGTCTGCACCGCACACCACACACCCACCGTCAGTTCCATCACTTTCATCCGACCCTCCCGCGCTTGACACATTATTTATTTATTTATTAGGTTCACAAATTTAATGTAACACTACAATATACACGAAACACATCCTACATAACAGCTTACACATTGAGAATAAGACAGCAAAAAAAAAAAAAAAAAAAACAGCAATAACCGAATAATAATAAAAATTTAACCAGTTTACAATAACGTCTTTAATTGTGTTTAAAGGAAAGGAACATATGCCATTGTATGACGATAACATTCTGTACAGTGGATGATGTTCTATGTTTGTTCGACAATGTGGTACATAAAAAGTATTCCTATTATTCAAAGTACTACCAGGACGTGGTATATCTCAATATCGATTTTTTTAAGAAGCCCTCATAAAACATCAGACCATGCATAATTTTGAAAAGTAATAAAATATCTGAAATTTTACGATTTCATTTCGATCGATCGTCGCGGAACACACCTCCTCGTAGACGTCGACCGAATCGAGGTCGTTGAGGCCGTCGCTGCCGCCGATGACGTAGACCGCGCCGCCGAGCAGCACGGCCGGGAAGCGGGCGCGCGCGCGCTTCATGTCGGGCAGCGGCGCCCACTCGTTGCTGCGCGGGTCGTACGCCTCCGCGCAGCGCAGCACGCGCGCGCGGTCGTAGCCGCCGCACACCGCCAGCCGCGCGCCCAGCGCCGCCGCGCCCGCCGCGCAGCGCCCCACCGACATGCACGCGATGCGCGCGCCCTGCTCCTCGCCCTCCTCCGCCGCGGCCGCCCGCGCGCCGCCCAGCCGCCCGCCGCGCGGCCCCTCCGCGCTGCCCGCGCGCCACACCACGCGCAGCACGGCCAGCCGCCCGCGCAGCGACACCAGCGCGCGCGTGGCGCCCGCGCCCGCCGCGCCGCCCGCGCTCGCCTCCGCGCGCGCCGCTATCACCGCGCACTCGCCCCCGTTCTGCGGTACCAAATGTGGCGGTTAGACTGACGTCGTTCCCGGCGACGAAACGCGATCTCGCCTCCCGGTTACCTCGTCGTCCTCCGCGGCCAGCGTGTACTCGGGAGTCGCGGGCTGCGCGGGCGCGGCGCGCTGGTCGCGGCGGCGGACCCCGCGCTCGCGCTCCTGCGCCTCGCGTCGGTACTCGCGCAGCTCGGGCGCGTCGCCGCTGGCCGCCGGCAGCTCGCCGCAGTCGCGCAGGGAGCCGCCCGCGTCAACGAACACGAGGTGCGTCCGCGAGCAGAGTTCCTCCAACTGCGCACGAAAGGCGACAAGTCTCAATCGATTCCGGGAGCGAGCCCGGGGAAGCCCCCGCTCGGGAGGCGATGTGTGTTTTGAGCCATAAAAAAGTTATGTTACTTCGTATGTTTTTATTCATAATGGATCTTCTGACACTCGTTAGTCCTAGAAGATCCACTTCGAATAAAATCTTGTATTATGGATTAAAGTGGACAAAAAAGTGCAAAAAGATCCATCAATGGATTTTTACAATGGATCTTAGTGGACATCGCCGCTCGGGAGAGGTCGCTACCTCACCTCGACGTCCGCGGCGTGGCAGTCGCGCAGCCAGGCCAGCGCGGCGTCCGCGACGGCGGCCGGCGCCTCGTCGCCGCCCTCGGCGCTCGTCTCGCGCAGCATCTCGATGTGAACGACCGGCAGCGTGGCGAGCGCGCCCGCCTCGCAGAGCTCGTCGAAGTGGCGCACGATGCGGGCGTCGAGCTCGGCGCGGTGCGGCGGCTGCAGCGCGGGCAGCGCGCGCACGGCGAGGCAGTCGGCGGGCGCGGCGTGGCGCACGAGGCGCTCGGCGAGGTGCGCGCGCGCGGGCTCGAGGCGCAGGCGCGCGGCGGCGCGGTACAGGCGGCGCGCGGCGGGCGGGTCGCGCGCGCGCAGGCGGCCGGTGTACGCGTACTCGAGCAGCTCGCGCACGGAGTCGGCGTCGAGGCCGGGCAGGCGCAGCGCGCGCGGCGCGGAGGCGAGCGCGGCCAGCAGGCGCGGCGAGGCGGCGGCCAGCACGGCGCGGTGCGCGGGCAGCTCCTCGCCGCCGACCGCGAGCACCACGTCGTAGTGCTGGCGCGCCTTGCGCAGCGCGTTGAGTGCGGCGAGCGCGCGCGCCGGCGCCGCGGGGTCGTCCAGCGACAACTCCTCCTCCAGCGCGGTCGCCTCCTCGCCGTCGCTGTCATCCGAGCGCGACGCCGAAGACGCCGTGCCGCCTGCGCAAACCGTACACGATTATATGGCAAGAAATCCATTCGCGAATGATTTTACTATTTTCTAGCATCTCATCCAAATATATATAGGCCAGCGAGACGGTCAATTTGTTGCGGTAGTCAATGCGTACAAGTGTATAATAAATAAAAGTACCTACTACATACATATTGACAATTTAACTAATGCACCGTTAGAATTTCCGCCAATCATTGTTAAATGATTAGTTTACCGCGTAACGTTCAGATTATCCCCGATCATGGTCAACAGACACCTGAATACAGATTCTATGAATACCACGGTTGACGTGGGTTATTTTCTGATTAAAAGAAAATCTAAGCCAATCCAATTAAGCTAAGCCCGATCTCTTATAATCGAGCGCGCGCTCCGACAATAAGCAGATCGCGGGCAGTTCAAGGTGATTTCAACAATTTACGTAAGAATTTGCGAATTTCTGTTTTTACCGGATCTTTTGCATTAGATGGAATGCGCGGGTCACGTAAACGTATAGTTTAAACTGTAAACACGTTTGTTCAGCCTAAAGCAAAAATGATTACGTTGAAACTAAAATAATCTGCAAACGTTAGTAAACGACTCTATTGTAATGTCTACGTTCATTATAAAGCATCATAACAACATGATAGGTCTTGTTGTGATCGCGGAACACCGGCAGCACCCCGAAACTAAACAAAACTTTAATTTCTTTGTTATACTTTTTGCCGTTGTATTGGAGTCAAGGTTGGAATAACATTGTAAGTATTTAATGGACAATTGAAGGTGATTTTGATTTAAAGTTAATACGTAGCTACTACGCTTGTTTCGCCAGCGGATACGAGCATCTCGTTAATGTCCGCGGCTACTGTACGTCTTGTAGCATGTACAACGTGGCGTGTACTTTGCAAATGATATGACGAGACAAATATGACAGGTTTCCGTAATCGCGGAGAACGCCCCGAAGACAAACTGGCGCGATAAATGCAGTACTTAATCTGTGGCTTATTGCGTCGTAATCATATTTAATGCAAGTTATCAGATAGCGCGCGCCGCGTCGCAATCCGGTCTCCGTCACGTTATTATAATACTGCTTAGTACTTAGCGGAAGATACTTCGTGACGTATTTGAAACAAACATTTCCTGGGGGCAACTTCATAACACATAAATTACATATGTTATAATTCATCATCAGTAAGCGCGTTTAGTTTACATTCAACACGAGCTGCGGTCTCAGCCGTCCTACCGAAGGGAAGTATCACCTACTTTAAATCACTCCGTCCTTACAAGTTTCTTAAGTAATCAAACGACTATGAAGACATAATATATTATTGTGTAGTTAAGGTTTAGTGGAGACTGTAATAAATCGTAGCCATATATTGGGCGAGGAAACGTCCACTTCGATTGTTGACATGAATTGGCTCAATTAGCGGCGGCGGCCGGCGCGTTCCTCGACCTCTAGCCATTGTAATTACTGAATGCCCGCATCCTTGAGTACTTCTTCATGGACCGCTTCCTGTACGCGCAATACCTTCACCCCGTGCGAGCCGCCTCCGCTGATGTCAGTACACTCCGGTAGCGAAGTGTTATGCAATAACAAAACAAATACGATAGGTGCGCGGGCGAGACCCGTTTCCACCGAGCACGCAGTACGACGCGACCTTCGTCGCTTTCGAGTCACGTGTCGCCTCCACGCCGCAGTTCCGTTCCGCCTAATTGTGATAAAATAAAACTCGTAAGGATATCACAAGTCATTGTTGGTTGTTGTGAAACCTGTTAGAACTGGAACTACCAATCTTGGACCTACTGAGTAGGTTTCCACTGTAAAAGTACTGATTACAACTAGATAAAAGCAGTACCGCCTCCATCTTGCAATGTGATTAGTATTTAATAACATGAGTACACTGACTGTACTACTCTTGATCTCCAGGTGCAGATGTCTAACAGTATAAGGGATTTCAGGGGCTTACAAATGCCTATATGATTGTAAACAAGTCTGAGAAAGCTGGAATTTGGCTATAGTAAACCTTCTTGATGACGAAATCAAATGATGCATGCATTAAGAATTTTTAAAATGGCCACTGAATCCAAGTTTTACTACAGTAAAGTTCTATTTATTTTTTTGACTAACTATATTGTTTTCCTAGTTGGGCTTTTGTTCATAAGACTCATGTCATCGCATCATTCATCATTGTTGTTTATATGAACAATTGTACATAAATATAACATCTTTTGAAGCAAAGGAGCGGTGTCTGATGGCTGCCATGCAATTGACTGACAGTAAACAATGCACACATGACTTGTGAACAAACAGTAATTGTGTCAGAGTGATGGCTGGCAACATCCTGTCCCCGCGAGCTCGGAGAACAATGCTGCTCACTGTCACCAACACAAGTGCAAATTATAAAATCACTATTTACCTTTTTCACTTTTACCAAAAACGACCATCACTTTAGACACTGTTCAATGACAAATGAAACTTGTAGCACTCAATGTTTTTACTCTTATCTGTAAATGATTACTTAATTCAATATTATTGAGTATTTTTTATTATCTCTGCTCACCTAGATAGTTCCTACTGATATAATTGATAAATTTAAAACATCTTGTTTTCTAATAAACAATATTAGAACATGTTTGTTTGACCATTCAGGTTAAATTAATGAGAGGTCAATGTATGTTTAAAATTATAAAAAAAAAACTAGTATTAATTAGGGAGACACAAGCAATCGAGAAGAAGAAGTCCCAATTGAGTATAACTGGAACTCTGAAAGGATTATCCAAAGTCAATGTCAACTTGCAATTACGTACAACTTCGATGTACATAATTAAATTGCGCGTGTCGATACGTCCGCCTTAACAAACATACAAAGTTATGTCACGTCGTAAAAACTAGCGGCGCAGCGACCGCCTCGAGCGCGGCCTCGAGCGCTGGTCACCGCCGGCGGCCGAGAGCCCGCGGGGCCTGCGCGCCGGACACGCCGCGGGCTCGAACGACGAGGTCGGAGAGGTGGAGACTCACCGTCGCCGTTCCTGTAGTCGTCTTGTGGCTTCATGTTCCCGGCGCGCAGTGTCTCGCTCGCGGCGGACGGTAGCTCGTGCAGGGCGATGTCGCAGCGCAGTCCCGCTGCGCGATGTGGAGCCGCACAGCGCGCTACCAAACTGTGATCATTCCGCGGTGTCGGCGTACCTCCGGGTGCTGCGACTATGGAGCGGTGACCACACCACACCACTATCCGCGTGCACCGACACACTTGTTTTGAACTTTTGACACTGACATTCTTGACGTTTCTAGATTTCTCACAGTTCTATCGTACTCTTTCGTTAACGTGCTATACGATAGAGATGCGAGATATAGCATGGCATCGCAACAAACAAAATTGACAGTTGTTGTTTTGAAATGTTTTGAGCAAATAGACTTCTTGTCTTTTGGCCATCATAAAAACAAATATAATTTATGGAGTTATATGTGAGCCAAAGACTATAATAAATGTTAGCTTGCGCCCTTCTTCCCGATTGTCCGAGTTTTATATTGAATTTGATTATGGATTACGATATATTTTTTTATCCGAAATTATTATCGATATCCGAAAACCGGTTTCGGATATCGATAATAATTGATTGATTGATTTGATCCTGTTACGAATTTCCATAATATTACTCGTTTTATTATCCATGCTTGCTTTCATTTATTGTTAATCAAACTATATTTTTTAATAAAATAAGAATACAATGATTGACAAAAATTAAAGTTACTGTTCTAAAAGCATGGGAGCTTTGTATAACGACGGTTTTATGATTTTGATGAGGACAATGGGCCAAAATTATTAAAACCGTGTATTGTCATCGGTCTTTGATAATCGTTCAAAATTTAGCATTAATCTAACCGTTCAAAGTTGGTAAATATAGAGTTTCAAAATTTCGTTACATACGTAAGTGTGGTGTTCCACTTTTCAAATATTCAATTTCAATGTCCAATATTTTAACAAAATTTGACAGACATATTAATACTGTTTGAGAGAAAAATTGATTTCGTTTCCTGCAGTGTTTTTTGCTATGTTAAAACAAAGTGATAATAAAGAATAAAACAAATATGTGCATGTTCTCTATTTGAGAGATTGAGAAAATGAATGAGCAACTGTTTTTGGAAATTGTTTTTGGCCTGGAAACGAGTTCTCTATCTGGAAAATCTTCGATCAAATATCGGTGTTGCTAGTAAATTGTATGTATTTAATTTATTTGATCAAAGGACAACGAAAGATCATTGGACAAAGATATTTGATGAATGGAATATCATTATAGGGATGAAATAAAATTGTGATTAAAAGGATTTTATTTTAATGAAAATATATGATAATTCATCACTTTATATGCCATATGTTTTGTTAGTTACTTATTATAGGAGGGAAATTACTTAAATAAATTACGGTAAGTCAATCTAGAGCGTTTAATAAACATGAGTAAGAATATATAAAAATGTATCATTTGTACGTTGAACATTTATTCTAGTGAAGCAGTCGGGCGCGTGGTCAGGCGAGGTCGGCCTGCGTCTCGAGCAGCAGCTTGGCGAGCGCGTGCCTCGCGCCCAGGTCCAGCTCGGCGAAGCCCCGCGCGCGCTGGCGCTGCAGGCAGGCGGCGGCGGCGGGGGCGGCGGGGCAGGGGGCGGGGCGCGGTGCCACGAGCGCGGCGGGGTCGGGCGCGCGCAGGGCCCGCAGCGGCGCGGCGGCCAGCACGCGCGCCGCCGCCGCGTCCGCCGCACCGCCCGACAACCTCCACGACTCCAGAGCTGCACCACACGGTTGCGATTACTCCTCAACAAAATTAACATTAAACATTGTAATCTTACATGAGTAATATAAATAAATTTATCACTCCTAAAAAGAAAGTGTGACCAGTTTTATGAATTGAAATTGTTGCGTAATTTAAGTGTTGCCACGTCTCCGTCCAGTAATGTCTCTAAAATGTTTTAATTACTTATGTAATTATTACGTAAATTATGTAGTAGTATTAGTTATTTACCCGTACATTTTCTCTAACAAGGTTTTTGTCAAGAATTCAAAGAATAAATGATAAAATCATCCTTTTGTGGCTTCACTCAATTACAAGGAATTTAAGTATCATTCTATTTTACTTACCAAAGATTGAAATAGAGATAATGTTTCTGATGTTGTTAGAGATTTCAATAAAAATACTGCTATAACGTCTAGGTCTTCATAACACAAGCATTATTACGACTAATATTGTTGTTAACAATTTATGACTTAAAAATACACTTAAACTAAAACGTATTGGCAGCCATCTACCGAGAGTCCAGATGTATGTAATGTGAGGTGTGAGTGTGTACAGTCCGCGCGGTACGCACCGGCCTCGTAGTCCGCGCGGTAGAAGGCGAGCACGCGGTGAGTGTGCGCGTTGAAGCGGCCGGTGTGCTGCTGCGGCCGCGAGCCGTCCGCCTCCACGAAGCGCGGGTGCGCGAACTGCGCGTAGCGCGCGAACGGCGCCGGCAGGAACCACTGCTCGCCCGATATCGTGTTCATGCGCACCTGACGTACACAATATACATGTTGTGTTACATAAAATATGTATTACAAAAAACATATGAGAAATTTGATAAATTAAAATCGTACTTATTTAATTTGATAAATTAAATGAATACACAATTACGTATTTAAATAACGATTTATATTGTTGTGCTATTGAGTTAAGGAATTAATTTTATAAAAATATTCCATTCTATTTCTTTCTCTCGCTGATTAAGTTTTTTTGGATGTTTGTTTATTTCAGTATTATTTCATAAATTTTCAATTCAGAACGCTCATAAAAAGTTTTTACTTTAGAAAAAGGTAAGCAGATGTGTACATGCATCCATAGAACGGTAAATATGGTTTTAGGCGGTCTCTCACTCTGTTGAGGAAGTCCTCGTTAAACTCGAGGTCGGGCTCGGCGAGCAGCACGAGCGCGTCCCGTGGCGCGCGCGGCAGGCCGGCCGCCAGCGCCGCCGCGCGCGCCGCGTCACCGCCCGCGTCACCCGCCGCGTCACCCGCACCGACCGAAGTCTCCACCACGTCTATCCGCGCGCCACGGTGCCGCTCCAGCAACGCGCGGACTGCCTCACGCACCTCCGTAGCGCCGCTCTCCATCTCTGCGCTTGTCACGTTGCCGCTCGACACTAGCACCTGCACCAAGAACGAGGAATGTCGGTTAAAGTGATATATTGGACCTCATCATCATCGTCATCAAAATCATTAACGTCCCACTGCTGGGCACGGGTCTTCTCTCACAATGAGAAGAATTAGGCCATAGTCTACCGTGGTGGCCAAGTGCGTATTGGTAAACTTCACATAACTTTGAGATTTTTTTTTTATCAGTCTTATTCAGTTTACTATTTTAAATTTTTTATCAGTTAATTAATCTCTCAGGTATGCGCAGGTTTCCTCACGACGTTTATCTTCACCGTTTAGCAAGTGATAATTAATTTCTAATACGCATATAACTCTTGGAAAATCAGAGGTGCCAGCGTGCCTGGGATTTGAACCTCGGACCCCTCGATCGAGAAGGCCGAGTTTCTTAACAATTAGGCTATCACTGCTTTTATATTGAACCTATGAAATTAAAATTAAAATTGCACGTGTTTGTTTACGTCTTGTATCTTTTTGTGTTAATATTTAGTATACTATTGGATAGCTTCTATCGCGGGCCTTGAGCGTGGAGACCGAATCCAGGAATTCCGTAACGAAAAAAACCTAATACCCCCCCACTCCGACCGGCACAGCGGTGATACTTTTTAGTAGCGATCTGTGCGCCTTGGGGCGCACACGCCAGTTGACGGGTTAATGACTTTTTGAAATATCACGCTTGCAATTTGCATAAGTTGATAAAAATGCTATGCAATAGCTTTACCGCGGCAGTCTCCGAGTGCCACACGTATTTTTATTAATATGGGGAAACAACGTATGCCGGGTCAGCTAGTAAAAAAATAAAATTCTGTCACTTACGATAACGAGCGCGGTGTTGGTGTCGCGCTGCAGGCAGACGGTCTCGTATCGCTTGAGGAAGGCGAGCGCGTGCGGCGCGGGGGCGGGGGCGGCGGCGGGCAGCGGCAGCAGCACGTGCACGCGCGCGCTCTCGGTGACGTAGCGCGCGGGCGCGAGGCGCGCGGCGCCCAGCACGCGCGCCGCGTCCACGCCGCGCAGCGCCGCGCCGCCCGCGCCGCCCGCGCGCGTCAGCCGCAGCAGCAGGCGGTAGCGCAGCGCGTGCGGCGGCTGCCAGCACCACGCGCCCTCCACCAGCGCCGCGTCCACCGCGTCCCACCGCCGCCGCGCCCACGCTGACGCCTCCTCCACTACCATCTACAGAACCCCCACATTCATATCGTTACGATTTTTCGGATCTACAATAAGTATTACTTAAAGGTGATAGAACCCATTGTGGTTCAACTCCGGCGGCACCATCGCCACACCTATTTCTGCCTATTAATAGTAGTGTCGAGCGCTGCTTTGTTCTAGTTGATAGGGTGGTTCTAGGGTGTGATAAGAGAGACATACTTTTCCGAGGCGTTCCAGCTTTGTCCTCAGAAGTAGCAGCACATCTGCGGTCTTGATTGCATATATCCATGGGCGGCAGTAACTAAAGTCAGGTAGACTGCATGTTCGTCTACTACTCCTATATTATAAAAAAAAGTACATCGCGCTAAAAAAAATGAAAACATTATTACTCGTAATTCATATTTTTTCTAGAGTCTAACATCCATCGGTAATTCTATAGCTACAAAATGAATAGTGTACTTACATCGACAGCTTGCTTCATAGCGCCGGTGAGCGGCGCGACGCTGTGGTGGTCGTCCGGCAGGAAAGCGTGCGTCACGTTGAACGACGTCCAACGCAAGTGATCAAATCTAAACAAAATATCACATTATTTTAATTTACATTTACTTTTAAAGTTAGAAAAAAAATGTAGTATAAGTTAAAATCGTTCCCGAGAAATAAATTTCATATTTCAATTTATTTATTATGTACATAATTTCCTGCGGTATTTGATTTTTTTTATTACTACCGCGGGGCACGCGGTTTCATCCGCGTTAGAAAGAAATAGGAACACAGCTAGTTCTAAAATATAAGTATCCTAAGTTACTCCTTATTACATCAGCTACTTGCCAATAAAAGTCCTGTCAAAATCGGTCCAGCCATTTCAGAGATGAGCCAAACACAAAGACAGATAAAAACTGTAAAAATGTTATGTTGGTGTATGTACCGTATGTATCTTCATATGCATATTATTATATAAAAGCGGTTATTTCAATATTAAAAACAGACACTCCAATTTTATATATATGTATAGATTTAAATTGATACAACAAAATAGTGTTCTATGTCGCCAGTTAAATTTTATTTGAATTTGTTTGCATTCTGGACAACAGAAATGGATAATATTATTAACACATGCGCAATATAGCAACACAGCGGAGGGTGTGTGGTACCGGTTGGCGGGCAGCGGCGGCGCCAGGCCGGGGTCTGCGCGCAGGCCGGCGGGCCAGCTGGCGTTGCGCGCGCCGCGCGGGTGCCGCCGCGCCGCCGCCGCGCCGCCCGCCGCCGCGCCGCGCGCCGCCGCCCGCCCGCGCTCCAGCTGCACCTGCACACACACGAGAGATGAACCTCGAGCCCGCTCCGCATTCTCGCGACAACGCGAGAAAAGCACGAGAAACGTGAATGTGGAGCCGATACGAATCGGATTTTTCTCGAGAGAATGTGGAGCGGGCTTTACACACATATGCAAATCTTAACTCCGATCACTCTCGAGTCACGAGGGGCTTCAGAGAGGCATTGAGCCACTGAACTCGAGTTAGTGGCGTGCGCAGAATACGAATTAAAGATAGAAAGTAATTCGTGCTTGGTTATTTAAAATATGAAAGTGCGCTACTAAATTGAGTAAATGACAAGCATGAATGAATGATAGAAAAACCTGTGCATGGCGCTGATTTTCATTTTGCCCCCTGCATTGTTTTATGTATATATATATATATATATACATCCCCCTATTTTGCAAATTACTCAACACTTCTAAATTATCTTTAATAGGCTAGAGTTGCTTACCCTGGACACGTAAGCGTGCAGTTGATAGAAGTGTTCGGGCTCGAGCAGCGGGTGCGCGGTGACGGCGTCGGCCAGCGCCGGCAGCAGCTCGCCCAGCGCGCCGCCCGCACCGCCCTCTAGCTTCGCAGATATGTAGCTCTCGCCCTGCCGCAAATACGAGTAACTTAACTTAATTTGTGCCTATCTGGGTGTGTACGTGTGAGTGATATACATGTAAAGAAAAAGTTTATTTTAATTTACTTTTTTGTTTATGTATTATTTCATTATTGTCTATTTATTTTTGACGTTCAATTCAATGTCACATAAATTAAAATATAAAAATATTTTCGTGGAAAACACTAAAATGTTCTTTGTCTATGGAGCACAAAAATGTACTATTTCTATGGAGACGAGTAAATAAATCTTGGAAGTTAGTCAGTCTCCGTGGATGCAGTCAAGTAGCCTAAGTAGTCGTTCAATTAACAGCCTGGGCCCTTTGCTAAACAGTGACTTGGGTGTTTTCAGGGCCCGTTGCCATCGCACTGCACGCACCGCCCCTGTGCATTTGTGTATGTGAACTGGCGTGTGAATGTGTGTACACGTGTGCAAGTGATATACTTATGTGTATGTATACCTGCAGCGCGGGCTGGCGAGTGTGTGTGTGTGTGTGTGTGTGTGTGTGTGTGTGTGTGCGTGTACCTGCAGCGCGGGCTGGCAGGGCAGGTGCGCGGCGTGCAGCACGCAGCGGCCGATGTTCTCGTGGTGGTGCGGCGAGTGTGTGTGAGTGTGTGTGTGTGTGTGTGTGTGTGTGTGTGTGTGTGTGCGTGTACCTGCAGCGCGGGCTGGCAGGGCAGGTGCGCGGCGTGCAGCACGCAGCGGCCGATGTTCTCGTGGTGGTGCGGCGAGTGTGTGTGAGTGTGTGTGTGTGTGTGTGTGTGTGTGTGTGTGTGTGTGTGTGTGTGTGTGTGCGTGTACCTGCAGCGCGGGCTGGCAGGGCAGGTGCGCGGCGTGCAGCACGCAGCGGCCGATGTTCTCGTGGTGGTGCGGCGAGTGTGTGTGAGTGTGTGTGTGTGTGTGTGTGTGTGTGTGTGTGTGTGTGCGTGTACCTGCAGCGCGGGCTGGCAGGGCAGGTGCGCGGCGTGCAGCACGCAGCGGCCGATGTTCTCGTGGTGGTGCGGCGAGTGTGTGTGAGTGTGTGTGTGTGTGTGTGTGTGTGTGTGTGTGTGTGTGTGTGTGTGCGTGTACCTGCAGCGCGGGCTGGCAGGGCAGGTGCGCGGCGTGCAGCACGCAGCGGCCGATGTTCTCGTGGTGGTGCGGCGAGTGTGTGTGAGTGTGTGTGTGTGTGTGTGTGTGTGTGTGTGTGTGTGTGTGTGTGTGTGTGTGCGTGTACCTGCAGCGCGGGCTGGCAGGGCAGGTGCGCGGCGTGCAGCACGCAGCGGCCGATGTTCTCGTGGTGGTGCGGCGAGTGTGTGTGAGTGTGTGTGTGTGTGTGTGTGTGTGCGTGTACCTGCAGCGCGGGCTGGCAGGGCAGGTGCGCGGCGTGCAGCACGCAGCGGCCGATGTTCTCGTGGTGGTGCGGCGAGTGTGTGTGAGTGTGTGTGTGTGTGTGTGTGTGTGTGTGTGTGTGTGCGTGTACCTGCAGCGCGGGCTGGCAGGGCAGGTGCGCGGCGTGCAGCACGCAGCGGCCGATGTTCTCGTGGTGGTGCGGCGAGTGTGTGTGAGTGTGTGTGTGTGTGTGTGTGTGTGTGTGTGTGTGTGCGTGTACCTGCAGCGCGGGCTGGCAGGGCAGGTGCGCGGCGTGCAGCACGCAGCGGCCGATGTTCTCGTGGTGGTGCGGCGAGTGTGTGTGAGTGTGTGTGTGTGTGTGTGTGTGTGTGTGTGTGTGTGTGTGTGTGTGTGCGTGTACCTGCAGCGCGGGCTGGCAGGGCAGGTGCGCGGCGTGCAGCACGCAGCGGCCGATGTTCTCGTGGTGGTGCGGCGAGTACGAGTTGCGCACGCACCAGTCCAGCTCGCCGTGCACCGCGCGCAGCACTGAGTTCGACAGCAGGATGCCTCCATCTGAAATGCCATGTTCATTGTTTACATGCAGAAGATTCACTTGAATTGACATTTACTTTTCTTGTCCAAAATTTTTGACAATTGGTCCATGAACTCATTATACATGTTGACATAAGCCATTTATATATCCAAACGACAACTTAACATTTGGAATCCTAGACTATAACTAGAAAGCAGAAGAAGTTAATATGGATACAATATGTGTACGTACCTAGGGAACAGTAGTGGTTGTCGTCGTCGGTGACGCTGCCCATGTAGACGTCCTGGCTCACGCTGAGCCGCGACACCAGCTCGCTGAGCCGCCGCGCGTTCACGAACGACGTGTCTGACACCAGGAAGAAGAAGTCGTACTCCTGGAATATTCAACACATTTTTACTACAAATGAGTGAATATAATATTTATATAGGGATACTTTGTATGCTATTATGTTTAATTGTGACGGAAAACATTGTGATGTAACCCACATTAAAAATATTCAAAAGTGAATTAAGTCTATCAATCTGGACTAGGGTAGCGTATTTCGCATTCGCGTATTTAGCATATTTCGTTCTGAGAGGAGACCTTTATCCAGCAGTGGAATAATAACAGTTCAATGATTAAATATTCTTTAAAGGTGCTTTTAAGACTCATGCACGTATTTAAGATTTCATTTTTTATTGGTTAGTATCTTTGTAATAAGTGTTAGGCGCTGCGCAAACGGGGACACTTTCTGTTACTGACACAGCACACCATCACAAGCAACCGCGCTCACTGTGTCCCGTGTCGGCAATCGGACACAGTTGCCGATGTCCTGTCACCGACACGGGACACCACTAGAAACCGTAGCTGTAAGAAACCGTAATTGTAAGGAAATTTGTTAATGTTGCTTGTGTCTTCAACTGACGACTTTTAGTTTCCAGTTACCGACACCGAACACTTCTTGATCTTTATGAATATAGTGTTAAGTGGAAGCAACTGGACACACGTATGCGCAGGGAGTTGAATGATTTCATACTGATTCTATAGAAATCAAATATTCATCGGTAGCTTGTGTCTGACACAAGACACAAAAGTGTCCCCGTTTGCGCAGCGCCTTATTGTTAGTAAATGACATCGGTGTGAGTAGGGTGCTAACCTCTAGGTAGTTGTCGGCGAGGTACTTGAGCGCGTGGAAGGGCTTGAGCATCTCGCGCGTGTCGGTGAAGGCGACGACGTTGGTGTGGTGCGCGCGCGCGGCGGGCAGCGCGGCGGCCGCGATGAACAGCCGCAGCGCCGGCGACAGCCGCGCCGTCGCGTTCAGCGCCGCCGCGCGCCCGTCCAGCGCGCCCTCCGAGCTCAGCGCGCCTGCGGAACAAGCGCACCGTCACACCACGCTCACCGTGCCTACTTCAATCTTATTAAACATTTTAACTTTAGTTCAACTTGTGGTGTGGCCCATGTCACCTATCTGTAACCTTGTAAAACGGGGTTCTATCTGCAGCTAATCATTAACGTATTCCCTCCCTTGAAGATTATAATTCTACAACTACTTCAATAACAATTCGAGCAATTAAGATTAAGGAGAAAGCCATTAAGATTAGTGTCACAATGTCTAATATAAAAAAATAGTGATTTAAAAGTACTAGTGACTACAATCCTTTAATTTTGTGTAATTTTTATTTCAATATATCAAACAAACTTCAATTAATATTAGTCAAAATGACTAATATTAATTAAAGTCTTGACTTGTTGTTTGGTGTTTTATAAAATATATTCTAAACTTTTACATGCTATGAACTGAATGGTACATTCAATTTATCAAATGTTTTACATTATCATACAATCTATAACCATTAGTTGTTATCAGATATCTACTAATGTGATAAACATCTTGATTATTTTAATTTAATTTGTAACAATAAAGATGACGCTTGTAATTTATCTTACTTTGATGTTAAATTTTTAGTAATAATATTCAGTACACATTATTCAACAATAATCTTTCAAATATGAACATTATATAATTGTGTTGTGTGTGCTCACCGGCTAACAGGCCGGCGCGCATGCCCAGTTCAGTGGTGTAGTAGCGCGGGCGCTGCACGCTGCGGCCGGCCGCCGGGCCCGCCGCGCCCAGCGGACGCTCCTCACGTGCAGGCTCAAACTCATCCGCGCTGCCCGCTACACTGCTCGATGCACCACCTGCATCATTGTATTGAAATATTACGTATAACCAACACCAGCACATATACTCCTGTTAAAACAATATGTCTCGTGTTGTGTAGTAAGGGTGACTTGCTTGTCTTAAGCTTTCTAACTTAGTATTCTGGGGCAGTAAAACACATGTGACCAACAGCAGGTCCTTTATCTTAATTGATTACAGATTTCCATGAGCAACAGTGGCCACTTATTATTGAGTACACGCTTGTTTGCTACCTACCTATTGTAAAAAACCCTTGATGTCTAAGTAGCATGCATCAACCTATAAAGAAGACTACTGACTGATTAAATATTAAATTTTTAAGAACTTTATTTTTATAGTAGCATATGACATCAATTTATGAATTTTTCCTCTACAACTGAAATAAGAAAACAAGACATTAGGCTTTGCTTTTTGTTGGGGCCACTACTTTGAAGTTGCATGCATAGAAATATTAGGTACAATTATTAAATCAAACTGGAAGCTCAAACAGTAGAATAGCGAAGAATCTAACAACAACTAAGTGAAGTGTAATCCTTTGTAGTTAACAAGTTTTAAAGCAGATGAATTAATACGAGTAAATAACCTGCAAGGGAGGATTCACAGGCGGCGATCTGGTCGTCGAGCGGCACGGCGGCGAGCGCCAGCCACAGCCCCAGCGCCAGCCCCACCAGGAAGTACGAGTTGTGCTTCACCTGCGACACCAGCAGTCGCGACAACATCTTCACCGCGTTCTCTCAACTCTCGTAGTCGTGCACCAACCTCGTCACAGTGCAACGACCCACGCGCGTGTCTACGTCAATGATTACTGATTGCTGGTTCAGCGATTTTCATACATCAGTTTTTTTATCACATTACAGTTACAGCTAATAATCAATTGAAATCGAGGTCACAAACTTCAACGCAATACGCGGTGACAGTAAGTCACACAATAGTGACAGTGACACAGATGGATACAGACTAGATAGATGTCATAAATATAACAAGTGGATGCTAACTTTTGTGTCCGTGAAACTAGCACAGCAATTGCCAGCAGAGCACTAAAAAATGAGAGTTCTATTCGCATGCACATGAGTTCTATAGTTCCTGATAGTTTTCAGGAATAGTTCTGGCGATTTCACGGAGATAAAGCAGAATGAAATAATGCTCTGCTAACTTCACACAGCACAGCATTTTCTAGAAAATTGAAAAAAAAGGTATTGATTAGTGTAATTAGCTAATATCTGGAGTTCCTAATAGTTTTCAGTGATAGTTCTCGCGAAATAAACTTAAAAAATAATTTATTGATAAAATAAACTGACAACAATTTCAAATGTGCAAAAAGGTTATTTAAAAGCGGAAACTCGACGATTTTGCAAAGCCTAGTAATAAAATGATACATTTATATAGTAACTGTCCCAGGAACTCACACTAAAGTGCCAGCACAGCATACTAGAATAGTACAAATCGGAAAGATTTTCGACAAAACTTTTTTAATATTATTTTCACGTAACCAGGGGGAAGGAACTCATCGGTTTTACATAGGCTAGTAATATGGCTACAATATAAAAATATAACCAATCCCAGAACTCACACTAAAGTGCCAGCAGAGCATACTAGAACAGCAAAAATCGGATGGATTTTCGACAAATATTTTATTTAAATTATTTCCACGTAACCAGATGGCGGGAACTCAACGGTTTTATATACACTAGTAACAAAGCTACAATTTAAAAATATAACCAATCCCAGAACTCACACTGAAGTGCCAGCAGAGCATACTAGAATATTAAAAATCGGATGGATGTTCGACAAATATTTTATTTAAATTATTTCCACGTAACCAGATGGCGGGAACTCATCGGTTTTATATAGACTAGTAACATAGCTACAATTTAAATATATAACCAATCCCAGAACTTACACTAAAGTGCCAGCAGAGCATGCTAGAATAACAAAAATCGGATGGATTTTCGACAAATATTTTATTTAAATTATTTCCACGTAACCAGATGGCGGGAACTCATCGGTTTTATATAGACTAGTAACATAGCTACAATTAAAATATATAACCAATCCCAGAACTAACACTAAAATGCCAGCAGAGCATACTAGAATAGAAAAAATCGGATGGATTTTCGACAAAAATATATTTTCAACCATGTGCACGTAACCAGATGGCGGGAACTCATCGGTTTTATATAGACTAATAACAAAGCTACAATTTAAACATATAACCAATCCCAGAACTAACACTAAAGTGCCAGCAGAGCATACTAGAATATTAAAAATCGGATGGATTTTCGACAAATATTTTATTTAAATTATTTCCACGTAACCAGATGGCGGAAACTCACCGGTTTTATATAGACTAGTAACATAAATACAATTTAAATATATAACCAATCCCAGAACTCACACTAAAGTGCCAGCAGAGCATGCTATAATAACAAAAATCGGATGGATTTTCGACAAATATTTTATTTAAATTATTTCCACGTAACCAGATGGCGGGAACTCATCGGTTTTATATAGACTAGTAACATAGCTACAATTTAAAAATATAACCAATCCCAGAACTCACACAAAAGTGCCAGCAGAGCATACTAGAATATTAAAAATCGGATGAATTATAAACAAAAATTTTATTTAAATTATTTCCACGTAACCAGATGGCGGGAACTCATCGGTTTTATATAGACTAGTAACATAGCTACAATTTAAAAATACAACCAATCCCAGAACTAACACTAAAATGCCAGCAGAGCATACTAGAAAAGCAAAAATCGGATGGATTTTCGACAAATATTTTTTTTCAACCATGTGCACGTAACCAGATGGCGGGAACTCATCGGTTTTATATAGACTAGTAACAAAGCTTCAATTTAAATATATAACCAATCCCAGAACTCACACAAAAGTGCCAGCAGAGCATGCTAGAATAACAAAAATCGGATGGATTTTCGACAAATATTTTATTTAAATTATTTCCACGTAACCAGATGGCGGGAACTCACCGGTTTTATATAGACTAGTAACATAAATACAATTTAAATATATAACCAATCCCAGAACTCACACTATAGTGCCAGCAGAGCATGCTAGAATAACAAAAATCGGATGGATTTTCGACAAATATTTTATTTAAATTATTTCCACGTAACCAGATGGCGGGAACTCATCGGTTTTATATAGACTAGTAACATAGCTACAATTTAAATATATAACCAATCCCAGAACTCACACTAAAGTGCCAGCAGAGCATGCTAGAATAACAAAAATCGGATGGATTTTCGACAAATATTTTATTTAAATTATTTCCACGTAACCAGATGGCGGGAACTCATCGGTTTTATATAGACTAGTAACATAGCTACAATTTAAATATATAACCAATCCCAGAACTCACACTAAAGTGCCAGCAGAGCATGCTAGAATAACAAAAATCGGATGGATTTTCGACAAATATTTTATTTAAATTATTTCCACGTAACCAGATGGCGGGAACTCATCGGTTTTACATAGACTAGTAACATAGCTACAATTCAAAAATATAACCAATCCCAGAACTCACACTAAAGTGCCAGCAGAGCATACTAGAATATTAAAAATCGGATGGATTTTCGACAAATATTTTTTTTTCAACCATGTGCACGTAACCAGATGGCGGAAACTCATCGGTTTTATATAGACTAGTAACAAAGCTACAATTTAAAAATATAACCAATCCCAGAACTAACACTAAAGTGCCAGCAGAGCATACTAGAATAGCAAAAATCGGATGGATTTTCGACAAATATTTTATTTAAATTAATTCCACGTAACCAGATGGCGGGAACTCATCGGTTTTATATAGACTAGTAAAATAGCTACAATATAAATATATAACCAATCCCAGAACTCACACTATAGTGCCAGCAGAGCATGCTAGAATAACAAAAATCGGATGGATTTTCGATAAATATTTTATTTAAATTATTTCCACGTAACCAGATGGCGGAAACTCATCGGTTTTATATAGACTAGTAACATAGCTACAATTTAAATATATAACCAATCCCAGAACTCACACTAAAGTGCCAGCAGAGCATGCTAGAATAACAAAAATCGGATGGATTTTCGACAAATATTTTATTTAAATTATTTCCACGTAACCAGATGGCGGGAACTCATCGGTTTTATATAGACTAGTAACATAGCTACAATTAAAATATATAACCAATCCCAGAACTAACACTAAAATGCCAGCAGAGCATACTAGAATGGAAAAAATCGGATGGATTTTCGACAAATATTTTTTTCAACCATGTGCACGTAACCAGATGGCGGAAACTCATCGGTTTTATATAGACTAGTAACGTAGCTACAATTTAAAAATATAACCAATCCCAGAACTAACACTAAAATGCCAGCAGAGCTTACTAGAATAGCAAAAATCGGATGGATTTTCGATAAATATTTTATTTAAATTATTTCCACGTAACCAGATGGCGGAAACTCATCGGTTTTATATAGACTAGTAACATAGCTACAATTAAAATATATAACCAATCCCAGAACTCACACTAAAGTGCCAGCAGAGCATGCTAGAATAACAAAAATCGGATGGATTTTCGACAAATATTTTATTTAAATTATTTCCACGTAACCAGATGGCGGGAACTCATCGGTTTTATATAGACTAGTAACATAGCTACAATATAAATATATAACCAATCCCAGAACTCACACTAAAGTGCCAGCAGAGCATGCTAGAATAACAAAAATCGGATGGATTTTCGACAAATATTTTTTTTCAACCATGTGCACGTAACCAGATGGCGGGAACTCATCGGTTTTATATAGACTAGTAACAAAGCTACAATTTAAAAATATAACCAATCCAAGAACTAACACTAAAATGCCAGCAGAGCTTACTAGAATAGCAAAAATCGGATGGATTTTCGAAAAAAATTTTTTTCAACCATGTGCACGTAACCAGATGGCATGAACTCATCGGTTTTCTATAGACTAGTAATATAGCTACAATTTAAAATATAACCAATCCCAGAACTAACACTAAAAAGCCAGCAGAGCTTACTAGAATAGCAAAAATCGGATGGATTTTCGACAAATATTTTATTTAAATTATTTCTACGTAACCAGATCCATCCAATCTAATCCATCCGATTTTTGCTATTCTAGTAAGCTCTGCTGGCATTTTAGTGTTAGTTCTGGGATTGGTTATATTTTTAAATTGTAGCTACGTTACTAGTCTATATAAAACCGATGAGTTTCCGCCATCTGGTTACGTGCACATGGTTGAAAAAACTATTTGTCGAAAATCCATCCGATTTTTTCCATTCTAGTATGCTCTGCTGGCATTTTAGTGTTAGTTCTGGGATTGGTTATATATTTTAATTGTAGCTATGTTACTAGTCTATATAAAACCGATGAGTTCCCGCCATCTGGTTACGTGGAAATAATTTAAATAAAATATTTGTCGAAAATCCATCCGATTTTTGTTATTCTAGCATGCTCTGCTGGCACTTTAGTGTGAGTTCTGGGATTGGTTATATATTTAAATTGTAGCTATGTTACTAGTCTATATAAAACCGATGAGTTTCCGCCATCTGGTTACGTGGAAATAATTTAAATAAAATATTTATCGAAAATCCATCCGATTTTTGTTATTCTAGCATGCTCTGCTGGCACTATAGTGTGAGTTCTGGGATTGGTTATATATTTATATTGTAGCCATTTTACTAGTCTATATAAAACCGATGAGTTCCCGCCATCTGGTTACGTGGAATTAATTTAAATAAAATATTTGTCGAAAATCCATCCGATTTTTGCTATTCTAGTATGCTCTGCTGGCACTTTAGTGTTAGTTCTGGGATTGGTTATATTTTTAAATTGTAGCTTTGTTACTAGTCTATATAAAACCGATGAGTTTCCGCCATCTGGTTACGTGCACATGGTTGAAAAAAAAATATTTGTCGAAAATCCATCCGATTTTTTCTATTCTAGTATGCTCTGCTGGCATTTTAGTGTGAGTTCTGGGATTGGTTATATTTTTAAATTGTAGCTATGTTACTAGTCTATATAAAACCGATGAGTTCCCGCCATCTGGTTACGTGGAAATAATTTAAATAAAATATTTGTCGAAAATCCATCCGATTTTTGTTATTCTAGCATGCTCTGCTGGCACTTTAGTGTGAGTTCTGGGATTGGTTATATATTTAAATTGTAGCTATGTTACTAGTCTATATAAAACCGATGAGTTCCCGCCATCTGGTTACGTGGAAATAATTTAAATAAAATATTTGTCGAAAATCCATCCGATTTTTGTTATTCTAGCATGCTCTGCTGGCACTTTAGTGTGAGTTCTGGGATTGGTTATATATTTTAATTGTAGCTATGTTACTAGTCTATATAAAACCGATGAGTTCCCGCCATCTGGTTACGTGGAAATAATTTAAATAAAATATTTGTCGAAAATCCATCCGATTTTTGTTATTCTAGCATGCTCTGCTGGCACTATAGTGTGAGTTCTGGGATTGGTTATATATTTAAATTGTATTTATGTTACTAGTCTATATAAAACCGGTGAGTTCCCGCCATCTGGTTACGTGGAAATAATTTAAATAAAATATTTGTCGAAAATCCATCCGATTTTTGTTATTCTAGCATGCTCTGCTGGCACTTTAGTGTGAGTTCTGGGATTGGTTATATATTTAAATTGAAGCTTTGTTACTAGTCTATATAAAACCGATGAGTTCCCGCCATCTGGTTACGTACACATGGTTGAAAAAAAATATTTGTCGAAAATCCATCCGATTTTTGCTTTTCTAGTATGCTCTGCTGGCATTTTAGTGTTAGTTCTGGGATTGGTTGTATTTTTAAATTGTAGCTATGTTACTAGTCTATATAAAACCGATGAGTTCCCGCCATCTGGTTACGTGGAAATAATTTAAATAAAATTTTTGTTTATAATTCATCCGATTTTTAATATTCTAGTATGCTCTGCTGGCACTTTTGTGTGAGTTCTGGGATTGGTTATATTTTTAAATTGTAGCTATGTTACTAGTCTATATAAAACCGATGAGTTCCCGCCATCTGGTTACGTGGAAATAATTTAAATAAAATATTTGTCGAAAATCCATCCGATTTTTGTTATTCTAGCATGCTCTGCTGGCACTTTAGTGTGAGTTCTGGGATTGGTTATATATTTTAATTGTAGCTATGTTACTAGTCTATATAAAACCGGTGAGTTTCCGCCATCTGGTTACGTGGAAATAATTTAAATAAAATATTTGTCGAAAATCCATCCGATTTTTAATATTCTAGTATGCTCTGCTGGCACTTTAGTGTTAGTTCTGGGATTGGTTATATGTTTAAATTGTAGCTTTGTTATTAGTCTATATAAAACCGATGAGTTCCCGCCATCTGGTTACGTGCACATGGTTGAAAATATATTTTTGTCGAAAATCCATCCGATTTTTTCTATTCTAGTATGCTCTGCTGGCATTTTAGTGTTAGTTCTGGGATTGGTTATATTTTTAAATTGTAGCTACGTTACTAGTCTATATAAAACCGATGAGTTTCCGCCATCTGGTTACGTGCACATGGTTGAAAAAACTATTTGTCGAAAATCCATCCGATTTTTTCCATTCTAGTATGCTCTGCTGGCATTTTAGTGTTAGTTCTGGGATTGGTTATATATTTTAATTGTAGCTATGTTACTAGTCTATATAAAACCGATGAGTTCCCGCCATCTGGTTACGTGGAAATAATTTAAATAAAATATTTGTCGAAAATCCATCCGATTTTTGTTATTCTAGCATGCTCTGCTGGCACTTTAGTGTGAGTTCTGGGATTGGTTATATATTTAAATTGTAGCTATGTTACTAGTCTATATAAAACCGATGAGTTTCCGCCATCTGGTTACGTGGAAATAATTTAAATAAAATATTTATCGAAAATCCATCCGATTTTTGTTATTCTAGCATGCTCTGCTGGCACTATAGTGTGAGTTCTGGGATTGGTTATATATTTATATTGTAGCTATTTTACTAGTCTATATAAAACCGATGAGTTCCCGCCATCTGGTTACGTGGAATTAATTTAAATAAAATATTTGTCGAAAATCCATCCGATTTTTGCTATTCTAGTATGCTCTGCTGGCACTTTAGTGTTAGTTCTGGGATTGGTTATATTTTTAAATATTAGCTTTGTTACTAGTCTATATAAAACCGATGAGTTTCCGCCATCTGGTTACGTGCACATGGTTGAAAAAAAAATATTTGTCGAAAATCCATCCGATTTTTTCTATTCTAGTATGCTCTGCTGGCATTTTAGTGTGAGTTCTGGGATTGGTTATATTTTTAAATTGTAGCTATGTTACTAGTCTATATAAAACCGATGAGTTCCCGCCATCTGGTTACGTGGAAATAATTTAAATAAAATATTTGTCGAAAATCCATCCGATTTTTGTTATTCTAGCATGCTCTGCTGGCACTTTAGTGTGAGTTCTGGGATTGGTTATATATTTAAATTGTAGCTATGTTACTAGTCTATATAAAACCGATGAGTTCCCGCCATCTGGTTACGTGGAAATAATTTAAATAAAATATTTGTCGAAAATCCATCCGATTTTTGTTATTCTAGCATGCTCTGCTGGCACTTTAGTGTGAGTTCTGGGATTGGTTATATATTTTAATTGTAGCTATGTTACTAGTCTATATAAAACCGATGAGTTCCCGCCATCTGGTTACGTGGAAATAATTTAAATAAAATATTTGTCGAAAATCCATCCGATTTTTGTTATTCTAGCATGCTCTGCTGGCACTATAGTGTGAGTTCTGGGATTGGTTATATATTTAAATTGTATTTATGTTACTAGTCTATATAAAACCGGTGAGTTCCCGCCATCTGGTTACGTGGAAATAATTTAAATAAAATATTTGTCGAAAATCCATCCGATTTTTGTTATTCTAGCATGCTCTGCTGGCACTTTAGTGTGAGTTCTGGGATTGGTTATATATTTAAATTGAAGCTTTGTTACTAGTCTATATAAAACCGATGAGTTCCCGCCATCTGGTTACGTGCACATGGTTGAAAAAAAATATTTGTCGAAAATCCATCCGATTTTTGCTTTTCTAGTATGCTCTGCTGGCATTTTAGTGTTAGTTCTGGGATTGGTTGTATTTTTAAATTGTAGCTATGTTACTAGTCTATATAAAACCGATGAGTTCCCGCCATCTGGTTACGTGGAAATAATTTAAATAAAATTTTTGTTTATAATTCATCCGATTTTTAATATTCTAGTATGCTCTGCTGGCACTTTTGTGTGAGTTCTGGGATTGGTTATATTTTTAAATTGTAGCTATGTTACTAGTCTATATAAAACCGATGAGTTCCCGCCATCTGGTTACGTGGAAATAATTTAAATAAAATATTTGTCGAAAATCCATCCGATTTTTGTTATTCTAGCATGCTCTGCTGGCACTTTAGTGTGAGTTCTGGGATTGGTTATATATTTAAATTGTATTTATGTTACTAGTCTATATAAAACCGGTGAGTTTCCGCCATCTGGTTACGTGGAAATAATTTAAATAAAATATTTGTCGAAAATCCATCCGATTTTTAATATTCTAGTATGCTCTGCTGGCACTTTAGTGTTAGTTCTGGGATTGGTTATATGTTTAAATTGTAGCTTTGTTATTAGTCTATATAAAACCGATGAGTTCCCGCCATCTGGTTACGTGCACATGGTTGAAAATATATTTTTGTCGAAAATCCATCCGATTTTTTCTATTCTAGTATGCTCTGCTGGCATTTTAGTGTTAGTTCTGGGATTGGTTATATATTTTAATTGTAGCTATGTTACTAGTCTATATAAAACCGATGAGTTCCCGCCATCTGGTTACGTGGAAATAATTTAAATAAAATATTTGTCGAAAATCCATCCGATTTTTGTTATTCTAGCATGCTCTGCTGGCACTTTAGTGTAAGTTCTGGGATTGGTTATATATTTAAATTGTAGCTATGTTACTAGTCTATATAAAACCGATGAGTTCCCGCCATCTGGTTACGTGAAAATAATTTAAATAAAATATTTGTCGAACATCCATCCGATTTTTAATATTCTAGTATGCTCTGCTGGCACTTTAGTGTGAGTTCTGGGATTGGTTATATTTTTAAATTGTAGCTTTGTTACTAGTGTATATAAAACCGTTGAGTTCCCGCCATCTGGTTACGTGGAAATAATTTAAATAAAATATTTGTCGAAAATCCATCCGATTTTTGCTGTTCTAGTATGCTCTGCTGGCACTTTAGTGTGAGTTCTGGGATTGGTTATATTTTTATATTGTAGCCATATTACTAGCCTATGTAAAACCGATGAGTTCCTTCCCCCTGGTTACGTGAAAATAATATTAAAAAAGTTTTGTCGAAAATCTTTCCGATTTGTACTATTCTAGTATGCTGTGCTGGCACTTTAGTGTGAGTTCCTGGGACAGTTACTATATAAATGTATCATTTTATTACTAGGCTTTGCAAAATCGTCGAGTTTCCGCTTTTAAATAACCTTTTTGCACATTTGAAATTGTTGTCAGTTTATTTTATCAATAAATTATTTTTTAAGTTTATTTCGCGAGAACTATCACTGAAAACTATTAGGAACTCCAGATATTAGCTAATTACACTAATCAATACCTTTTTTTTCAATTTTCTAGAAAATGCTCTGCTGTGTGAAGTTAGCAGAGCATTATTTCATTCTGCTTTATCTCCGTGAAATCGCCAGAACTATTCCTGAAAACTATCAGGAACTATAGAACTCATGTGCATGCGAATAGAACTCTCATTTTTTAGTGCTCTGCTGGCAAATGCTGTGCTAAGTTCACCAACATCTAACTTTTTGCTTTTTACTATATTTCTTGCAACTTTCAGATACGTATACAAAAGCTGCTCTGCGTTAACAGCTATATTCAAATCATGAACAAAGTGTTTAAAAAAAATATATTAAACACTCAGTCGCACGATTTGGAGCCGTATGGCTGTCTATAAACAACATTTTTGTCGTATGATAACCGATAGGTAGCACTAGTGTTTCTTGTTCTGTGGAAAAGACCAAAGAGTTTAGTAACTTACATAGGATAGGACATCAATTAAATGACTAACCGCTAAGAGATCGTGCCACATTTAATATTTGATTATGTTCTATATTTGATATACATGAGTTCCAGGTTCGATGTTCAGCCAGGCAGACATCCTAATAAGTTTAGATTTCTGTTGTGTATGTTCATCTTTGTGCGAGTACTATGCACGCACAACACATAATGTAAAGTAGGATTTTGTTATATAATTAAAATATTATTTATTCAGAAAATAATAATTGTTGTTATAAAATAATTATGTTGGAAGACATGGCGAGAGTACTGTATCGCGAATGTATGGTACAGAATTAGTAAGTGTGATAAGATTACCTACTACGTCGTTAAAGGTATATTTAAATAAGCTCGATCAGGTTAATAGCGAGTCTTCCTCATTGCGGGAAACCGCTTGTTTCGGCGCCGTTGGAGCCATCGAGGAAACAATTAAACTTATTGTTATACGTTAAAGCAACTTAATATAAATATAAAATAAAACGACCGTCTGTCTATAATCTTGAAGTAAATTGAGTTCGAAGGAGAGTTTCAGCTTTTGCCGCAAAAATAGATAAAGGTATTGTAATATCTCCTGCCTGTCGTAAGAGGCGACTAAAATGGGCTTCCAGTTTGCGGGCGGCAAGAATGGGAGTTCAAACCGTCCAGCAAACGACCCCGGGAAGGACAGCGGTTCGTGTGGTCGCATATCGCGTAATCACCAGAGGATGTTAGAGGAGCGTAAATTGCTCCCCCCAGGGCTGAGCCCGATAGAAGGGCATCGCGTTAGGAGGACTCCGGTGGTGTTGGAGATCCCGGAGTTCTCCACAAAATGCCGCGGGCGGCCACCGGAAAAAGGTATTCTAATTTAGGTTTTTAGGTTTTACATATATCGGTTTAAAATATAAAAAATACCTGTTCACTTAACAAATTATACTCGAGTAAAATATTTAAAAGAGCTATGGTCTTCAAGTAGGGCATAACTGGTAGAGTCCCTGCAATAAAAGTTTTTGTAGATTGAAACTGTAATAATGAAATATTTGTTTTACTTATTGTTTATAATAAGGGAATTTTGCTATGAAAGCTACTTATAAAAAATACATAGGCAATTTCAGTAATCCAAGGGCTAGGTACCATGTCGTCCAGAAATATAAATGGCTTTTCCGGTAGTATGTAACGGTGGTATATTCCGCGTAAAACTGCTAGTACGCTCTGAATATAAAAATGTATCGCGTCGCCACAGCAAAGTGTATGACTACACCTGTTCACAACAACTTCAAATCGGATTAGCAGTTTGGCGCGTACTACACTATTCGTAATGTATATTTATTTGCTAGTTTTATTTCCCCGGCGAGCGCGTGCCGCCGGCGGAGCGCGGGACGCCCGCTCGCGTCGCTGCGTATGCTCAGCACGCGCGCCGCACGCATGTTGCTTATAGGGTTGACTGTAATTTACTCTTTGCAAATTTAAATACAATTTAATTAAAACTGCAACGCAATTTTGATGTTTTAGCCGTCTGTTTAAAATTAAATTTAAACTTAAACCTAACGTTAGGTGCTTCTGGGACTGTCCCTGTAGTTCCAGGACTAGAATAGGGCTATGGTATCCCCTGCCTGTCGTAAGAGGCGACTAAAAGGGGGCTTCCGGGGTTGCCGGCGGCAAGAGTGGGAGCTCAAACCGTCCGTAGAGCAACCCCGAGAAGGACGGCGGCATGTGTGGTCGCATGCCGCCGTTAACACCAGATGTGAGGGAGGAGTGTAAAGTGCTCCCCCCAGAGCGGAGCCCGACCGGGGCATCGCGCTCGGAGGACTCCGGTTTTGTTCCATTGGAGATCCCGGAGTTCTCCACCAATCGCTGAGGACGGCCACCGGGGCGTTTTAGTGCTAAAAATCCCACATAACCCGGCGTCGCTCCCACATCGTCGGGTACCTTTTGAAGGTTTTCCCCTCGAAAACAAAAAAAAAAAGGTGCTTCTGAGAGAGTTGGTTATAATAAAACTTTTGAAAGGGTTTTGTAATCCTTTTGCTTCGCTTTAAAGTAATAGGGAGTTTAAGAATAATTCGATAAAATATTCATTGGTTAATCTCATATTGGTGTTACTACTTACTTATCTTTTGCATTATCTCTATGGTAATTGTGTATGAAGCTCGTTGGATAAATAATAAATAATGTAAACATTGAGGTAATGTGCCATCCCTGGTCGTCTGGCGGGTAAGTTCGCGTATTACGCACAGAAAATTGGTATTTCAACGCAAAAGGAAATGCGACCAGGATAATGAGATTGTAAACAGGTCACGCAGCGCTCGGCGCGGATTAGGGATTAGGAAAAAACCTTTACGAGCAAAAATTTTAAACTACTAAGTGCTATTTATGTGGTACAAACTACAATACGGTGTTCTTATGTACTATTATCTTATAAATTTTAAAACGACGACGAATATAACATAATAAACGCTTAGGTACCTACCTATATTTTCAAATGGTATTAAATTATGTAGGTACCTAATGTGTTCTGTTGTGATACAACGTCTATTAAATATAACTCAGTCGCCGCATACAAAGTACACGATTTGTATGTAAATCTGATATTTTTATTTATTGATAATCACGTACCACATCAAAGCAACAGGTAAATACGAGTTTCCTTGTACTTTCCAGTGAGAAAATAAAAATTAATCGATGCGAGCCCCGAGACTCATTAATTATTCTTCTTCTTTATCTTATTTGTCCTCTGCTACTCACCTAGAAGAATATACAATTTATTATTCTTGTAAGGGCTACTCGTACAAGTACGCATGGTTCAGCGATTTCTTAAGTTTAGCGATGTTAATTGGATTCCTATGATTATCCGTAAAACCTATGATTATTGTTATTATTGTAAATTTCCAATATTATAAGGAAAATCTCATTATTTACACATTTTATTGTAAGCAAGCTGTTTGTTTAGATTTAGACGAGTCGACAATGCAGACGAATAATGGGGAGGTATTGAAGTCGTGTCGATCACAGTTATGCTGTATTATGATCCTACTCTTCTATCTATTTATTCTTAACATACATATAATTTTCTTTCAAGGAAATAACAAAATACAGGTAAAGTTTGTGACATGTGGTGGTGAGTGCGACGATGTGGTTGAAACTCGATCTCTACAATAAGTACGCTTTCGATAGACCCCATGTTTTCGTAATGTGGATTATTGATTTATATTCAATTAGTTACTCGTATTTACAATATCAAGAATATTAGCAACCCATTTCTATTGATTTCCTTGGGTAAGAACATAGTTATATGTTACCTACATATACTCGTTCACGCTAGCAAGTAGTTTCATAGTTTAACGAAATTATGAACTCCATGTGTCAGTTCTTCTTTTATCTTTTCATTCACTTTCTCGTCGTTTCATGTGTAAATGTGCCACTAATAATAAAATCATAAGTTTCATTAATTTGTTGGCGACTCTACTTGATACTTTACATATTGTTGGCACATTTAACGATTAATTACTTAAGTAGGCTATTTGAAAACTGCTCCTTGCAGATAACAACTATTTGTAGCCTTTTTTTGTTGTCGAAAGGTAACCTTTAAAAAGTATCGGATGCTGTGACGACATAACATAATGTAGAATTGTTACGTAGAGTATCCCGAGATCTCCATTGGAACGCTACCGGAGTCTTCTGAGCGCGGAAGCAGGAGCATTGTTTGGCGCTGCCCCGGAGAGCTCCAAGATTACCCACATTTTCTTTCAGACACTTACAGTGCTATACGACCACACGAATTGTCTTCCTTCTCGGGGTCGCTGGCTGGGAGGTTCGGACTCTCATTCTTGCCGCCCGCAAGCTCTCCTCTTACGACAACCAGGAGATACCGTAGGTTTGTTCTTTCTCACAGACTACAGGCACAAGTAAATATTTGGAATCTGTCGGTTAATTATGGATTATCTCTCTAAATTAGGTTTAAACCGTTATTTGTTTTATTGAGTGATTTAAAACATATATTAATAAAGCGGAAATTTACTTACGTGTATTTACAAAAAAGGGAAAAATAGTGGCATATGAAAAGTTTTAAATATTGAAAAAATAAGCAAGAATTCTTTTGACAACCATATTTTTATTAATCAATATGACATCAGAACTTATATTTCTTTTCTTACATTCGGACAATTCATAAACAATAAATAAGACTTAATACTCCCACTAAATTTTTATACTCCTCAAACATGAAAATTTCATTAACTTTATAACTGAATAAATAAATAACTGAATAGACCTAAGAAACAAAAACACACAAATACAACAAAACAGAATATATAAACTTAGCAACACTCCTAACCAACTCATAGTATAATATGAAATTATATATTCTTCTAATACTTAAATATAAAAAAATTAAGAACTAAGTAATTGGTCTCTAATACTTTCAAACTTAGGAGTGCATAACGCTTTTGTTAATATATCTGCTAACTGTGCAGAAGTATGAACATACTTCAAAACAATCAAACCCTGCTTGACCTTTTCTCTGATAAAATTATATTTTACATCAATGTGTTTAGTTTTTTTATGGTAAACAGGATTATTAAGTAACTTAATGGCGCTCTGATTGTCCATACATAGAGCAGTACAAACTTGAAATTCCTCTATTTCTTTAAAAAAATGGCTTAACCATAGAATATTTTTAGAAGCTTCACATGCAGCCATAAATTCAGCCTCAGTTGTTGATAGAGCGACACTATTTTGTTTCTGGCTTGACCAAGAAATAGGTCCCCCATTTAACATAAATACATATCCAGTTGTTGACTTCCTAGTGTCCAAATCTCCACCAAAATCTGAGTCTGAATACCCTATTAAACTTTCAGAGCCCTGATATTTAATGCATAATGTTTTTGTTTTTATAAGATATCTTATTATTCTTTTAAGTTGAGTGACATGTTCTGAACTTGGATTATTAATATATCTACTTAAAACATTTACAGCATATGATACATCAGGCCTCGATGCAGTAGACAAAAACAATAACGATCCTATAGCCTCCCGATATGGAAAATCAATGTGTTCAATTTCCGTATTTTTAGTAACATGCACATTAACATCAGCTGGTGTATTACAAGGATGAGCAGAAGACATATTGAACCTACTGATAATCTCTTGTATGTAATTTCTTTGCGAAATTGTTATAAATTTATCCTCTTTAGAAATTTCTAAACCAACAAACATATTTAAATCCAACTCTTTTATCTTAAAACCTTGCATTAAGTATTCAATAATATGCTGTAATAAACTATTAGATTCTGACATTATTAATGCATCATCAACATAAAGAATTAACAAAGCCTTGACACCATCAAATCTACCCATAAAAACACAGTTATCTGCATGTGACTGAACAAAACCAAATTTTTTAAGAAAATTCGTAAATTTTATGTTCCAGCACCTCGGGGATTGCTTTAACCCATACAAGGACTTATTAAGTTTACATATTAGTCCTTTGGGTGCCAATACTCCATCTGGGACTTCCATGTAAATGTCTTCTTCAAGCTCTCCATATAGAAAAGCAGTTTTCACATCCATCTGTTTTATTTTCCATTCATGCTGTGCCGCAATACTCAAGACTATTCGGATAGATTCATATCTTGTAGTAGGAGAGAATGTTTCATTGTAGTCAATTCCTTGAATTTGTGTAAAACCTCGAGCACAAAGCCGTGCTTTGTAGCGCTCAATCTCACCTTTCTTATTTCGTTTTCTGGTGAAAAACCATTTAGACGTTATTACTCTATCTTTATTAACAAAATGCCATGTGTCATTATCCTTATGAGCTTTCAACTCTTCTCTAATTGCTTCAAGCCATTCTTTACGTTCTGAACTATTAACTGCTTCATTGTATGTTAAAGGTACATTTAATTCCATTACATTAGCTTCAAAAACTCTATTTCTTCGTGGCCTCAGAATCATATTTGTACCATTTATACTATCTAGTTCTACTGGAACTGACGGTTCATAAGTTTCATCATTCTCATTAGCACTATAAATACTTTCTTCACTATCCTGGCTCGAACTACTTGTATTTACTATACCATCACTATCTTCTATTTGCCTTTCCTCCGGAAGGCAATCTTCTCCCTCAATGACTATTTCAGCTATATTTTTTTAATTTCTGCTACTTTATGTTCATTAAAAATTACATTTCTTGATACAGTAATTCTTTTCGACTGAGGATCATACATTCTGTAGTTATTGTAATCATAACCCACTAAAATCATTTTACGACTCTTACTATCAAACTTTCTTCGGAGTTGATCTGGTACGTGTACAAACCCTTCACACCCAAACACTCTGATGTGATCTAAACATGGTTTTATCCCATTCCAAAGCTCATATGGAGTTATATTAGGTGTTTGACTTGAAGAAGTACGATTTAATATATATACAGCGCAATTAACCGCTTCAGCCCAAAGATATAATGGCACGTTACGACCATACAGCATAGAACGAGCACTCTCCACAATAGTCCTCAACTCCCTTTCTGCACGACCGTTCTGTTCAGGGGTGTAAGGAGCTGTAAACTCATGCGTAATACCTTCATTTTCCAGGTAATCTATAAAATCTTTACCTTTGTACTCACCTCCATTATCAGTGTGCAAAATTCTAATGTTATGGTTAAACTTATTTTTAATTTTTTTAGTATACTTTTTAAAACAATCCAGAACATCGCTTTTATTCTTTAAAAAATATACATAGATAAAACTTGTAGCTCCATCTTTAAAAATAACAAAATATTTCATACCTTGGACTGAAAGTTCGCTGAATGGTCCACAGACATCACTATAAATAACATCACCTGGTTGGAGCTGCCCTCTATTAGACTTTTGGAATGGTTGACGTGACTGTTTTCCCAAAGCACAGCCATCGCATACAAAGTTATCAAAATCAGAGATATCTATACCTGTAACAATGTTACCTTTACACATTTTCTGGATTTCTTTCACATTTAAGTGACCTAGGCGTTCATGCCATGTCTTAAGATTTGACTTGTGTACTATGTTACACACTTGATTCTCAACTGTTTTTACATTTAGTTCATATAAATTATTATTTTGCAGAAATGCACACATTACCAATTTATTATCTCTATAAATCATGGCATTTCTACCATTTTTCACAATTTTATAGCCCTTTCTTGTGGCTGCCCCTTCAGAAAACAAGTTTCTTCTTAATTTAGGTACATACAGTACATCTGACATAATACTCTTCTCCCACTGGCCATTAACACACTTATTTATCACAATAGTACCTTGGCCTTGTACTTCTATAACTTCCTGATTTCCTAGTTTTAAGGGAGATCCTGTATACATATGCAACTCTTGAAAAAAATCTTTTTTAAATGACATATGAGCTGAAGCTCCACTATCTAGGATCCATTTAACACTCTCAGTATCCTCTGACTCAGTATCTGTTATGTTAAATGCTAACATATTTCTCTCTTCTCTGTCCTTCTTCCGCTCATAACAATCTCGGGCGAAATGGCCCCTTTTACCACAATTGTAACACATAAACCGGTGCTGCTGGCCTGGTTGGTAATCCCCATCAACATCTACTTTCTCCATATTCAGTTTCTTCTTTAATGGTAACGACTTTTGTGTATTTTTTATTTTTGAATCTGATTTTCCCACAAATAATGCCACATCATTTTCATCTTCAACATTTAAACTAGCTTCTTCATCTAGCAACCGTGCTGTGAGATTAACTATAGTTTGATTCTTAGGATCTAACGATAACCAAGCTTGCCGGAGAGACCGGTATTTTGGAGGCAGAGTTCCCAAAATTTTTGTCATTATAGCAGTATCACTGATAGATTCACCGCTTTCTTTTAAAAGTTTCGCTAAGCTCTCTACTTTAGCTACATGTTGTGCTATGTTATCAGTTGAAGACATCTTGTATTGATAAAACCGTTCATGTATAATCATTTTGTTTAATTCTGACTTTTGTTCATATATAGACTCAAGTTTAGACATTATTTCATACGCCGTTTCACAATTTTCTACCAATGCTATTTGACTAAAATCCATAGCAGATGTCATTATAAACATAGCCAGTCCATCATCTTTATTCCACTGGTCGAAGTCTTTTTCGGGTTTTGGTTTGCTTATATCAAGCCCCTTTGCACGTAGGGCGCATTTAATTTGAAATTTCCACTGTTTGAAGTTCGATCCTTCAAATTTGTCCACACACATTAACTTTCCTGACGACTCCATTTGTAATGTTCGAATATTGTTATATTATCAGAATTTTCATTTCACTACGTACTTTACTATTTTTATGCTCTTTACTTATTACAATTACACAACGTACCTGGGCCCATAACCTTTTAAATATTGAAAAAATAAGCAAGAATTCTTTTGACAACCATATTTTTATTAATCAATATGACATCAGAACTTATATTTCTTTTCTTACATTCGGACAATTCATAAACAATAAATAAGACTTAATAAAAAGCGAATTAAAAAGTACTGACTTGGTCGTCCAAGGAAATCCCGTGATCTATTGTCTCGGCAAGCTAAGGTAGCATCGCTTAGGACTTACATTTAAAGGGTACTCATCTAAGGAAATACCAAATAAATTTGATTCGTCCTGCGTCCAGCGGCTAGCGCTGAGTGGGGGCTGTTTATACACCGTGTGAGCCTCCTCGCCAGCAGTCGGTACCGCGCTAATGTTCGGAGACACGGCCACTATTCGCATTCATCTCTCTTTTTTGCTATACGATGTTTCTGATCTAGCTCAATGTTGCGTTTGAGTAATACATTTAAATTTTTAAGATCATTTTAATTTTTTGTCGAATAAGTCATATAAAAAAGCAAGTTAATAAAACTTTGATTATATTTGAATAAAGTACAATACTTTTATTATCAATTACTTGTGGAGTTAATGAAAAATAAAAATCGCTACAACCGGAACTATCGAATAATATAAGAAGTACAATTACTATTTTTACATTGTACCATAAAAACAAATCATTTTACCTGGCATATATCGAGGTGGCGAAGTAATTATATTTCATTGAGAGGGAAAACCCAGCCGCAGAAACCGTATTCATAGTTAAAAAATACGGTGATCAGTGTTGATTGTGGTACCATAGGTTATTCAGTGCAGTGGTGAAGTTGTAAGGCATAGTGAGCAGCGATGACGGCGGCGGGGGGCGCGCGGGGGCTCCTCAACCAGGTGTTGATGGTGATTCTCAGTAAGTACCTATATTTTACACACGTATATAAAATGCGAAGAGATGTATTCTTTCAGTTTTCTTCTTCGTCGTTTTCTTAAGTACCTACTGAAGGTACTGCTCGATTTGGCCTTGGTGACTGATCTGCTCTGTCTTCGGCTTATCGATTTCACATACCTTTAAGAATTTTTTACAAATCTTTTAGGTATGCAGATTTCCAAACGATGTTACCCTTCACCGTTAAAGCCAGTGATAATTAATTGCTAAAACGCACATAAGTTTGAAACATAAGAGGTGCGTGTCTGGGATGCGAACCTCGGAACTGTCGATCGAGTGGCCGAGTTTCAACCACTAGACTATAATTAGCAGGATATCAGTCTATTTGTTGTTTGCTAAAGATAATTTATGCAGTAATAGGTGTATCACCGTCGTAGTCGAATCACAAAGAGTTCTAGTACGTTTTGAAATGGATGTGTGTAAAATTATTATGACCGTATGATAATATCATATAATGACCCCGTTTTATAGATTTGGCAGATGAAACACAAATGTGAAATAAGAAGTAAAGCAAAATAAATAGAATTTATTTACACATATACATCAAAATTTTCAAATTTTTATTTTTATTTAATTTCGTTGTACTTAAATCATTTAAGGTTTTATGTCATATTAATTTTAAATTCTCTAGTTTATTTCTTGCGTGTACCATTATTATTTTGCCATTGGGATATTTGTCATTGATTGATAAATTATATTATTGTTAATAAAACAAATCAGTGACATACACCTAATATATTCAAATTAATTTACAATTTGTAGTAGCTGTAAAATAAATAACGTATATATTTCACAGTAGAGGTTATAAAATTAGAAACAAAATATACATTGACTTTATAGTATCCTGAAAGAGACAGGCCTAATTCAGAAATGAAGGATATTATTAAATAATATAAGTGGTGATTATGCGTTAAGTGTCAATGACCCCTTACATCATTTCTTAGAATTCACTATTTACAGCCACATTGTAAACAAGCAAATATTCCACTACACTACAAACAAACAACAGCGTTACTTAGTAAAAGAAGTCTACTGTTGTTTGTACTTGTATACGATAACTGCGGTGAAGAAAATACTTTTTAACCGACTTCAAAAAGGAGGTGGTTATCAATTCGGCCGGTATCTTTTTTTTTTTTTTATAATATAAGAGCAGCAATCAGTCTACCTGATGATAATTGGTCACCGAAGCTTTTAGGTAAGTTTAAGTGAGGCCGGTCGTAGATGCGTTGTTTTGTGTTCCGTTGGAGATCCCGGAGCTCTCCACCAAACGCTTAGGACGGCCACCGGGGGGGTTATAGTGCGGTAAAAATCCCACATAACCCGGCGTCACTCCCATGGCGTTTGGTACCTTTTGAAGGTTTCGTCAACAAAAAAAAGGTGTAGTAGTGTTCTGTCCCTGTAGTTCCGGGACTAGAATAGGGCTACGGTGACCTCTGCTTTTCGTAAGAGGCGATGAAAAGGGGGCTTCCGGAGTTGCGGGCGGTAAGAGTGGGAGCTCGAACCGTCCAGTAAGCAACCCCGGGAAGGAGGTTTGTGTGGCCGCATACCGTCGTAAATACCAGGTGTGCGGGAGGAGCGTAAACTGCTCTTCCCAGGGCAGAGCCCTATAGGGGCATCGCGCTCGGAGGATTCCGGTTGTGTTCAATCGGAGATCCTGGAGTTCTCCTCCTGGCGCCGGGTCACAGTCACCGGGGGGTTTTTAGTGTGGTAAAAATCCCACATAACCCATTGTCGCTCCCACAGCGTCGGGTACCTTTTGAAGGATTCCCCCTCGTAAAAAAAGGGTGTACTAATGATGTGTCGGAAATTGAATCGCGAAGGGTTCTGCTACCTTACGCTTTTATTTTTAGGCTGTTTTTTTATGTTACATAAATACATATACTTAACGCAGGGTTTCACATATTGTATATACGAAAATATGTGAATAATTACGTAACTATCTATCTCTTTAATAATTTATTTAATTCATTAAAATTAGTATTAGTACATAGGATGCCGTAAAACTTTGAATAACGCCATCGAAGTTGCATATGGCTTTAAGAACTTAACCCAAACGGGTCGAAATAAGAGGCAGGTTCACACTGAAGTATTCTAGGTAGTTAAGGTGGCTCCAATGACGCGATAGTCAGGGAGAGATGTCATCAATTTTACAACCCCTTGACGACCCGCGTGGCAGAGCGGTCACCATACCATACCACCATACGCGCAAAGGGTCCCGGGCTCGATCCCCGGCGAGACAGATATCTAAATAATGAATTTAGATTTCTGTTTCAGGGTCTGGGTGTTTGTGTATTTGTCTATGTGCGTGTCCGTGGCACCCACGACACAGGAAATCCCAGTGCGTGCGGCGGTGAGTGTGTAGAAAGCGTTAATTCTTTATACTGAGGTCATAGACATACTACTAATAAAGACGTAGTATATCGATGACAGAGGTTCATAAGATACATGAGCCAGTACTGTTACGAAGTACTTATCAGCATCCGTAAATACGCATCTTAAAAAACTGCAAAAGAACTGTAGATAAAAAACTGTTGGTTTGTTTGTAATAAATTTTCGTAGGTGTGATAACATACATAAGGTTTAGTAAATACCCAACGATACCCACAAAAAGAGGCAATACCCATAATGTATTGACTATAACTTTATAATGTAAAGTCCTTACTAGTGTGACTAATTCTTGTCCAAGGATTTTATGTTATATTATTTTACGTGTTAATTTGAAGGTAAGTAAACCCTTTGTGGTTCGACTTCGGCGGCACCACCGCCACACCTATTTCTACCTAATAACAGCTGTTAGTCGCTGCTGTGTTCCGGTTAAAGGGTGTGGTAAGGGAGACAGACTTTTCCGAGGCGTTCCAGCTTAGTCCTCAGGGGTAGCGGCGCATCTGTGGCCGACCTTAGGTAGGAATATCTAATCCTATCTGGGGTTGACTACAGATGTCCATGGGCAGCAGTAGCTTACCATCAAGTGGACTGCATGCTCGTCTGCTACTCCTATATTATAAAAAAAAATCAGCACATCCCTTAGGATAAAAAAATATCAACGTATGTTTCAATATTATTTTTGACAAGTTTGAATACATTTTTGTTCAGGCAAACAAAACATTATGCTTCGATGCTTTTGATAGCAAAATAACATAAAACAAGGCTACGACACCTTAGGTAGCTATGTACACGCGCTAATTGTTAAAACACAAGCGATTAAAGAATTACTTCCAGCTTTGAATTGAAGTTAAATCGACTACTAACTGGTTCCATTAGTCCAATAAAGCCTGTTGGCGAGTGATTGTTTCAACTGTTATTGGGTGACATCGGTAAAAACCGGTGAAAACAGTAGGTAAATTGATACATTAACCCCTTTCTGTATTATTTAAATCTCAGAAGAATAAGTAGCATGTTCTGAGATTTAAAATGTATTTTATAGACTAAAATCGTTCTGACCCGTGAACATTAAAACTACTAGTATTATTTAATTAAAACGTGTATACAGGCGTAAGTGAAAAGATAAATTATGATAAAATGCGAAAATATCGACGTAAAAATGGACGAGGAAATTCACAACAACAACTTAAAACCTAGGTCAGGAACGCGACGCAGGGAGCCACGGCTAGTTTATTATGAAAAGTCTATGGCTAATTGTCCACTGATTAGATATGAATTAATTAATTGAATTACTATTAATAATAGAAAGCACGATTCGTCTCGGTTGATAACGCATTTTTTACGAGGCGTTACGGACGGAGACATTAATTACATTATTTAATGGGGCTTCATGTACCTATATATTGCGTATATTATGTCATTATTTACGGTGTTATTGTAAACACAATGTTTGCGTTACAAAAATGCGTTCAACTACCAAGAGGTATCTAATGAAACTCAGATAGGATTACACTCGAGATCGGTCACAAACGCATTCAATATCTCAGGACTAAGCGGAAACGCTTTGTGTCTCGTATTGAAATGGACACCGCACCCTTTAAGTCAGAACATACGAGTACATAGATAGATGGCAGTGATGAGGCAACAATCGGAGTTGAATCACGAAGGGCTCTACAGTCTACATTCCTTAAAAACATAATTAGAAGTACATATGGGCATGTTTACTTATACGGAGATTGTAAAACAAAAACAAATATTGCATCTATCTCTGTCAAATACATATGCAATGTAGATTTTGGCTTTGAGCCCATAAACAATTAATTATTTGTATACGGCGGTTGTGTAGAGGTCACACGTGGTTGCACACGCTGGTCAATAAGAAGTATAACTTTTTGTGAGTAACACAAGCAACTTAAGAAATCTTCATTTTTAATTACCTTAATACTTATCACTGATTTTTATATTCAGATTTATGAAGCTTAATTATGCAAAAAATATTATAATTTATTTACATACCCAACTTTTACCAATTTTATTTTTGTTCTTTAAATTAAAGAAATACCTATGTTGTAATAATGTATATGATGGATGTTTATTATGAAAAATTAATGAATTAACTAGAATATTTCTTATCTTAAGTATGTATGTAACGAGGAATATTATGAGCGTAAAACGCCATCTGTTAGCGAGTAGCAAAGACAGATGCTTTGTATGAACCAAAAGGAATATTATCATTCGGAATTCTTTAGTTTGACATGAAAAATATATTAAATATAACTTTTAGAAAATAAATCCTACATCCACAATCACATATTGAACAAATCAATGACACAATATACGGTGAAAGGCGCGCTTTATGTCTGATGTAAACTCTGAAAAAAAATCTGAGAGACGTCATTTAAAGCTTATTATTTCTGTATATGAATTAAAGTTCTACATGCTTCACATGTAGTTTGTGTTTTTAGCAACATAGTAAATAAAATTATCCAAGTGATGTAATAATATAGCTGGAGATAAGTACCTACTCACTGTAAGATGACCCTATTAAAACATAAACTGTTGCCGTTAAAAGCGGATGCCTCATCACGCCGCGGTCGATGCTGTGAACTTTTTGCGAAACTCGTCTCGATTTCGTGAGCAAGAAATGGTAATTATCAACTTTGCTAATCAATGTTAAGAGGAAGTTCTCTCTGCGAAAGTAGCAGTTTTAGGAGAATATAAGTTTTAATGTATTTTTTAAGTAAAGATAAATAAAAAATATACTTGGGCATTGCTAAGAGTCAATTGTTCAGACTCTTAGTATTTATGATAAACGAGCTTAGAAAAGCTATACCGTCTAAAGTCGTATACATGCTAATATCGTCCAATATTTAAGTAAGATAAAAATAAAGTAAATAATGTAGTAGGTACGTACATGCAACGGATAAGAATGTGGTACAATGCTACTTTTTCTTAGGTGTGTATTTATTACTACAATTACTACAACATATGTGGCTGACCACAGGACTCGAATCTTATCTGGGATTAATTACAGATATCCAAGTGGCAGTAGCCATTTATCATCAGGTGTACCGTTTGCTCATTTACATATTATAAAGAAAATATAGTATTTACTTACGTTATATTACTGACTTTTAAACGTCAAAGAATGCGATTAACAAACGCTCAATATTAATTTTCCAGTAAATATCCCAACGGTGTCGTTCGGTCTGGCGCTGGGCTGGGTGTCGCTGGCGAGCGGCGAGGCAGCGGGCGGCGAGGAGGCGGGCGGCGAGGCGGCGGGGCGCGGCGCGGTGGTCGCGGCCGTCACCACCTTCACGGCGTCGCTGGCCGGCGTGCCGCTCAGCGCGTACGCGCTCGCCGCCGGCAGGAAGCTCGCCATCATCGTCACCTCAGGATGCTTCGTGGTTAGTACAAAAAAATAATGTTTTCTTCACACTGATGACAATGACGTGTCCAATCAAAAAGGTTTTTTTAAGCCCTGAGGCGACCCCGTTAGGGGGCGGCGAAACTTGGTATAGAAGCAGAGGACTTAAACCTTACAGACTTCTTAGAACTTTTTTTAGAAGCGCTGCTGTGTTCTGATCTCAAGGATGTGGTAAGGAAGACATACTTTTCCGAGGCGTTCCGGCTTAGTCCTCAGGGGTATTGGCGCATCTATGGCTGACCTCAGGTAGGAATATCTAATCCTATCTGGGGTTGATTACAGATGTCCATGGGCGGCAGTAGCCACCATCAGGTGGATTGCAAGCTCGTCTACTACTCCTACATTATATAAAAAGAAATTGAATAATCCCAATCGCTGAGTTAGACTATACATCCAAATAAGACCTCCAGTACAGTCAAAATCATACGCTTTTGGTATTACTGTGGCAGTGTATAATATGTGTTGATTGCATCGAAGGTGTGCTGGTCGCTGAAGCTGGCGAGCACGTGGGGCCCGGCGTGGGGCGGCGCGTGGGGCGGCGCGGCGTGCGTGGTGGCGGCGCGCGTGGCGGCCGGGCTCGGCGGCGCCGCGGCCTGGGCGCTCGCGCCGCTGCTCGCCAGAGAGGTAGCCTCACCCTCACGTACACGTTGTTTAGCTTACGGTTTAACATCGCTGGAGTCACGTTATATATATGTTTGCTCTCACTATGAGTTCTATATTTAACCTTAATGTTAAGCTAATATTATTTTGAAGTACCTATAGTTTGGGTGTTAAGGCATCGAGAGCACAGTTCTATTACTTACCTACTGGTATAAGAGAATATTTTTTGCAATATTATATGTAATTGGATGTGTGTGCGTAGATGTGCAGCGCGCGGTGGCGCGGCGCGGCGGTGGCGGCGCTGGCGCTGGCGCACAACGCGGGCGTGCTGCTCATGTACCTGGCCGCCGACGCGCGCCTGCCGCACCGGTACGTCATACATACATAACAACACCATAGCAATCGCACACATTCACGTCCACGGGTGAACGACTTCTCCAGTTGACCACCGACGGGCAAACTGACGTCTGTAAAGCCACTTTTATACGGGACCTGCGAAAATAATTGGAAAAATTGTCCAACAGACAATTGTTCATCAAAAATTCTCCTTTGTGTTGGACAACGAATTGCTTTATTTATTCATTCGTTCGCTGCGCCATATTCTATTCATATTTATAGTCATATTCTATTGCACACACTTTCTCTAAGTATAGCTTTCTAAGTATAGCGATAAAATTCGAATAGCTACTGTATTTTTTAAAATGGTCCCGTATTTACAGATAATAAAGAAAGAAAAATAATCAATGTGGAAAATTTAGAAATGTTTGTATAGAAATCTTATTAGCGTATAGATATATTATTAGGTATGAAACTGATATGAATGTTGCAGCATGGTGTTGTGGTGCTGCCTGGCGCTGTCCGTGGTTCACTTTTTCGTGTTCTTCTTCATGCCAGAGTCTCCATCTTTCCTCGCTGCTAAAGGAAAAATAAAGGTTACTATCTAATTCTCTAAACTTCGCTATAATTTTGTTAGCGCAATATTAAATACTCATCATAATATTATATGATACTCATTTCAAAATATATGCAGTATACAGTTTTATAGAATCAATGTTATAAATCTCTTATAGATTACTTAGCCTCACCTTTCAAGATTGTCTCAATTGTCTCAATCAGATCATTATAGGCACATTAAAATAAAAAAAAAATCTTTGATAGTTTTTTATCGCCCAGGAGACAAAATAACGAGATATTGCAAACTTATCATATTATACTTTTTTAAACTGGCAAATTAATAAGTAAATAGTTTTGTGTTCATTACTTTGGCTCGCTTGTAACTAAGTATTGGTAAACATCGGCATTGGTAAACAGGAGGCGCGCTCGTCGCTGGCTTGGCTGCGGGGCCTCTCCGCGGAGGACCCGGCGCTGGACCAGGAAATGGAGGCCTGGCCGCAGCCCGAGCTGGTCGAACTATCACCCTTAAAACTTGCTAAAGAAATGTGTGAGTGTGACATTTTTTGCTGACGACGTCATCGGAGAGCCAGAGAGGTCTGATGGGGATAATTGGTAGTACTCGGCGAACGAGTCATCTCTATTTTTAACCCTATTTCAAGAACTTTTTTATTTTAGAAACAAGTCATATTAAGCCTTTTTTCACAAGCTTCGCCCGCTGTTACAATAATATAGGAAGGAATACTATAAGTTTTTTGTAACACGTTGTTGATATGCAAAGTGTTGCATGTAGGAGCCTTTAATTTAAGATTTTTCATGAAAAGAAATACTTTTCATTCAAAGAAATAATTTCCTAAATTGACAGTGAGCGATCCGCGGCGGCGGCGCGCCTTCATAATCGGCGGTATCGCGGTGGTGGGGCAGGAGGCGTGCGGCGTGCTGGCCATCCTGCAGTACGCCGAGCGCGTGTTCGTGCTGGCGCGCGACGCCGTGCCGCGCGCCGTCACGGCGGCGCCCGCGCTGTCTGCCACGCACGCGGCGGCAGGTGTCCCCGCGCTGTCTGCCACGCACGCGGAGGCGGCGGAGCTGGCCTCGCCCGCGCGGCACGCCGTGCTGCTGGGCGCGGTGCAGCTCGCCGCGTCCGCGCTCTCGCTCTACCTCGTGGAGAAAATTGGACGACGGGTAAACTTTTTTCGTAAAACATGACTAATCTGTTAGCAAAATATTTTGTTCTTCTGTCTTTACTGAATACTGTACTTAATTAATATAAGTTAATAGTTAGTTATTACAAGACATACTTACACTGTAATTTAATTATATTTCTGTAGGGTGCCATGCATATCATAAATCAGCAGTGTTTTTTTGACTTTGTGAGCTCAGTCTCGTGCTAATTCCTCTGGATGTGTGTGCAGCCGCTGATAGTGTGGTGCGCGGCGGGCACGGGCGCGGCGCTGGCGGCGGCGGCGGCGCTGGTGGGCGCGGGCGGCGCGGCGGGCGGCGCGGGCGGCGCGGCCGTCGCGCTCGCCGTCGCCGTCGCCGTCGACTCCGCGGGGCTGCAGCCGGCGCCCTACAGCCTGCTCGCTGACATGTTTCATTACGAGGTTGGTATTTTGTAACAACCCAGCACAGACTCATCAAATATTCATATGCATCAGATTGGATTATGGTCTGATTCATAATTAGGTGTCCAAAATGTAAACAAAGAAATGTCATTGTCAAAATTCGATGACAGGTATTGCAAGCCTTAACAAATTAACAAGAAAAGAAAATTTTCACAAAATTCAACATAAAACAAAAACTTAATAACTGCACATAATAAAAAAAACCCGCTAAGAAAACTAGAAAAAAATCGAGTTCGATCACGATCACGAATATGAATAATATCAACTACGAAACTTAAAAATGGCGACACAAAAAATGTTTTGGATGCCGATTGTGTGACCATTATCACAATTTAATTTTTTCGCATAAATCTTGTTTTTTATTACTGTATGAAATGAAATTGAGTTAATATAATTATTGGAAAATGTGAATTGATTTTAATTTATTTAGATTTTTATTTTATTATCGATATCTTAATTTAATATTGTCAAAAATAAGAAACTGCCATTTGACACATGTTTTCTTGATAGGTCAACACCTTTGTTTACATTTTGGACACCTAATTATGAATCGGACTATATTGTGTTGTTGTATTCCAGTACCGCGGTTGCGCGTTGATGTTGATAACGGCGGCGGCGTGCGCGGGCAACGCGGTGGAGGTGGGCGTGTTCCCCGCGGCGGCGGCGGCCGGCGGCCTGCGCGCGGCGCTCGCGCTCGCCGCCGCGCTCACGCTCGCGTACGCGCTGTTCGCGCTGCTCGCCGTACCGGAGACCAAGGGACGCACGCCCGAGGAGATATACGAGATCTTATACCCAACGAAGACGATAGACCCGGAAGCTCTTGATATAGAGGACGAAAATAAAAGGAAGGTCGAAAAAGTAAGGAGGATAGTTGAAGTTGACACGAAACAAATAGAAAATAAAAATATATATCCAACTAACACGAAAAATCCAGAAGCTTTTGATATGGAAGACAAAAATAAAGGCAGCGTCGAAACAGTAAAGAGGATAGTTAAAGGTGATACAAAACAAATAGAAGATAAAAATGTGACAGAAGGTGTAGAGAGTGATGCGGTGAAAGTGACTAACGTTTCCGAATGTGCAGTGACTAAAGAAGTTAGTAGTAAAGAAACGTGGTGCACTAGTCTATGATGAGATTGTATAGGTAGTAAGTTTTGTGATATAGGTAATCAGTTAAAATTGTAATAAATGTAATGAATAAATAGATGGTAGAATGAAAAAAGAAACTAAACAGTATTGTCATGGATTTACGACTACCCTACTAAACTAAATTGTATATTTAATACAATATAATTCTCCTCCTGCTACAGATATTTGTAAATGCTTAATAGGATGCCACCAATCACTGCACAGATATAAAGAAATGTATACATATATATATATATATATATATATATACATATATATAATAGTATAATATGTTTAGTAATAATAATGTTTTGTTGTGCCTAGTGATAGGCGTTTCTTAAATATGTTTTTATTATTATTATTTAATTTCTCAAGATGTAGAAAGTGAAATAACTTGTAAAGAAACTTATTACGGTTTCTTAATTTACCTACAATATCTTTATCTACGCTTCTATGCGCAAATAATTAATTACACGCAATTAAAATATAATAAATATGGGATAATATTTTGTAGGAAAATATACTCTTACGTAATGTATGCGATAAAAAGACAGTATTAATTTTATTATAATATACTATTGTTATTGACACTGTTATTTTATTATCTCAACCTATACTAGTAACTAGCCGCGACCTCTTAATATTTCATTGCTAGGAACGGGAATTGTAATTCTATCTAAAGGAACATCTACTCTTGCAGGTTGGCAATATGCCTATAAAAATATACTTAATGTATGACATTGCCTATTACATTGGCTCTACATACCCAATGTAAATATGATTCATTACATAATATAACAGGTAATAACATATTAAAATAAAAAAAATAGTTTGGAAAGTGAGAATTTAAAAGAAAAAGAAAAAGAAAATTTAAAGAGATTCTAATAATTCGCCGTTGCTTTAGAACTATAAAAACTTCGCTATGCTTTCTTTGGTCACAGTAATATATAACCTAAGGGTAAAGTAACAACCTGATATGATTCTTTCTATAGCAATTAGGTATTTGAAAACTTTCAATTAAATTAGACACGTGCACGATGTCCGTACTATACGTTTTATATAATGTGTATTTGCCGTGTCGTCTGTTTGGTCGTCGGTAACCACGACAACGGGACGCAACATCAATACTGATTACGCTACAGCGGCGGAGTGCGCCCTAATTGCGTCTTTCTATTGTTTATATCTACTATATGTGTAGTCGGCATTCTCTTGTGATTGTTACTATATCCGCCGATATCCTGATCTGATCGCGACCGCGGAACCCGAGGCTGCGGCGAGCCAACATGTTGAAAGGTTTATTGTAATTGGATTGACTTCGAAATTGGTGTCGGACAAATTGGAGCTTTCCAGTAATGAGTGGACGGGGCTTTTGTGAAAAGGAACATTGAGTGAGTATGCGTAAAATTGGTCAACTTTAACTGGTTTGTATAAAATTTAAAATAATTTTACTTAAATCAGGGCCAATGTGAAGAAAACGGAATCAATTCTTATTACAATATTATCATTTATGTTAATTTTGTAATCGAAAAGTATTTCTTTTTTATTATCTTAAATATTTACTATACGCAAGCCATCGTTAGTCATTTGCCCATAAAAGTGAAGATTGTAAAGTACTCATATATATTAAGGGCATTAACTATGAGCTTTTGATTAAAAAAACTCAACTCTATATTTAAAGCTTCCAAGGGTATAGTTCAGTTCTTTTTGGGGATAATCCGACTAATTAGGTTCGGAATATTTTAATCTTACTTCAACGACGTAAGTACAAAGACGTTACAAAGTTATGTGTGTGTTATTTTCCAAAATTATGTGTTATTTTTAATATGTACAAGTTCCAAAACTTTTAATGATAAACTAAGTTATGACAACTACGCCAGTCGTAATTTCACAAAATTCTTTGAGACCTTCATATATACATTCGTTAATAAGTTGTTCGGGAAAATACTGAGCAATAAGCAAGAAGGCCGTGATCCTGTCTTCTAAGTTTAAGTTGGTTATTGCGAAGGACGAAACTTCCCGGGAAGTAAGTGGGGCGCAATAATATTTGCTGGTTCGGTTTCCGCTCCAACAACTTGTCGAGTCTTAATATTGGGACGACATTATTACTTTTCTCTTTTCTCGCTTATTTCCAGGTAGAATCACTAGACAGTAGGACTTGTACTTTACAGCCGTTGAAATGTTTCTCGTAAATGTAAATTAGTTGAAGAAACAAACAAAAGGCAATGTTAATCAGATTAAATATGGAATCAGAGAATAAAATTTTTTTTTGAAGAAAGAATGAAAGGTGGGAGGAAATCTATGTTTCAAATTAACCACAAATGTATGCTCCTTTCAAACATAGAAAGCATTTGATAAAGTAGTGGAATAAACAAACCTAACCAGTAAAATAACAAATGATAACAATATCACACAGTATGATATGTCAATTTTCGGATTATAATATTGTAATATGATTCGATCATTTATATTAATGTTATGGTAATAGTAAATCTGTAGTTCCATTATATGCATAATAAATTATATGATAAATATTTCGTTTATTGGTTACAAATTCATTTTTGGACCAATGAATAGGTAATATTGCTTGCCATTGCTCGACTACCATTGATATACCACTATTAAAAACGTAGATAGGTTAGGTCATATAAACGTTCGAAAAGTGGCATTTACGGTTCATACTTCCTTGCGGACTGTGTTTACCACTTTTTTGGGCATTCTTTAGAAGTGCTATACTATTTGCGCCTGTTACACCTTTGTGGTGTGCACTTGTCGCTATGAGCGCTATCAAAAGCGCCGATTGTTTTGGTAGTAACCTATCTAGGTTTTCTACTAGAGGTATATCAATGTGGACTGTTAATCAACGGTAAGCTTTCCATGTTTATACGTAGTAATGTACAACATCTGGCAGAGCATGGGTCTGCTGGAGAAGCTGTCCGGGTGGCTGGGCGGCGGCGCGCAGCAGGCCACGGTGCTGGTGCTGGGGCTGGACAACAGCGGCAAGAGCACGCTGCTGCACGCGCTGCACCCGCCAGACCCGCGCCAGCCGCAGCCGCAGCACCCGCCCAACTTGCCGCCCACTGTGGCGCACCAACAAGACCACTTCCAGAGTAAGATTTATTCTGTCAAGTCATTACTGTCACAGCTTCAATTGTGTTTTATTATAGATTCATTTAGAACTAGAACAATATTCCTATAGTCTATTAGTAAGCTGTTAAGCGGATGGCAGTAGAAGCTTAAAGTTTTATCATAATTTTCTTTAAAATAACGCCTGACACTATTAACTATGGAGGCTTTATAATATTATTGTTATTGTTCCGTGTGTGTGTGTGCGTGAAGGTGGCGGCGTGTCGTTCCGCGCGTGGGACGTGTCGGGCGCGGCGCGGCTGCGGCCGCTGTGGGAGCGCCACTACCGCACCGCCGACGCCATCATCTTCGTCGTCGACTCCGCGGACCATCTGCGCCTCGGTAAACATATATTCTCTTATCAAATTTGTCGTTCTTACGACGGTAGAGTCCGCACCAAACTTCTAGTCCGCTCTGAATATAGAAACGAGTCGCGTCGCAACAGCAAATTGTAAATATTAACGAGATGAAGACAGGACGGGCCCCCCACGGCACCCGTCCGTTGCCCGCTTCGGGTACATAGCTGCTGATAGTTAGTGTGCCCCTACTGTTGCTATGGAGTATTTATGCTTGTAGTTGTGTTCGACCGCATTACTACACCTGCGCGCAACTATTTCAAAGCGGACTAGAGGTTTGGCGCGGACTTTGCCTACAATTCTTGGACTATACTCGTACATATAGTAACGAGATCTTCTTAATAATAAATTAAAAAAATGTATAGTTCAGTATTTAAAATGTTTATAATTGCTGAGCTACAATAATAAATACTTTTCTCTAGGATAGTTAATTATTATCGGTAAGTCTGACAAGGTTTTCATTTATACGAAAGAACTGTAAAAACCCATCTGTAACACAAAGGAAAACTAATTTAAAATATGACGCATATGCCTAAAATGCTCGTACTTATATAAACACGGTAAAGACGCGGTATGTAATCAATTATGTAAGCTTAGCTAGATCAAGATTTATCTTGATTTCGACTTAATACTATGTTATATACTAGATTACACATAATCCCGTTAATAAATAAAGACAATGAGGTTTAGTGAGCCACCGATAGTTCTCTGTGACACGAACAGCTAGATAAATACACGAGATAGCGCCAGATTTGATGCAGGATAAGACGGCGGGTTACTGGCAGTTAATTACTGGATTGGTTAGTTGATTCTGTCCGTAACAGACAATAATGTACTTACCTAATCACGATTGCTCTTGAGAATTAAGATGGTCGCTTCATAATGTATATTTCAGGCGGCATTCATATTCTTCTGCCGAAATGGAAATTGCTTTATCCCAGTCATGCTCTGGTGGTGGTACTGGTGTTATGTCGGTCGAACTGTACTGGTTCTACCACCTTGCAATTTTCTTTTCTTTTTTATATCGAAGCAGAAAGCGCACAGTCGCATAGTTACATTGCTACCCATGAGAACTAAGTTGGAACGCCTCGTAACATAGCAGCCCTTCACATTGTTGTTATTGAAATACGCGGTGGTGCCCGTGGAGTCACACGCAGTTATCTATCGTTCGCGTAATGTTACCGGTGTGTATGTGTGTGTGTCAGTGGTGGCGCGCGAGGAGCTGGAGCTGCTGGTGGCGCACCCCGCGCTGGCGCGCCGCGTGCCGCTGCTGCTGCTCGCCAACAAGTGCGACGCGCCGCACGCGCTCTCCGCCGCGCACGTCGCCGCCGGTAACACATCTATGGATATAGTCCCGCAGAGAGAAATATTGTTCAGACCCAGTGGCGCAACTATAGGATTGCAGAACTGCCTAGGGCCCCCGACCTGATTGGCCCAATCGGGCCGGAGGCGCGATCAAAAAATGTGTATAAATCAGCATAAAACAAAGGGACAACAGGACCAAACAATCACTAAAGTACGTATTCGTGAGCGAATTTCTTAGGGCCTCATGCAATGAATTTGCCCCGGATTCCCAAAAGTACAGTTACGCCACTGCTCAGACCGTAGAGGAGTTTTTTATCTATTCTATGGTGAGCAGAACTATCATAGAGTGGATAAGAAACTCTATAAACTTTCGTTTTCTACACCCATCGGTTTATTTGCGGTTTATTTGCGCTACTTATGAATCAGCCTCTGTTAGTTTTGTTAAGTAGAAGATACTATACAAGTCTGCCTGTCCTACATAAAACTTTTTTTAACGTCCGAGCAACGTTCGCATATGGTCCGGGCTGAAAATCAGTTGCCGAGATCATCTCGGTTTTTTTCTGAGCTCCGGAACCTTTTTCACAGACTTTAGCTGCAACACTCGATTATGTATTTTGTTTGTTTTTATTTTTTAATTTACTTTATTATTTTCAGTTTTTTTTTTATATAGTGTGTAATTTTATTTCTTAAGAAAATTTAGTCAATAAGTTCATAATTAAGTTTGTGTTTCCATATGTGTATTTTTGGATTTCATTGTTTATTGTGTGTTATAATTTGTTGTTGTTGCTTAAGTTCTTGAAATAAATAATCTATCTATCTATCTATCTATCTATCTATCGTGTACATGGTGTTGTATACGAATACATATAATGTGTATTGTTTTAATTTTATTACCACAACAGGCATAGTATTACCTACATTTTAGTTCCAACAAAACAAAATTGTTAGTTAGTCCGTTATATTAATAAGTACTTCAGTTTTCCTCTGTTAAAAATTGTATCAAGTGTCTTGTTCGTGTTCCAGCGCTGGGTCTGGAGCGCATCACGGACAAGCCGTGGCACATCTGCTCGTCGAGCGGGCTGTCGGGCGCCGGGCTGGCGGACGGCGTGGCGTGGCTCGCGAGACAGCTGCGCGAGCTCAAGATGCGGCGCCACTAGCCACGGGCACAGTGTGAGACAGAAGGTTGGAGTGTGGAGATGCTACGAATGTGGGCTGCAAGAGGACTTTGTTAATACCGTGATAGATTGCATTTCGGATCCTCAACCTGCTCCGAATTCTGGTCTACAGGTTCGAAACTCTTGCATTACCCCTTTTTTCGAAGTTATCTGCGTATTACAAGTTAATTATCACTTGTTTTAACGGTAAAGGAATGCACCTTGAGACAAGCTACACACGTCAGTATCATTGAGAAAAGCAAGATTGTTAAAGGTGTGAGTGAACTCTTCTAATACGCATCAGGCGCAGTGATCTTACTTTACAAGGAGATCAACGCCCAGGATTGGGACAATGGATCGACGACGATGTAGACTGGCACGTAGCAAATTTCATCTAAATTATATCGAATATTGGCAGAATGCTTTCAGGCTGGACACAGATCTGAAGGAAAAGTTGTCAGCAATACTCGATAACAGGTTGATAACTCGATAACCTATTCGATAACAGGTTGTACTCGTAAGAATATTCAACGACTATATTCAGATTCGACTGAAGCCGCTTGATATTACGTTAACTGAGCATATCAGTGCTGTAAAGTCTTCAAAGGTAAACATCGACGATTTTAGCCAATAATACAGAAAATACTCAGAAAATTAAATTTATGTAATTGAATAGAGTAAACCAATAAATCGTATAAGGGTAGACAAAATACCTTAAGGGCGTACAAAGAGCGGGCTTACAACAATAGACAATACTAAAAACATCGGGAGAGGTAATTATAAGGGTTTGGGCTAACGAAGTGCCGCTTCGCAGGGAACAACGTCATAACTCACCGAGGGCTGCCCGGCGCCCACGCGCCCGCCCTCGGCTTACGGCTAATGGACATCGGTACTTGGTTGTGAAGTCTTATTTTAGTTACTTCACTACACTAGTTTAAGTAGTGTGTAGAGAAGACGAATATGAGTAAAATTTGATACATTTAACTTATTCTCAATATTGACATAATTATAAATCATCCTTGTATCTACGTTGAATTAAAATAGTACTTAACTATTATGATTGTTTGCACGAAACCAAAAATAAAAATTAGTTGTCAAAAATGTTGTTTTCTTAGAAACGTTCAGACAATGAAGTAACCGTTAGCACACAATTTCACACAAACTTTTCAAATTGTAGTATTATGTGTGAAAACAGAATATTCATGATCCCACTTTATTCCCATGATATAATTCAATTTCATGTCGTCTCTAATGGAAGCGTTATTTTAATATAGGAGTAGCAGACGAATATGCAGTCCATCTGATGGTAAATGGCTGCTGCTGCCCATATGCATCTGTAATCAACCCCCGATAAGATTACCTTATTGTTGCGTATTTGGGGTCGGTCATAGATGCACCGCTACCCTTTAGTACTAAACTGGAACACCTCGAACAAGTATGGCTCCAAACACTTCAAGTCAGAACGCAGTAGCGCTTAACACTGATACTATTAGGCAAAAATAGGCGTGGCAGTGGTACCGCCGGAGTCGACCAAAAGGGGTTCTTCCACGTGACACTGTCCACAACTCTACCGGTTTCATTACGAAGTAAATCACTTGGAACTTAAATCTCACGTTCAATTTACTTTTTTGCTTGAATATTTAATTGAACGTTTTTATTTTTGCATTTCATTTATAATTCCCAGTGTACATTCGTGTACGTTATGTCCAGCGCGCAGGTGGCAGCCCTGTTGTCGCTGACTACAATTTATAGGCAATCTCGGCGACCAGGGCTGTCTAAAATAAACAGAAATAAAACCGGGAATAATTAACAAATACTATTTATTCTTATACTGCGGAGAACATTGTTCGTAAGTAAATATGTAAATTAAATTATGCAAATGTTTTTAAAAAGGTTTACCGTGTTTGTAATGGACGTGGTGTGTTATGTTCATTGTACTTTAAATATTTGATTCTTATATCAAAAAATGAGTATGTATTTCAACTTTTAATTTGTGTAATTGTTCGTAATATTCTGTGCTACAATTTTTCGATATTTATTTTTCAATTATATGTGTAGATGATATAAAATATATCAAATTCATCACATCTAAATCGCTGCCTCTTTGAAAATAACGAAGGATTCTGGTAATGTGAAATATCAGTGTAATTGAACGGCGAGTACAGCTGTGCGAGTGTGGTGTGCTTGTTGGTTCTTACAGCCTCGCTGCAAGTGGAATATCATAGTTTCTGTTTGGGACACGTTTTCAGTATCACTTATTTTAATGATATCTGTTTCTGAAACTGTTTTAATCATATACAATTGATAAACACCTAATGTTTATCCACATTTGCATCTAAGAAGCTAAGAAGTGTAGGTATAGTTACAGGAAATATATTGACTTTTATTTCATAATTATAATCATCTTTATTTAGTCAATTTTTGGGTTATAATATATACGATATATTATACATAATATGTTCAAAAGCGCATCAAAAATAAATAAGACGATTAAGGCTTTCGAAAGCTAGGGCAATCACATAAGTAATTTATGACCAACTTATTAATTATATTTCGTTAAAAATCTTACATTCCAATCAGGATTTCTCATGAACCGCATACAACTTATACTAGGTACGGCTTATAAGATAATGGCGATGTTAAGTATTTTTTAATTATTGCAACATGTTACAAGGAAGGAGTAGGACGTTTGTGTTTTCATTTATTATAGTATGAAGGTATCCACCTTGTATATTCACCAATAACGTTGTTTAACATCGTTCTAGATATACAGGTGTAGACCACCTGTAATAAGTCATAATGTTTTAAAGTGAAACATAACAAACATGTATTCATTTATAACGAGCTGCATCAGAGCATTGGCATTAGAGTGGCCTAATTAGCTCTTGCTTTGTCGTTAGCGCTAATTGTCTCAAAGAGTTCCCGCGACGCCGAAATCTGCGGCCGCAACAGCGCGTAAATAGGAAAAGTTTTACACTTAAATATTTTGAAACTTGTCACAGTCTAATACATTTATCTTTAATTTAAACGAAGTGTCTAGTAGTCCGCTAAGTGTACGAATAATTCAGTGACTACTTGTCCGGGTACTGTGTAAAGAAAATACGAGTATAAATAACTTGTTCCGGTGCAATTCTTGACCTACCCAACACCACTGCATTAATTATTAATACTAATAAAATAACGTTGTGAATGTTCATACAGTACACGGATGAATAATAACAATATATTTTTCCAGATGTCTTTGTTTTTGGTTTTCGATTTTCGATTTACAACTTTTTTGGTGGGATTCGTTTAACGGACGACTAATATGCAATAGCCTTATTTTAATTCCAAGTTCGATTTATTAGTTTTATTAAAGAGAGGTACTGTTGTGATTTGAATGCATATATTACACGATTTGTTATTTCATAGTTAGTCGCAATAAAAACCTCGAACAGTGCACACGCAGTTTTTCGTTATACTCCAAAAACAAATGTGAACCTAATTCCGAAGACAATAAAGCCCATCATAGTGGTCGTGATCGAGCCGGATTCCCAGCGACGAGCAAAAAACGCAAGACAATAGAAGAGATAAGAAAGGGTCTCGAGCCTAATGAAAAAATTGTTTACGCCAAGTCAAATATTTTGCATCGTATTATGAAGATTTAAAGATCATTTTAAACGAGTTATCGAAGTTACCTATTTCTGCAAGTTGTTTACGATTATTTTTTGTTCAATCTGGAGTGGAAATTTTTTACATCGTATTATTAACTACATCATTGCAACGAACTATCTGGAATTATGGCTACTAATACAATGGAACTACTTAGTTTATTAGAAGATACGGCAAATTTACTGAAGAAGACACAAATTAACTTGAAAAAATGCCCGAAGAGTAGATTAACGAAAGGATACTTACGTGCTCGTATGGAATGCATTGAAGACTATTGGAAGACATTTATTTCTACGCATCAAGCCCTCGTTAAAATTACGCCTCAAATGCAGCGCAGTGAAATTTCTTATTTTGTAAACGACGAGTTCAGCCTATTGGAAGATTTGTACCTGTGTATTAAGGCTGACATACAAGATGCAATAATACAAATGGAGTCGCCACATACTTCATCGCAAAACAGCAGTAATGACTCGGTGGGATGTGTATCACAACAAGTTAGGCTTCCTAGAATCCAACTACCTATCTTCAGGGGATCTTACGATGAGTGGCCCACCTTTCAAGATTTATTCATCAGCTTAGTACACAACAATACGTCACTTTCTGATGTACAAAAACTTCATTATTTGAAAACAAGTATAGCGGGCGAAGCCGAAGGACTTCTCAGACATGTTCAAATAACAGATTCCAACTATGCACAAGCGTGGGATACGTTGAAACAGCGCTTCGGTAATAAGCGAGTTATTGTAAATTCTCTTCTGAAAAGATTATTTTCACAAAAGAAGATACCTGTTCAGTCCGCCGTTCAGATAAAAATGTTACTGGACACTACAACCGAGTGCATTAGTACATTAAAGAATTTACAAGTCAACACCGAGTCTTGGGATCCTATTATTATATTTCTGGTCATTCAGAAATTGGACCAAGACTCACACAAGGAATGGGAGAACTTTGCATACAATAAGAATAACTCGGACGAATTACCTTTGTGGAATGACTTAAAGAGTTTTTTAGAGTCAAAATTTAGAACGCTCGAGTTAGTTACTCCGATAACCAGTGCACCAACATCTGAGAAGACTAGAGCGAAGCAACCACGAGAACGAACATTCCATATTTCATCTCCTTCAGTAAAAACATGCGTGTTATGTAACGAAAATCATACATTGTGCCATTGTAAACAATTCAACAAGATGTCAATAATCGAAAGAAACAATTATGTTAAAGACAAAAACATGTGTTATAACTGTCTGCTGATAGGCCATTCGGTTAAATTATGTCGATTGCCAATGTCCTGTCGCATTTGTCACAAGCGTCATCATAGTCTTCTACATCAAGCCAAGACGGAGGAGCCAGTGGTCCATAACAATGTCGTACAAATACAGCCACCGAATCCTAACAATACAAATGTAGAAGAATGTGAGTTCCAAGTCAATACAATGATGGCGTCTCATACTCAAGCAAAGCGGACGTATGCTCTATTAGCCACTGCAATGGTGAAGGTACGAAGTGAACAAGGACACACCATATACTTGCGAGCGCTGATAGATCAAGGCTCCCAGGCATCTTTCATCAGTGAACGTGCAACTCAATTACTTAGATTGAAAAAGAAACAAGTTCGAGGTACCATTACAGGAGTCGGTTCTACACAAACTCAAGTCAATAGCGTCGTCCGACTTCAATTACTTTCAACATACGACAAGGAATTTAGTTTATCTACAGATGCATATGTAATAACAAAACGAGTGACAACTAAATTACCTACTAAATCTATCAACATTGTCGACTGGCCACATTTACAAAATTTACAACTAGCCGACACTGCGTATTACAAATCAGCACCCATTGATCTGCTACTGGGAGTAAAAGAATTCTCAGCTATACTACAACCAGGCATCATAAAGGGGCCTCCAGACACTCCATGTGCACAAAATACAGCATTGGGATGGATTTTATTTGGTGAAATTGAAGATAAAAATCCGAACACACAAAATTTAATAGTTATGCACCATCAGATTGATTTGAACAATATGTTAAAAATGATGTGGGAATTAGACAGCGACAAAGAAAGAAAATTTACTCAAGAAGAAAGGATCTGTGAAGACATATATGAAAAGACGCACAAGCGAAACGAAGACGGAAGATATGTTGTGAACTTACCATTTAAAACAGAAAAGCAGCATTCACCAGATGGTAACAGCAAAGAAATAGCCTTACAAAGATTTTTGCAATTAGAGAGAAGATTTAAAAAAATACCTAAACTAAAAGAAGACTATACTAAAGTTATAGAAGAATACATAAATTTAAATCACGCTGAAGAAATTCCTGAAAACGAATATGAAAATAGAGCAGTTTATTTAAGTCATCATGCAGTAATTCGAGCCAATAACGAAAGCACTCCAACCCGCGTAGTATTTGATGCATCCTGTAAAGATAAAAATGGAATATCATTAAATGATGAATTACTAGTTGGACCAACCCTTCAAGAAGATCTTCGAAGTATAATTATGCAATGGAGAATGCACGCCATTTGCTTCGTGTCGGACCTAAAAAAAATGTACAGAATGGTATTAGTAGCGAAAAAGCACACTGATTTCCAACGCATCTTGTGGAGAGGAGATCCATCTGAAGATATAAAGGAATATCGTCTACTTACCGTTACCTTCGGAACCGCACCAGCACCTTACCTCGCTGTAAGAACATTAATGCAATTGGCAGAAGATGAAGGAGTTGATTATCCACTTGCATCTAAAATTCTTAAAGAAGATTTTTATGTTGATGACCTGCTTACAGGATTTGACAATGTGCAAGAAGCCATAGAAATAAGCAAGCAATTGAAAGAAATACTTAAGCGAGGCGGCTTTGAATTACAAAAGTGGTCATCAAATAGCATAGAATTTATGAAAACAATTGAACCGGAAAATAGATCAACACGAGTAGAATTAAATTTAAATATATATGGAACTATAAAAGCATTAGGCATTCTTTGGAATTTAGAAAAAGATCAATTCAACTACAATTTAAACTTACCTCAAATATCTGAAAAAATTACTAAACGTACTATTTTATCTGACGTACAAAAATTATTTGATCCTTTAGGATGGATTGCACCTTGCATAATAAAAGTGAAGATTTTAATACAGAAGTTATGGTTAGAAAAAATAGACTGGGATGATGAACTTCCTACACACCTAAAAGAAGAATGGATAGAAATTAGACAAGACTATGAAAACGTAAAATACATATCAGTTAACAGATGGATAAATACTACTACTACAAATAAAAATACAATAGAATTACATGGATTTTGTGACGCCTCAGAAAGGGCTTATGCAGCCGTTGCGTATTGCAGAATAATAAACAATGACGGTGATGTAACAACTGCACTTCTTGCTGCACGTACACGTGTCGCTCCAGTAAAAACAGTCTCACTACCCCGACTGGAACTGTGTGGTGCCGTTCTACTTTCAAAATTATTAAAACACGTAGCACAGGCGATGAGAATTAGTCCCACAAATTTATTCGCATGGACCGATTCCACCATAGTGTTATCATGGCTTTCCGGAGACCCGATGCGATGGAAGCAATTTGTCGCCAATAGAGTCGTTGAAATTTTGGATAACGTGAACAAAGAGCAATGGTATCATGTCATGTCTGAAAACAATCCAGCGGACATCGCTTCACGTGGAATACTTACATCTGAATTAAAAACCTGTGAAATTTGGTGGAAAGGGCCAAGATGGTTAAAGAATGAAAAAATAGATTATAAAATGCCACATGGGATTACTAAAACTAACTTAGAAATGAGGAACACACAAGTAAATGTAAAAGTAAAGGAAGAAAATATAATTAGATTTGAAGATTATAACAATTTAAACGAACTTCTAACAGTCATAGCCTACTGCATCAGGTTTCTACGTATCAAGATAAATCCTATTAACACTGAAGATCACCCAATAAGCACAACAGAATTAAACGAAGCTTTGAACAAATGTATCAAGATAGCACAGAGAGAGTAAGAAGTTGAAATACATGACCTAAAAATAAACAAAAATATCTCAAAAACTAGTAACTTAAAAACGTTGAACCCTTACCTTGATGAAAATGATATCCTTAGGGCGGGCGGTAGATTACGCAACTCAAACCTGCCTGAAAATAGTAAACATCCGATAATACTTGGAAATAAAAATGAACTTACTCACTTGATAATCGCCGACGCACACAAGAAGACACTGCACGGTGGTACACAGCTCGTCCTGACTTATTTGCGATCTAAATATTGGATCATACGAGCAAAGAACACTGTTCAAGCATATATTCATAGATGCACAATATGCGCTAGACAAAAGGCTCTAATTAAAAACCAACTGATGGGAGACTTACCAAGGGCTCGTACAACACCTGCACGTCCATTTCAGCACTGTGGAGTCGATTTTGCTGGTCCTTTGAAAATTCTAATGTCGAGAGGACGTGGAGCTACACAGAATAAAGCATATATTGCCATATTCATTTGTATGTCCATTAAGGCTATTCACTTGGAGTTAGTTGGAGACCTCACGTCAGCCTCATTTATTGGAGCATTTCGACGATTCGTGGCACGCAGGGGCAAATGCACTCATATTTGGAGTGACCAAGGTCGGAATTTTGTCCGTGCAAACAAAGACTTAGCAGATGCATTTGCAGAAGCAAAACTACAACTTCCAGGTCATCTACAGGAACTCCTTTCATCAGAAGGGACTCAATGGCACTTTATTCCGCCGTATAGTCCTAACTTCGGTGGTCTATGGGAGGCAGCCGTGAAATCAACAAGAGAAGAGAAGAGAAGAGATGTCGACCACACTTTGTGATATAGAAGCCTGTTTAAACTCAAGACCTTTGACACCAGTTGATACTAGTGACCCTGATGCTTTGGAACCACTTACACCTGGTCATTTCTTAATAGGGGAAGCGCCAGTTAATATACCTACACCTGAATTTAAAGACGTTAATATAAATCGATTGGACCGTTGGCAATTGACGCAAAAATTAGTAAAAGATTTTTGGCATAGATGGCAAACCGAATATTTAACAAGATTGCAGACAAGATCTAAATGGCTACAACGCAGGGCAGAATATAACATAGGAGATGTTGTTCTACTAAAAGATGAGCAACTTCCACCTGGAAAATGGTCATTAGGCAGAATAACTGCAAAGCATCCTGGACAAGACGGTTGTACGCGTGTTTACAGTGTTAAATGTCATGGTGAAATTGTGAAACGCTCAGTAGGCAAACTATGTGATTTTCCTATTAATTATGATGAATAATTTTTAAAGTAACTAAAACTTTAGCATATGATGTGAAATCTGTTTTGTAAAGTACAGTCGTCCTTTGGTGGGCGGCATGTTGTGATTTGAATGCATATATTACACGATTTGTTATTTCATAGTTAGTCGCAATAAAAACCTCGAACAGTGCACACGCAGTTTTTCGTTATACTCCAAAAACAAATGTGAACCTAATTCCGAAGACAATAAAGCCCATCAGGTACTATGTCGGAATTATCGAATATTGTCGAATACATATTATGCCGGCGGCGAACGGCGGCTGGAAATTGACAGTGATTGCGTCGTGGGATTGACGCGAGGAGAGCGGGGCGGGGTGGACACCAAGCTTAATTACACAAAAAACAAATTATTTGTTAAAATTGCAGTCTTTGTTTGTGATTGTCTTTTAAAGATCGGTTTACTTATTCGGACTGATCTTAATAATAGCTACACAGATTTAAAAGGGAAATTCATGTAAAGACTGTTAGAAAGTGTGGCATAAAGCTATGTACGCACGTGTAACGAGCGCAGAGTCTGGAGGTCAAAGCCCAGATAACTGATACAAATAAAAGAAGATGATGATGATGATATTACATCTCAACTGGAAATCTTATATGGCTCTACAATACAATAGGTAATAAATGTGTGTCTTTTAACCAATAACCGAGCGTACGGCTCCCGACATTCGGCGTTCGAGCGACGCATGGAAATTGACAGTGATTGGTTTTCTCGATTGACAAGAGGATAAAAGCCCACTTCAGCGTGTAAATCCTTAGCATTGTACACATTTACTTATACGTAAAAAATGAGAGGATGGAACTTTTATGGGTGGTTAAAGTAAAGTTTCTTTGACTTCGGGTCAGAGGGTGCGATTACGCTTAAAGATATAAAATTGTAGGCATTTAATATTGATCTTAGAAATAAAATAGACAAATAGAAATGTATCCTGGACGACAAGATATTATCTTCGTAAATATGGTTGATTTGAACGTTTATTATTCCTTATTAATATTTAAGTGGCAGTGATTATTATTGTTACGCAAATTGAAATAATTAATAACGTCACTAACGCCAAAAGTAGCTGACGAAGAACAACCAAGCGAATTTATTTTAGCGACGGTTGACATTTTTAAAACAACAGAGTACTTATCTCGGTCGTTGAGACGGCGGAGTCGCCACATTGAAGATCAATAAAGATGAATGATTAAAATTGTTTTTTAACCTCAGAAGTACTTATTATGTAATCAAAGTTACGAGTATTAAGCAATTTAATTCTGTTTTATGCATGTTTGCTCGATTTTCGTGTAGCATTTAATAGAGTGCTCCGAGGAACTATTCGACCTGGTACCTACGTCACCATTTCTCCATGGCACCACTCGCCGAAGGATGAAGTTCCATCCACACCAACTGGACTTGTGGCGGTCCTCCACGAGTCGGTTTGCACATACGCTCTTGTTAAGGACGTGAAAGATGTGAAATGAACTTCCTTCTGAGGTATTCCCGGAGCGCCATGACAAGGGGCTCTTCAAAAAAGGTGTAAAAAGAGCTCTCCTCCAAAGCTGGCGATGCATTGGCGACTCATCTGGTGTTGCAAATGTCCATAGGCGACGGTGACTGCTTTCCATCAGGTAGCCCGTCTGCCTTATCGTGTAGGTATAATTATAAAAAAAAAAAATAATAAAGTGTTTGAAAAAATCTATTTAAATTTAATCCAAACACACGAAACGGCATAGAAACCAAGCAATGGAATTTCGTATTAATAATAAAATGGGATTTTATTGGGAGCATTTATCCTCGACATTAACCCATAACTGATGTTTTCCCAACTGCCATGTGAGTTGCGAGCTTGTCGTTAAACAAAAATATTGCTAAACGCATGTCATTAATACCGCCGTATAATTCCCAGCGCCCTTCGAACTTCGAGACGAGAATTAAACCCTCGTTACGAGATAACGCGCGATCGTAGCGTTATGACTGCGAGATGGGGAGAGAGGGGTTCTGTGAGTACGGGTCACATAAAAATTGACTTCCCGCTTTTTGCGTTTAAGTTATTTTAGTAAAGATGTATATTTTATGTTATAGAGTAAATCTGATGGTTAGTGCCGACCATGGACATTTGTTATAAACATCAAATTGGATTAGAGTTCTATTTGAACTTGGTTACACATGTGCTAACAGCTCCCGAGGACAAAATTGGAAATTCTCATATCTTTACACCTTCAAACACGAACATAGTAGCGCATAACAATTAGAAATAGGTGCGAGGATGGTGTGGAGTAAAAAGTTTCAGAGGCAAATAACGAAAGGTTCTACCGTAGTCAAATATAATTATCCATTACACAATCTCTCCTCTATTAACAAATCCGTTTAGTAAAAACTTTATTTTAAAGTTGTATTTAAAATTATTTTATAAATCAAGGGATTACTTGTGAAGTTATTCTATGTCCAATATTATTTTAACTTAAGTTTATCATTGTAGATAAAACTTAAAAAAGAGGTGTGTTATGGAGTTCCTTTCACCGTTTTCTTTCGTAACGAAACTCCTCGCGATGTTGTGATATATTATTATAGACGTTAAAGAATGCGCAAAGGATTTATTTTCAAGAAAATATTTTTATTTGAATTGAATATTAAAGTACAAACAATTAAGTTTGTTACCTACTTAAATCCTATACTCCGCTATATAACATATGACTATCGCCTCGTTAATACTTGAAAGAAATAATATCTCGTGTGTTTAATATGTTGTTTACATTAAACATACGATATCGATATCTGACAGCTTTGAGATATGAAATCAAAATCTCGTTAGAGGCTCTTCATCGTATGAGTATGATTTTGCCCTTTACCGGAATGTAGGTAAGAAGGGCGGAGGGAGGCGCCACTAATCGCCGCTTCTGAGCCATTAACGATATTTTATTATATGAATACGGGTCCCTGGCGCAAACATTCAACTTAATAGTTGGTAATAGTTTGACCCTCGTCTAATATTTCGACGGTTTTGAGCTGTGAGTGACGCCTAAACACATTTACACGTTACGTTACGTCGTATTGTGGTACGTTGTGACGTCGTATTGTGGTACGTTGCGACGTCGTCTAAGATGGCGATGTAGCGTCGTGGCAATCTACGACCTGCATCGTAAAAATCATCGTAGTTGGTGATGCAAAACTTCCGACATTTTTTCCAAATCGCATCTCCATCATCCCTGAAAATACTAAGTACTCGTATATAATTCCATTGCTTTGCTTCATTTGTTGGAAATAACACAAAACTCGAAACATTGCATTACAATTTTTTATGACTTCCTGATTTTCAGAGATTCGTTCCCAAATGCTAAAAACGGAACCCCATATAACAACGGAGAGTTGAACTTGTACATGGCCAATCATTTACGATATACATCGTAGTGCGCCACGGCATCTTAACTTATCACGATGTCACGATATTTTACAACGCGACGTCGTGTCCTGTGTGTGTGTTAGCCCTGAGGGCTCGCAAGTTGGCCGCTCGGCGCCGCGTGAAGTGGCAGGGTTAATGAACACCCCTTTGAGCTTTGTTAAACAATTGTTGCGTGATTAAAAGCCATTTAGTAATTTAGAACTTATTATTTACTACGTATGATATTACTAATTTTAATTATTTTTAATGGACCTGTGTTTTTATGATTTCGCTAAAAAGAAATGTAATAACTCTTGTCGTATTTTCACTGTACAAACTTATTCTAGGCTTTTATTTATATTACTTATGTTCAGTATTTAGAACCGGTCGAAATACTGATAAAAAATGTAAATTCAAAATTTGAAATGTTGACGTTTCTGTCATAATACACATTATACATACAGTCGGTATTCGGAATTCGTCACGGGACGTATATAATTAGCCTGTAGTATATGTTATTACGGAGGTCTTGAGGACCTATTCGGGAGTGTGTGTGCAACAAGGTGACCGGTCGGCGAAGGGAGCTGCGCACCAATCAGCGGTATTTATACATTTATTCACCAACACTATCGTCACTAGCGCACAAGGATCAAAATTTCATTTCGGATTAAACCAGCGACCTAAAATTCATACAACTTACCTACTTGGGCCTGCCGAGTGGGCGCCATCCGGTTGGCCGCCCCAAGTATCGCTGGAAAGACGAAGTGGAGAATGACCTGTGCGACCTCCGGGAAAACGATTGGCAGGAGATGGCGCAGGACAGACTGAAATGGAGGCTCTTATTGTCGGAGATCAAGACTCATTTTGGGTCCTCGCTAGTGGCGGATTTAAAAAAAATAAGGTGTAGGCTGTACAGTTTTTGCCGCCCCTGCTTCTACAATTGTCATGTTTTAGTTTCCCGTTGACTCGGTTCCGTTTTTTTTTTGCTCCTCACGCCCGCTCGTGACACGGCACGTTTAAGGCAGGAACGATTGGGTCCCCAAAGTTGTCGCCCCAAAAATATAAAACATGCCGCCCCAAAAAATATGCCGCCCTAGGCTGAAGCCTACTCAGCCTATTGGTAAATTCGCCACTGGTCCTCGCGCTCTTCCACTGACTAACTAACTAACCTACTTGACGATTACTAATTAGAATCTGGTTAGTAGAAGACCTCTGAGTTCAGTTGGTGTAAAAATATTTTACAGAAACATAATTCTTAGTTGTAAAATCGATAGAACAATGAGCTTAATGATTCTAGGCAAGCTCGTGTATGATAATTGGGTCCTCGAAGATTTGGATCACGTATTTTGTTTGTATTCGGCATCAGAACTGTCATTGTTTCTCATTTTATAATTGAAAATGCAAAGCAGAATCGTGTTTCTACTTGTGAATCTACTCTTTGTATCGGGTATAATGGCGGCCGTAAGCCTCTTAGCGAGGAATCCTCTCGAAAACAAGATCCTATTACGACGTTTTATTGAGCAATATTTAAAATTTATACGAAGGAAATGTAAGGAAAACCCCGAGTATCTTTCAAAGAGTAACTGTTGATTGAGTTTATATGTTTTTTTTTAATTTCATCTAATTTTAAGCATTAGTATTAAGCATTATGAAATTAGTCTATTTTTCTTATATAAATCAATGATACAACATCACTTCCACATTTTTAAGTTCATTTTCACACATCCTCAGTTTTATTACGTTTAAAAATAACTTTCTTTATTTTTGTATGGCATATCGTTCATATCAACTATAAGTGAGTACGGTAATTTCTGAGGATATGTAATAAGAAGCTTAAGACGTCTTCAGCTAGAAACGGTCCTGCTGTCGGGCGACGGCGCGTCCCGACTACTGACGTCTTATTGCACGGCGGCTCCACACTCTCGGAGAATCGCGAATGCAGCCTGAATATAGTGCGAATGCTTATTAGACGAATGGTACGACAAAGGCGTGTTCGTGTGTATGCTTTTAAAGAATATGAAATTATCAAAGCGGGTTGGATCCCGGTGGTGGAATATGGTAAAGGTCTGGTTTGGTTATGTTAGGTTAGAAGTTGTTCAGTTATATGTGTTGTGTTAGTGAGTTTTTCAATTATATAAACGACACTAAATACTACATCCAAACGTTGACGATACATAGACAGCACATGTAAGTGTTTCCTAAATTAAAAAGGATTTGTTGTCGGCAAGAGTGTTTGTAAAGCTGTGCAGTTGTTGTTGTGAGTCACAGAGGGCGAACTTTTAATGGAATTTGGAAACAAACGTATTAGAAAACAGCCACGTCACGAAGTTACTTTGACGTCACGTATCAGCTCAGTTTCACTCTATATCAAGAAGTATCAGTATTTTTTTATAATAGTAGGAAACGAGGAAAGTAGCATTTTTTTAAATATAGGAGTAGCAGACGATCATGCAGTCCATCTAATGGTTACTGCCGCCCATGGACATCCGTAATCAACCCCAGACAGACAGACATTAGATATTCCTACCTGAGGTCGGTCACAAATACGCCTCTACGTCTGAGGGCTAAGCTGGAACGCCTCGGATAAGTACGTCTCCCTTAGCACACCCTTCTAACTAGAACACAGCAGCGCTTAACACTGCTCTTATGAGGTAGAAATAGGTGTGGCGGTGGAACTCAGTAGCGCGTACCTCTGTCGTTAATAGGCAGAAATAGGTATGGAACCGCAGAGGGAACCTTCAAATTCTAATTGCTTTTGCTTAAAACCGTCTTTGTTGAGGTCGTCGTTAGAGTAAGTTGTTTAATTAACTGAAACCTACCAAGTATTCAACCTATTGCAGGCACGTTTAAATTTAGATGTCCTTATAATTTGTATATCTTCTAGGACAGAAAAGATCAAGATATTTTAAAATAATCGATTTTATTTATTATTGCATATGAAGTATGTTCTAAACGGTGTCTTACGATATCCTTAAGAAGAAGGTACTTTACTTTGTGCGGGACAGGTTCATTATGAACGAGTCGGAAATTAAACGTATCATGCAATTAGTAGTAATTAAGCACGAGCACAAACGAGTACAAAGCTAACATAATGTACGTTTTTTATACAAAATTAAACAAAATTTTAATAACTTGACGTAAACCTTAGAACATTAGAGAATTACTTTAGAAGTAAACATTATATTTTGTACTAAAATTAAGATCTTTTAATTGAAATACATACGTATTTCAATTATGGAATTTGAAAAGCAAAGTGTAATTGAAGTTAGAGAAGTCCCCTGTTGTGGCATCCAAGAGATACGTTTCCATCGGGTCTTCTCATACCTAAGGTTAGTTGATCCGTAACTAATCCCTTTACAAGTAGAACTTCCTGCTTCGAGTGCAGAGAGACATATATTACCTTGTAGCAACAGGCTGTTGCGTTGTTGTATTACAGAGTAAAGATGAATCAAGGCAAATATAAGATACCTGCAATGACTAGTATAAGATAAGTATGTCTATGTAACTCCGACCCTATTTGGGCTTAATGGCTTTTCATGGGAACTCCATGCCCATTGAGGTTGCAAGAACCATCAGGCGGAGTATAGTTAGTTTGATGCTATATTATTTAAAATAAAATCTGTATCATCATCAACCCATTAACGCCCCACTGCTGGGCATGGGTCTCGACTCATAATGAGAAGTATAAGGCCATAGTCCACCGCGCTGGCCAAGTGCGTATTGGTAGACTTCACATACCTTTGAGATTTTTTAAATCTCTCAGGTATGCAGGTTTCCTCACGATGTTTTCCTTCACCGTTTAGCAAGTGATAATTAATTTCTAATACGCACATAACTTTGAAAAATCAGAGGTGCGTGCCTGGGATTTGAACTTCGGACCCCTCGATCGAGATGCCGAGTTTCTTAACCACTAGGCTGTATCAGAAGAAGTCAACATCTGCGTCGCTGCTCCATTGTTTTATGTGAAATGATGTCAATATGAAGAAGTGTGGGGCTGTAAGTGTAAACACAAGTGTAAAACATAGCCCCACACTAGGTGTCATTGATATGATACCATAGGTGCCATTGTAGACGAATATACAAATACGCAGATTTAGAACAGAAATTCGTCATTTAGATATCTGCCTGGCCGCAGATTGAACCTGACGAAACCCTTTGCGCTTCAGATTGGTATAGTGATGGTTCTGCCACACCACAAATTTGATATATGTAAAATCATCATCGACATCTTATTATGGTCCCACTGCTGGGCACGAGACTTTTCTTCTTCCGTGAATGATTTAAATCTCTCTACAGGGGTAGCGTCTACACACCTTTGAGAACATTGTTTAAAACAACAATGTATTTCAACAAACGAAATTATATTCTTACGATTTTATTATTAAAATATATAATCATATCTTTAAAAGTCAATTATTAATAGTTATTCAAGACATAAACACTTTATTTATTTATTTATTTAGTTGCACCAACATTGTATACACCAACAATAAATATAGGTACAAATTATCACAAGGCATAAAACAAGTATTACCTCAATTATAGGCGCAAAGAACAATGCACAGAGGATAACAGAAAATAATGAAATATTTATGAAACAGAAGTAATTTAAATCCTTGAAGAAGCCTTCTAAACGACTTTCTGGAGCGCTTTCTGCTAAAGTTTAATTCGCATAAACTTTAATAGTGTTAAGTTTAACGTGCAAATAATCGCTTCGAGTTTTGTATTATCTTGTTTAATTAAGCTTTGTGAACTTTCAAGACGTCGTATCCTGTGATTCCTGTGACACACAATGTTCAAAAACAAAAGATGTTTTTGGTTAAAGGTAATTATAGTGTTGGGTACTAACGCAGTGTTAACCTATTGGTTAAATCTTCGCATCGCAATTGACGAATCCGTTGTTCAAATCTCCGAAACGACCCTCTTATTTTTCAAAGTTGTGTTTTACAAAACAATTATACCGTTAAAGTTATAGTTATACCGTTAAAGGAAATTATCGTAGGGAAACCTCTGAGAGACCTTTAAAAAGGTACCTATGTTCGTCAAGGTGTGTGAAGTCTACAAATTCACAATTGGCCAGCGCGATGGACTATGGCCGGAACCTCTCCACTAAGCGGAGATTCGTACTTAGCAGGGGAACACTAAAGCGTTGACGATACTTACTGTTGTATTACTAATATCTTAAGTGCCTCCTACCGTATTCTGGACGGACTATCTTTTCACTTCATTTATACGCGATAAAATAGGGTGAGCGTACTCGTAATAAAATACGATCTAATCCAATTTCCTATTCCTTTCCTGCTGATGCAGCGAATTTAGCTCAGTTATCGCGTGATTTGTAATCTTGGAAGTTCAAAGTTGGAGCTTGAAGGAACTTCAGGCTCCATTGAGGCGAGGACCGGCGTTCGCAGGCAGTCGAGTGGCGGCGGCCGGTGCGTGCCCGCGCGTTGTGTGACACACGAGCGTTCGGAGCGCGGATCGGAATTGTTTCAACATTTTTAAGTGATTAAAAAAGAATGTTTTGTATGTCGTGGTGTACCAAAACAGGATTATGACTGGTAAGTGTAATTTTAATTGAAGATGAAAAAGAGGTTTTTCTTAAAAGTTTCTTTGTAATGGAGATCGGAATCTCCCGTTGCGTGGGAAGTAAGGGTGAATCACAACTATGCAGAAATAAGATATCGGAGTGGAATGGGCCTCGGTGTAAATAACACCTACAAATGTAAATAAGATCGTTAAGATCATTACGTGTCAACTATCATTTGAAGTAACGGTTATTTGTCAACATAAGTACCCTGTCAAGTTATCATCATGTTATCATCAACATTAACCTGTGTTGACAAGGACGGTTAAGGGCAAGGTCCTCCTGAACGGTAAACATATAGAAGTTTTTATGTGTCTGTGTGTGTTCATAGTATTCATAGACATAACTTATCGTAGTGTTGAGTTTTGAGTGTAATACCTACTACCTACCCTCAAAATTATCATTATGGATATAACAACAGAAACGGAGTTCTCTCAAATTAATTTTGCGTTCTTGAAATTCGAATACCGGTACATATCATCCACTCCACCTGTGGAGTAAGTTCTTCTTAGTCGAATCCTCATGACTGAGGGTCGTGACCATCAAGAACAGCCTTGTCTACGATACTCTTCCAAGTATTGCGATTCTGTGCAATGTGTATGGAATTGTAGATTGTGGTGTTGCTAGTTTTCTTGACAACATCTGTCCATCGGGTTGGCGATCTCCCTCTGCAACGCTTTCCAGCCACCTGACCAACGACTATCAACTTTTCTAAGTTGTCTGGGTCTCGTCGTGCCACGTGACCGAAGTATTTGAGGACCCGTTGCAAGCAAACCGTGGAGAGCCTGGTTCGAATATGCAGTTCTGAGAGAATTGACGCATTGGTTCGGCGCGCTGTCCAAGAAATAGCCAACAGTTTGCGCCAGCACCACATTTCAAGTGCATCAATTCTTGCTCTTATTCTTGCTTTCAGTGTCCACGTCTCTGAAGCATATAGGAATATGGAAAAGATAAGGGTCTTTACAAGTTTAACTTTTGTGGTTCTGCTAATGCCTCTGTTCCTCCATATCTTTTCCAATCGCTTCATCGCAGATTTTGCCAGCTGTGCTCTGCGCACCACCTCTTTTTCGCAGTCGCCGTCGTTGGTAATCAAGGCGCCAAGGTATATGAGTTGGTCCACCGCGTCTAGGTCTTTTAGCTCATGTGTCCTGCTCAAGGAGTTCATTCTGTCCACGAACATAAGCTTCGTCTTTTTCCTGTTTATTAGGAGCCCGTACTCTGCGCTGATGCTCTCCACCCTTTGCAGAAGTTGCGACAGCTCATGTTCGCTAGCACCAATTATTGTTGTATCGTCAGCAAATCGCAGGTTGTTGACAAGATGACCACCCACGCGAATCCCACCTTTCCAGCCTTCGGTGACCCTTCTCATTATGTGTTCACCAATTAAGTTGAACAGCTGGGGTGAAAGTATGCAGCCTTGTCTTACCCCTCGTTCGGCTTTGAAAGGCTTAGATTCCATTCTGTCAATCTTCACTGTAGAGTATCCATCAAGGTACAGGTTTTGAATCATAAAGGTTATGTGTTGTCGGACTCCCATCTCCTTCATTACCAAAAACATTTTCTCCCAGCTAACGCAATCAAACGCCTTTGCATAGTCAATAAAGCAGAGGGCCATAGGTATATTAAATTCTCTGCTTTTTTCTATGAGCTGTCTTATGTTTAGTAAGTTAGAATAAGGAGTAAGTTAGAATGGTCTAAACATAATGTTTTAAAATCTGGTTTTCTACTTTTCGCAAGTTTCTTTTAGCAACATTTCTGCTACAAGGTGGAAAATGTAGCGGTAGAGACGCCACAATCAAACTGAATTTTGTACCAATTTACACTTAGTCAAAAGGCTGTGCTACAATGTTAGCAATTTTATTTATTTTTTACTATACTAAATGAAATTAAAATAAATATCAGATAAACTAAACGTAATCTACAATTTTAAATAAAAATATAAATAATAATAAAATTCAACTTATGAAATAAAAACAAAGAAAAAAATTGGCTAAAAGAATCGGTCTTTTATTACCATGATATTTTTGAATCTCATTTTAATACAAAACATTAATCATAGATGAATAAAATTTATCTTTCACGGCCGACTGCGTAATGAGCCGCGCGAAGTGAACTCCTCTGTGACGACCCGATCCCGAGATAAAACCAACAGATATCCTGTTTATTACTGTTTTCATAGGAAATGTTTTATTGTATTTCTTATAACCGGCCATAGGATGCGCTGATTGAAGAGTAAACTGATCGTACTGTTTGGTTTATATTATTGTCTTATTTTCACGAAAGTGAAACAAATTATGATGAAATGAAATGATGTGAATTTAAAAGGTGGTGAAACTTTGACGGTTGGAGAACCTGTTCTGTGATTTGACTCCGACCGATTTCAGCCTAATAATAGAAGTGTTAAGCGCTCTGTTTTGGTTAGAAGGGTGTGGTAAAGGAGACATATTTTTCCGTGGCGTTCCAACTTGCTCTTCGGGGCTCTAACCTCAGGAACTAATCAGTTCTGGGGTTGATGGCAATCGCAACTGACTATCAGGCGGACTATAATCATCACGATCATTTGATATTTCCTATTAATATATTTTCTTTATGAGAAGATTAGTATTTTTTGTTTGGTTGATTTTGCTAGGAGCCCGAGGAGGTAAACTAATTTGTTTAAATTAATTTAGAAGAGACGATGCACAGTGGAATTAAGTTGCAGTAATTTGCCACTAGTGGGTAGTTTCTGGTAGAACCAGCTTCTGTGGAAGCTCGGAGCTATTGGCGTGGAATAATCTCGCTGGGACTTAATTAATTAGTCGAGTGGCTTGCACGGTTAGCCGGCGCTTGATCGGCTGGCGAACTGGTTTGGAAATTGGGAATGTTTTAGTAAAACCGAAGTTTACCACAAGTTTTTTTACATAATGTAGACATAGCAGACGAGCATGAACTCATCCGGTAGTAAGTGGCTATTGCTGCCCATGGACACCTGTAATCAACCCCAGACAGGATTAGATATTCCTACCTAAGGTCGACCACAGACGTGTTGCTACCTTTGATGACTACTTAAGTTGGAACGCCTTGGAAAAATATACCTCCCTTACTTCACCCTTCCATCCAGAACACAGCAGTGCTTAACACTGCTGTTATTAAGTAGGCAAAAATACCGCGGTGGTGCCTCCGGTGTTGAACCATAAAGGGTTCTTTCACTTTAAAAATAAATATAAGACATAAAATAAACATATTTTTATTGTTTATCTGTATTTAACATAATGTGTTTTAACAAGTGTTCGATTTTTACCGTCACAAGTGTTTAAATCATATAACACAAATCCATTTTACGGTAATGGTTTTCGAAACGTGGTGCAACCAACATACGACCAGGAAAATGGTGGTATCCTTAGCACACTGCACAATGCATTGTGGACTGCCAGCTCATATCCTATTTAAATTTTATAAAAATACTTCCTGAAGCTCGTAACAGCTCATGTTCAGTAATGTCAATTGTCACTAGCGATTATACGGCTGATTGAATGGCAGATTTTGCTGAACTATGAGCTGCTAATATTAATGACTGTAACCACCAAAAGCCGCCTCAAAGCTAGTTAATTGTAAGATGAAACTTGTTAGGCCGCCGGAGAACCATCAGTAATTAGCGGCGCGCTAACGAACCCCGCGACTCTATTTCTAAGATTAATTTTGAGCACATTTTTTAAAATAAGACTATCTTTTCGGAAAATAAAACCATGTGATAAAGAAAAGTGAAGGACAGTACTGAAGCTTGTGGTAGGAATATAATTTATCTTATAAAAAAAAACCTTTGATATTTTTAACGAATTCTGATGTGCGTATCTTTCCTCACGATGTTTTTCTTTGATGTCTACCTTTACTGTTACATCAAGTGATATTCAATTTCCAAAGACGAGTTTCAACCATTAAGGCAAAGGTTTTACTTTATAATTTAGGAGTAGCAGACGAGCATGCAGTCCACCTGATGGTAAATGGCTACTGCCTAACACTCCTGAGGACTACGCTAGAACGCCTCGGAAAAGTATGTCTCCCTTACCACAACCTTCAAACCAGAACACAGCAGTAACACTCCTAATGCGATATAGCCTACGTTCGCAATATTAAAATTCATTGCTCGTAGGTATGTTTATCATAGTTAAGATCGGCCGTGGGTCCAGCCGGGCGCTGGTCATTACTCTTCCATAAATTGCGATTAACGTTTAAATAAACCCATTAGAAAATTTGTCGAACGATACGCCCGGGGATAAGAGATTTAAGAGCCTTTTAAAGATTATTTATCTTGTAAAATGTTTAATTGGCGTAACTTTGAATTATAGGGTTTCTTTGTCTGCAAAAAGAAATAACATTCGTCAATAAGCTTTGGTAAGTAGAATTTAATGAAATATTTATAATAATATACATTGATTACGCCTAAACAATTGATATTTCATACTAGAAATTTCGACCTTTACAAGATAAAATTTGAATGGATTGAGTATTGATAATGGTAATAACGAGGCTCCTATATAGGTTACGGTAAACGAAATGACATTTTAGACTATATTCATTCTAAAATCTTCAATAACTAATTTAAGAATAGCTACTTTTGTACACACTTTCATACACGTCACAGGATTTTTGCAATCCTGAAAATATTTACTTATATAAAAATACCGTAGTGACAACAGCGCCGAGTCTCATAAAATAAGCTATAATTCTTATTCATACATTTCGTATTATAGTAAATGGTGGTTCAGAAAAATAAAGGATCGAGTTAATTCGGTCCGGCCTCGCGTGTTTATGACGATATTGGCTCGTTTATCCCCGCGACATGTGACCAGCCGACAAGTAAACCTCTTGTTTTACTGCCGGAGATACATTGCAGGCGACCAGCTATAGCTTATAACCCCTTTTATAGCTGCGACCTTTTTATGTGCCACTGCTGAGTACAGGACTCTTCTCATAATCTGGAGGCCTGGAGGAGAAAAAAAAGAGAATTTTTTCCATCAAGTCTTTTAATGATTTTTACCCAATAAATATAATTACTTAAATGCATGTATTTTCGGCAAAAATAGGCAAAATACTGTTACAAAATACAAAATAAATTGAGAAAAAAGCTCGATTGTAAGCCCCTCATTTAACGAGCCCTGGGGCAGTGGTCCCGCCTGCTCTGCCTTAAATCCCGTTCAGTTTAGAATCTAAACTTTTGATCAAACGATATTGGGTAGATATTTTACATAATAAAATGCTTCTGACAACTGCTTACGTTACTGATCTGATTCTGATTCTGCTTACGTTAAAGATGTGTAGCTAATAAGTTTCTTGAATATAATCATGGCTATAAGTGCAGTGATAGCCTAGTGGTTAAGAAGCTCGCCTCTCGATTGAGGGTTCCGAGGTTGAAATCCTCTGATTTAATTAAATGATGTGCGTATTAGAAATTATTATCACTTGCTTAAACGGTGAAGGAAAACATCGTGGAAACCTGCATAGTTGAGAGATTTATGAAAAAATAAGTATAAGTTATGTGAAGTCGACCATTACGCACTTGGCCAGCGCGGTGGACTATGGCCTAATCCTTCTCTATCTGAGAGGAGACTCGTGCCCAGCAGTGGGAAAGTAATAGGTTGATGATGAATCATGGCTATTCCAACTAACGAGAAAAGCCATTTCCATAATGACGTCCTACCTACCTCCCCTTCCCTTAACAGCCTGCCATTATATAAACTAACTGAAACTATCGTGAAACTATCGTATGGCTTCGACTCGTAGGAGGTGAAACAATGCCTTATAGGGTTATGAGTCTACTTTGCATAAACTTCGATAAACCGAGAGCTATTTAGCGCGACATTTCAGGGCTTCTTGGGTCTCATTTGAACTTTTTATAAAACCAGGTTTTATACTTAGTTACACAGTTAAAGAAACCTATTTAGTTCCTTGGTTAAACGATTAGTCACAATGATTAAGTGTAATTATTTTTTATGAAATATAAATAGTAAACGAGGAGTTGACATTTAGCCACTAACGTACATACATATACAGACAACCTTCAAGTTATTAGAGATTTAAGGTACATACATTGTTGTACCCCTGTTGAAATGTCTGTGTGTAATGTCAAAATCATAACTTTTACTAAATATAATTTCATATGCATTTAGTAAAAGTGTAACAATAAATAAATATTTATTAAAAGTTTTATCCGTCGTCTGTTCATCTGTCTGTCTGTTCCGTCTAATTTCTGCAAGTTTTCTACTTTCAGTTAGCTGATGTTATAAAAATATTCCGTGTCCATGTCTTTTTCTAATAAACGTAGCACATGTTAAACGCGGGTGAAGTTGCGCAGCAGAACTAGCTATAAATAGGTGTACATTGTACAATAATGTTAATAACAGTAATTGGACATAAGTTAAGCGTATAATTAAACGCTGGTACCGCGTGCGAGCAAACAGCAGATAATTGTCCCACGCAGAGACGCGTGTAATCCGCGGCGAGTGGAACCTAACACAATATTTATTCGGCGCCAGATTCGTGCACACCTAATATTGGTACGAAAAGATACTGAGACATTCAAATAGTATACATTCGGCTGATGTATATACAAAAGTCTATCTTTAAATTCGTCTTTTCTACATAGTTATCATTTTCTTTACCTTTGACGGAGAGTTAGAAAGCCGTATGAAGCGTAGTAGTTGCAGAATTCAACGAGATTAAAGGCATAAACTGTTTCTAATTTTTGCCGCGTAAGTGCAAAATGTGGAATGAACTTCCTTGTGAGGTATTTCCCTGAGCGCTATGATAAGGGGCTCTTCAAGAGGGGTAAAAAAAGAGTTCTCCTACAAAGCCGGCGATGCATTAGCGACTTCTCTGGTTTTGCAAATGTCCATAGGCGACGGTGACTGCTGCACCATGTAGCCTGTCTGCCTTATCATTAGGTATAAATAACTACAGAAAAATATATACAAACGCATGCCCTGAGAATGAAAATTTAATTTAATCATTAACATATTTGCATGGCTTTTGATGTAGTATCAAGCGGCTTGTACCTGTGAAAATAGGTCAGAAAACTTCAAAATATATTATTTCATTCAGTCAAGTTGTCACAATGGCATCTGACTTCTACAAAGTTAAGAGTTAAAATAAAAGCTGAACATTACGTTATACTCTTACACACTCGGGAAGCTACAGCACTTCTGCCGCCACGCGTCGCGAACATACACGAATGAAATAAATAGAGTCCTAAAGTGACATATTTCCAATGACAGTCCAACTATAGGTTTTGGTTGGTGAAACAGTAAATCGGTGTTTATGTAGGTTGCACAACTTTGTTGGTATATAAATGAAACTATGACACATTTATGCTCGAAAACCTTCCCTTCCCTGTCCGATAATAACCTTAAACACCTTCACGTTCCTGAACTTGGCTGACACACCGCCAAGCGCGAGACGATGACCTAATGTGTTAAACACTTAAAATATTTGAAGGTAGTAGAACACTTTGTAGTTCGACTCAGATGGTACCACTGCCTTACAACAGAAGTGTTAAGCGCTGTTGAGTTCTGGTCTAAAGGGTGTGGCAAGGGATATACATTTTCAGCTTAGTCCTCATGGGTACCGGCGCTCCTCTGGCTGACCTCAGGAAGAAAACTAATATTATCTGAGGTTCATTATTAATGTCCATGGGCTGGACTATCCACTTACCATCAGGTAAACTGCGTGCTCGTCTGCTACTCCTACATTATAAAAAAAATGTGACAAAATGACTTCCTATAATGAGTTTATTTCATTACTTCATCTACGGTCGTACAGTAATGTTCTGTGCGCGTCGTTTGCTTCTGTGCACTGCGTCTATACAACGCCTGTTTACGAGTGTTTGAGCGGCAAATGGACCTCACAATTGTTTAGAAGTCATTTTACAAAGGATTTTATCGGTCTTAGTGTTTAAAATGATAAAATTATAAATATGTTGTTTACACTATTTAATGCGTGCCTTTATAATACCCGCACTAGCCCCAACTTTTTTGTGTTTTCGTTCAACGAGAGTAGTTTACAGTATGTTGTATATTTTTATGTGGAAGTATTCCTTTTTAACGGATTTATTTTTCAATAAAAAGTTTAATTAACTTCTCCCGAAGTAGATAGAAAAGATACATACATATTATATTTATATAAAGTTTGAACACACTGCCCATTTGCTTCCAATGCATTTTCACATGTTTTTCTTGCAGTTATTATATTTTCTAAAATTGGCAGAGCACTTTTTAGTATGACCCATCCCCGTCACACCTTTTACTGACAAAAAGCGCTCAGCGCTGCTGTGTCCCGGTCTATAAGATGTGGTAAGGGAGACATACTTATCCAAGACGTTCCAGCAAAGTCCTTAAGTAGGACTCTTATCTAGGAATAATGACAGATATTTACCATCAGGTAGACTGCTTGTTCATTTACTGTTTTTTAAATTTAAATTAAAGAAAAACGTTTTTCAATCATGATTCTGTTGTTTTAAAACTCCTTCAATTAAATGTGGTCAGGGGCGGTCTCTCCGGGGAAATCCTGAGAAATTCATATTTTATATTTTCCTCCTTCAGTACTGATACCAGAAAAAATGTTGTGTTGAGTTTGTGAAGATGTAATTATTATAGCTTGTGTAATAGTACTAAATACTCACATGTTAACGTGCAATTAACTCCACCTTTAACTCCAGAAACCTTTTTTGTAGTGTACCGTACATTATGTGTGCGAAAATTTTACAAAAAATAATTTGCATCCAATATCTCGTAAAAAGCCGTAGGATTTATTCTGTACGATAGGAGATGGAAAAGTGCGTCCATATACTTCCTTTTAAACGATGTTGATTTTGTCAAAACATTACCATGTCCACCAATATCACTATTTTTAATTCACAGTGTAGAGGTGAATCCTATAGATATTCCTAATCTTTATTCATTTATATGTACATTACGCTGTATGTTCGCACATTAAGCGCCCGTGCCCCATTTAACAAGCAATGTACGACGTTCGAACGGCAAATGGGGCGTGGAGAATATATTATGGGGATACGTTTCCGAAATCTTTTGTAGGTTAATTTGTTTTCACCGCAAAGCAAAAATAAAACGTTCTATAAGAATGTTAAATATTTTTCCTGCGTGTGTGCGGACATTACTTACTATGGACCTGGTTTATTATAAAGCTTTATATAAGTACATTCAATGTATGTGTTTGTCATAATAAGACACTTCTGAAGGTAGTAGAACCCTTTGTGGTTCGACTCCGGCGGCACCACCGCCACACCTATTTCTACCTAATAACAGAAGTGTTAGGCGCTGCTGTGTTCCGTTTTGCAGGGTGTGGTAAGGGAGATTTTTCCGAGGCGTTCCAGATTAGTTCTCAGGGGTAGCGGCCCATCTGTGGCCAACCTCAGGTAGGAATATCTAATCCTATCTGGGGTTGATTACAGATGTCCATGGGCGGCAGTAGCCACTTACCATCAGGTGGACTGCATGCTCGTCTGCTACTCCTATGTTACAAAAAAAAACTAGATAGGGTAGCATTATAAGGGTGTTTAGACGATTTAAGACTGCCTGCTGATTGTGCTGCACACGGATAGTTGTGCTTTTACAAAAAGAGGCACGGCCAATGGCATGGCACATGGCATGGCACGCGCCAATCGTAATGTTGTCTTCCTGATAAGTGATAACGTACTTACGAACAAGTTTCGCGTGTTCTCGGAGAATAAATTGAAAGCAAGAGATGTTTTTATGAAATTAACGTACAAACACGTATACAGTTCATCTGATGGTGCACTTCCTCTACACCATCTTTATGATCTAAAGTGTGTGGACAGGACGGAAAGATCAATTTTAAATATGGTTGAAGTTCGGCATATAGTCAATTACTGACGTGTTGCCCCTCAGGAGTAAGTTAGAACTGCTTTTGCAAGTATTACTTTCTTCTGTTGCAAGTATTACTTTCTTCTTTTGAAAGTATTACTTTCTTCTTTTGCAAGTATTACTTTCTTCTGTTGAAAGTATTACTGTCTTCTTTTGAAAGTATAACTGTCTTCTTTTGTAAGTAGTACTTCTTCTTTTGCAAGTATTACCTTAACCTGCGTGAAGGAACGGTCACCGTACCGGTCTATCGCGCAAAGGGTTCCGGGTTCGATCCCCGGTCTGACAAATATCTTAATAATGAATTTAGACATCTGGATGTTTGTGTATTCGTCTTACCCACAATACCGGGTAACCTAGTGTGGATGTAGTGTGATTGTAGAAAGCGTTTATCACACTCTTTCAGACAAAGCGTTTATATAGTCTTTTACGTAATATGTGAGTTCCTACTTATAATATTAATATCGATTGAGTAATCACTGTAATTGTTTGAAACTGCTGCATTGTGCGGCGCATAATAAGGTATAATGATGTGAGTTATAAAAACCTTGCGTGTTTCTTAAATGCAAACGTTCGTGCACTGGAAATATAAATGTGCTTCAAAGTAAGACTTAGTAAGACCTAGTAGGACCTTTATAGCCCTCTGCTTTATGGTCACATGTGACGCGCTAATTCTTTAAGGTACAGTACAATGATTCGTAACACTGGCTGAGAAAATTTTATTATTATAGTCATAAAAATAAAACCTGATTTTATGTGAGACTAAGTAATTAAAAATGTTATTGTTGTTTGTGAGGTAAAACGAAAATAAGGCTAAGTGTTTCAAGCGTCGTCATTATTTTTAACTGCTTTGTGTAATGTCTATCAAGATTCTGTCCACTTTTGCCGGATATGTCAACTACCGAAAGGATTTTAACCTCATTTTATGTAGAAAATTAGTTCAAGGTATATAATTATTGATATTTCATAACAGTGTGATTAAATACTTGTAATAATTATATTTTTAGTAAATTTTAAAAATAACGAGCATTTAAACAGGGATAAATTATGTTTTACATTCTTCTATGTTATTATTATTTTGTACGTGACGCGATAATATATTTTTAGTAACAATAAGTTATATAAATTAACGTGTAATATATAAATCATTCTATACTTAATATTAAATTTGCTGTAATAGTTTTAACCTATTCCATATTACATAACTTCTTTTGTATTACTTGAATGCATTTATGTTCTGCGTAGAGCGAGCTACGTCGTAGCGCTCCGTAGCACAAGTAATGGGCTACGCTACGCGGACGATGCCCCTACATCTTTTCCAGATATTTTATTTTCACTTAAATGTCTGTGAACTACATTTCGTAGGTTATTATTATGTCGTAATTTAACAACACTGATATAAACAACAATTTTATGACACTATTATGTAATGTTTGTAATACATAGTCATCCATTACAGTCCCACTACTGGGCTCGGATATCCTCGTATTAAGATCTGAGTAATTAAATAAAGGCTATATTATTAAGACGGACAATCAGTCAAATCTAGCGAGGACAGAAGCCTAAGTTTGTTTACAATAATGTCTTCGTTTTTCAAGTTTATTAAATTCGGAGTAAGAGGTACGGAATGATATCGATAACTAAATATATATACAATACCTTCGTTTTAAGTGATGAAGGTTGTGTAACAATACACTGGTACAAATAGAGCCTACGTGTGAAGCTACAGACATAAGTTTAGCGTGTTGGAACACACCGTATAAATTTCTATCAGATTGCGTTTATATGGAAATTGAATTACCATCACACCTATTTATAACTTTGTCTACTGGCAATAGAGGTCAAATTGTAGTACCATATCGTCATTAATAATTCACTTGGAACCTTAAGTATGCGGAATAAGGCTTAGATTCCAGTGAAATGTGGAACGTGACAAAATGCAAAACGTGCGTAATGAAATTCTATGGGATCGGACGACGCCTCAAATGAAATAGACAAACAATAGATCGAACCGTCCTGTTGTATCTGCTCTGCCAGATTTAGATTTGTTATTTTTATTACAGTGTCATGGTTGTATAAAAACGTATGAAAAATTCCAATGAATGTATATAGACATGTCCTGTTGTTACAATTGAAATATAACAGTTATATAGTTTACGAAAAAAACTTCTGAAATGAAATGAAATACACTTACAAATTGTCAGTTACAATATTTTTCTTAAACTACTACCGGATGAGTACGAGATCTACTGAAAAGATCCGGTAAATCCGGTAAATAAACCGGTAAATAAACTCAGTGAGTTTGTCTTTTTTCTATATCATATCTGACATTCCAAGTCATATAAGGGCGTACTGAAAAAATTGTAAATCTGTGCGAATCCTATATTAAAATTTTAAAACAATTAAAATAATATTATATTAAAACTTATTAGTCAATTCAAAGGTTAGGTCTCGCTATTATTGTTTGATATCATCAAAATTATCATATTATGTTTTAACTTCTCAAATAAGCTTCAATCTTCGAATTTTTTTATTTATTTATTTATTCATTGCATCAAATATGGTACATTAGATGGCATATTTTGACAAAGTTCTGCACATTTGGCCAATTTCGGCATGCAACAATATAAAAGTAATGTCAAATAAACTAAACATAAATTAAAATACATCAATTAAAATTACACAATATGATAATTGCTGCTCAATGCTAACATCAATTATATGGCGTGATAACATTACAATACTTAAATTAAATGATAAATATTACATAATTATTATTAAATTATCGAAGTGAAAAAAACTCTTCAACAGAGTAAAAACAATGTAGGATTAAAAATTCAAATAACATTGTTTTGAATTTGGTAAGTGGCATGTCCTTTAGAGAATCTGGTAAGTTATTAAAAATACGAACACACATATAATAACAATTTCTTTTGAAGAGACCAGTCTTCATTACACTTTGTATATGTAAAAGTTTATTGGGCCCGCGACACCTGTTACTTAATATAAATTTATCATTATGTTTTTTTACGAAATTAGCTACTTCATAGATATACATGCTGGCTAGCGGCAAGATACGGAATTTTTTAAATAATGGACGGCATGATTCCCAAGGTGGTGCACCAACGATGGCCCGGACACATTTTTTTTGTGCCAAAAACGCGCTATTAACATGTGTCGAGTTACCCCATATAATTAGACCATACCTTAAATGGGACGCAACATAACCATGGTAAGCCATGAGCGAGATTTTGGCGTCAGATGTTTTGCTAAGTCGTCGAATTACGTAGACAAATCTGTTGATTTTAAAGCAAACATTTTCAATATGATGCTTCCAGTTACAATTTTGGTCTATTTCAATGCCTAGAAATTTAGTTGAGCTTACGGAATCTACTGTTTCGTCTTTGTATTTTATATTTAAATTTATAGGTTTTGCTCCCTGGTTAACAAACTGTACGACTTTTGTCTTCGTGAAATTAACAGTAAGGTTGTTTTGTTTTAACCATTCTATTATTAAACTTACAACACCATTGATATCTTCGTTGTGACGTTTTTCATCTTTACTGACAACACTTACACATATATCATCAGCAAACAAGACGCACTTGTGTGCAATAGCTTTAGGTAAGTCATTTATATATAGAAGGAACAGTAAAGGTCCCAGAACGCTACCCTGCGGGACTCCACATCCGTTTTGTTGATATCGAGACTTATATGATGTTAAGATTGCATTTCTATCTAGAGAAGAGATATCGACACATTGATGACGTTCTGATAAGTAGCACCTAATCCAGTCGTGAGCTATTCCTCTAATACCGCAGTGTTTTAATTTGTGCAATAGAATTCTATGTGATACAAAGTCAAAGGCGCGCGACATATCAAAAAACAAAGCTGTATTTTTGAGTTTTTTGCTAACATTGTGCGTGATATTAGTGATGAGATCAAATACAGCTGCTACTGTGCACTTATTTTTTTGGAAACCAAATTGTTCTTCTGCAATAATATTATGTTTATTGAGGAAGTCAACAAGTCGTCCTTGCATAGCTTTTTCGTAGATCTTTGAAAAAACAGATATTAACGTTATAGGTCTGTAATTTTTTACCAAGTTCCTGTCGCCTTTTTTATACAATGGTAGTATTGTTGACAACTTCAATCGTGAAGGGAAGCATCCCGTTTCGAAGGACATATTTATAAGTGCAGATAGAATGGGCGCAATTTCCTTAATACAACTTTTTAATACTTTTGTGCAGATGCCATCATACCCTACTGACCATGTGTTCTTTAAAGATTTAGTAATTTTACATATTTCTGTACTATCACAAGGTCTAAGGAAAATACTTTTTACTACAGTAAGATTACTTGAATATATATTATTATTATCATTGTAGGAAAAATTAAATTTTGTCAAGTTTATATAGTAGTCATTAAATATTTCCGCAACTTCAGTTGGATCGTCTATAATCGTGTTGTTATTGTTAATATGTATTGGATTATAATTTTGTACCTGATCACACTTGTTTTGTATTATGTTCCAAGCTGCCTTGCATTTATTGTTAGAGTGAAAAATGTATTTTTTGTGCATATCTTTTTTTGAAATAGCTACACATTTTTTTAATATAGATGCGTATTTTACATACTTCGATTTGTTCTCAAGGCAGGTGTTTTTTAAATATTTGTATCGTAACTTCCTCTTAGTTGTAGAACTTATTCTTATACCCTTAGTTATCCAGCGCAGTCGCTTGTTACCGTTATTGATTTTAATTAAAATTTTGGGAAAACATAAATCATAAAGCAAGGAAAATATATCATGAAACTTGTTAAAAGCTATATCCGATTGTTTTTCGCTAAGTACATCCGAGAAAAATAAACTCTGTAAGTGTCTTCTGAATAAACTAATGTTACGCATACTATAGTCTCTACAGTATTTGTGCCAAATTAATGGGGGTTTGGTCACTTTTTGAACCGGAAAATATAACATTTGTGCCGTGTTATGATCAGATATATCAAGATGTAGCAGCTCACATCTGGCACCAGTGATATTACTTAATATGTGATCTATACATGTGTGTTTTCTAGTAGGTTCTTGAACGTGTAATTGTAGGTAAAAGTTTCGTGTAATATCTTGTAAAAGTTTACTATCTCTCGTGTTTATTAATGTGTTAATGTTAAGGTCACCAGTAATAATGATTTTTTTCCGCTTTTTAGTGTTTGTTAGGGTATATAAGACCTTTTCAAGAGCATCAATAAATATGTTAATGTCTGCATCCGGCGTTCGATAGATACATACAATTATGATTTCGAGAGCTTCAATTTCGATTCCGCAACACTCAAAATGTTTTTCAATGGCGTATTTAGACAAAAATGTTATAGGCTTACACTTTGAAGATATGTCTTTTTTTGCCATGATACATGTACCACCTCTTTTAAATTTGGCTCTACAAAAGGAAGCAACTAGGTCGTAATTATTAAGTCTTACAAGGAACTCTTCTCCAGCCCTAATGAATGTTTCTGTTAGACAAATTACATCAATACAAATATTTACTTGCTTAAGATCATACAGAGAAATTTCTAGACTATCAGTTTTACTAAGAAAACTTGCAACATTTTGATGCAACAACTTAAAATCACTTTCATTAACGAAAAAGTTGTCTCTTTTGCTCATTTTTGGTTGTGTTTTTATCTATTATGTCGAATGATCTAATCTGTTTGCAAAAGTAATAAGGTATGGTACCTGGTTTATAGAAATTTGTAGTTTTGGTTTGTGTCTCGTCATGTATTTTTTTGTTATCTATTTTTTTAAAGTAATAGGGAATTGTTCCCTTTGGAGCTGATTGTTTTTGTTGGACTTTGAAATTTCTAATGGGTTTGGAGAGATTGTTAGTTTTCACAAGTTTTAATGAAAGGTAATTCGACTCATAATCCAGCACATCAATGGCAAAATTCAGTGCGTTACATGTACCATTGAGAAACAAAGACTGGTCTTTTATTCTAACGTCAACAAATTTACAATTTTTATAATTACCACAAATGTGTCGAATTGTATAGTTTAGTTTTTCAACATTAAGGTGAATATTATTGACTAAGCCTAATACAATAACTTTTGGTTCAGTTTTTATGTTCAGAAAACTAGTTAAAGCCGTGGTGATCCTAAAAGGGTTAGCATCATGTTCGCCAACGGAAATTATAATTTTGTCTTCTGTCCCATATGTGTACAATTCAGTCGTTTTAATTATTTCTTCCGTAGATGCATATGGCTTCAAAAAAGATGTGACGTTATACTTGTGATAAGGAGATGAACGTCGTGTATCTGCTAATCGTTCTGCAAGCCCAACACATTGTTCTCCACCAAAGATGCAGATTTTCCTTTTTTCAGTGGCTTTCTGCCCAGTTAGACATACGTCGTTGTTTGGGGTGTTTAATTCAGATAATGGCTTTTTTTGCAGCGGCAGGGACATATGTTCCGCAGAGTCAATTTTGTTATTTACAATTGAAAGATTTTTTTGCTTAATATAACTACCCTTTGTATCTTGCAACAAGCTTTTTTTCGATTTTCCAGTTGATATTTTATACGGTGTCAGTTTATTTGGTGTCAACGTGTTGTGTTCTAAGACTAGGTTTTTAAGTAAGTTAATTTTCGCTTCTTTTTCTTCAAGAAGTTTTTTTAGATTTCTTATTTCCAAATTTAGGTTATCTATTTCTTCATTTGCGCTGACTAGTTGTGTGGATAGGAGGCTAATATCTTCTTTCAAGAGTGTTATATCCACGCATTCTGTTAACGCCGGCAGGCTATTAGAGCTTTGGTTACATGGCGTAGAGCTAGGGCTGTTGACATCTTGTGCAGTAATTGCCAGGTTTTCCATAGATAAACTTTTATTTCTGTTTTTGTACTGACGCAACGTGACCATTTGGTTATCTAAGTTATCTTCGTTAGGTGAGTTTTCATGAGAGATATTAGTATTTTTTGTAACACCAGAGTCGTATATTTTGGTAGTATCAGTGCCTGTTACTTTTGTACGTGTGTTTTTTGTTTGAGTTGCTTGTCTTGTAGATGTAGTAGGCGTATTATGTGAGTTTTCGTTATGTTTAGCGATTGAACAATTCTGACACATCCAGTTTTGTTTATCCACCTTGGTCATAAGTGCAAACCGCGAGGACGTCACCTGCAGGCATTTTAAATCGTACGATAGTTTACACGATTGACATTTTAGAAATGCCTTTTTTTTAATGTCAATATCACATATCGTGCATCTTATAATATTCTTGTTTGTAGACATTGTTAGTTGCTTCTGTCGCCCTCTGGTGTCAGTAGTTGTAATATTATTCATTTATTTTCGTCACACTAGGTGGTGTTGTGTGGTGTCAGATAACACCAGAATTATAAGAATTTATCTTGCCATTAAGTCCATCAAATTTTTGTAGATAATTTTTGTATGTATAGAAATTTTTATTTCTTCTTAAAAAAAAATGTGAGCCGTCACGGGACGCCTGGCAGATGTGAAACATCGACATTATTTTGTAAAAGTAATATGCAGAAAAGAACATATTGTGATAGGAACTAAATATGTCATAATGATAAAATAAAATATTACGATTTTTTTCCAGATAACGATGACTATTTCAATATATTCTGGTACTATTAGATTTACAAAATCTTACATAACATTAATAGTATGTCTTGTGTTTAACTGATCTTGGTGACGTCCAGTTTCAATAATAATATTTTGTGACCCCTGTAATGATTGTTGGGTTCTGAAATATTTATAAAAAATATGTTATTAAAATATACAGAAAAAAATAAATTGGCTCCAATATATTAGTAAACTCAAGAATCTTAGCTAGTTATTTCAATATATTACTAAAATCGTAAATTATAAGTATCAATAATGAATGTTTCACAATAAATGCCACTATGATTAGAAAAATTAATTAATTTTTTAATGTTCATATTTATAACAAATAAGAAAAAACTTTCGTGCGCTGCACGCCATCAGCTGATTTTGAAATACAATTCTGTCAGTCTTAATAAATTTATTCTCTGAGAAGAATGACATTAAAATTAATTAATAATTTAAAAACATTGTATGCAATGATTTTTATGTGAATTTTAATCTACCAAGATAGTAGATTTTACATTTGCTGGCGCTCAAAACACACCAAATATACGCGTGCTTAATGCACAGATAAATGCATACTTTAATTATAAAAAAATAATTAACTTACTGATGACTTGATGGTGTGTCATAGTGTGATTTTGCTTTCTTTGCAGAAGGCTGATCACTTTCACTCTCTAAATTATCACGGTCAGACATTTTATTATCAGAAAAATAAGCGGGCAATACTTAAAACATACAAAATACGTCAAGTGGTGTAAAACGAGTTAAAACGACTCCAGTCGCTCTCGCGCGGCGTAGTAATGCACACGAATGTCACTGAACACGTTAAACGTCATTATTTTGAATTTTAAGCCTCAAAATGCCTTCTTGTGCAATGCATAAATGCAAAAATTATGCTCGAAAAAGAAACAAGATTCATGGAATCACCTATCACACGTAAATGAAGAGAAATTATTAAATTTTGTTTATTTTTCGTGTTCGATCCGCCATGATTACATGAGTAACCAGAAAGAGACAAAGTATGTTTTTGTCAATGAAAGTGATAAAGACGCAAAATGCATGACCATGCATTTTGCGTCTTTATCACTTTCATTGACAAAAACTTTCATTGATTGAATTGAACTGTCATAGATCAATGAAAAAATTTTCATTGATCTATGACCATAGAACAGAACAGAAGTGACATTTTATTGAAGCTCACGATGTTCATACGTGTATGTTATATTTTAAGATCCCACTGCTTAATTTTTATATTAGTGTGTTTTAGTCAAAATATAACTTTTTATAGTTTATTTTAATAAAATAAAATCGATATATGGGAAATTCTGTATCCTAATCTCTAAATTTTCTTCGATATCTGTGGTAAATAATAAAAAATATTACCATAAAATTTATATAGGATAGTATACGGTATTTTAAAATTTCTTTAATTGAATAAATTAACCTAAACATAATTTAATAAACAATCTTTGTATAGCCAGAAATTAATCCTCAAAAAGACCACGGTAAGATTATATAAAATTCGCATGTCACGATGTTAGTTACTGTACTCTTGCGAAACGCTCTTACTGATTTTCATCAAAATTTATATGCATATTCAGTAAGTCTGAGAATTGGCTACTATCTATCTATTTTTCATATCTCTTAAGTGATAAGGGTTGTTCACCCTTAACATTTTTTTATTTATATGGCAACACAATGTTTGCTGGGTCAGCTAGTACATTTATAAAATGTACACAACTTTGCAATTAATGGTCGTGTGTAAAATAAAACTGAAAATAATAAACATAAATAGTAAAGATACTTCGCCGCCTTGAAATTGAATGAAGCCACAAACGGCTTATTAGTAAGTTTTTTTTGAATTCTTGACAAATAAAAACATTTTTAGAGAAAAATTACAAATAAATAACTAATACTGCGTAATTTACATAATAGATAAATAATTATTTCAAATATTTTAGGGACATTTTAGCACGGAGACGTGGCAAAACTTTTTTACGCAACTATTTCAATTCTCAAAACTGGGTACATTTTCTTGTTAGGAGTGAGTAATCTTTACTAATATACGATAATAAATATAAACAATTTTTAAATCGTATATTTTAAACCAGTCGATACATCTGTATAGATACATTCTTTCATCAAATTATATATTTATATAATAATAATTTATTTAGTTAAACTGTACTATAACATTTCTACGTAAACGATGTACTAAAACTATTATCGACAGTTCTGGACATTTTTTACCTTCTGTTCCATTATTTCATTGTCTTTGACAAGCATGAGTATCAATGAGAAATATACGTCCATACGTCCCGTTTTTAACGGGACAGTCCCTTTTTTCGATGCTTCGTGCCGTTGTCTCCGAAATGAACCGTTGCCATTGTCAATTAAGTAACAGTAAATATTATAATTGTGAAAAAAACATGGGGTGCTCCATTTATCAGTTTTCATAAAGCGCCCCACATTTTTTGCACAATTATACTATTTACTTTTCCTTAAATGATTCCTAGATTGAAAATTATTTTCTACTTTTTAGTTAATTTTATCATAAAAGCGTGTTTTTTATTATTTCTAACTATATTTTTTCAAGTAAAAAGTATTTGACATAAAAAAATCGATGTCCCGTTTTGACTGAAGTAATCATTGGTCACTATATTCCATGGTCAATATTTACGTTTGCGTACACTTGAAACGCAAGGTCAAACACTAGTTGTCTTTTTTTATCACATTGTTCTAATAGCTCTGTCCCTTATAGAACATTTGTCTATGTAGTTAAAGGTAATCGTCGCCACGCCAGAAATCTTTTTTACGTGCGGCTATAGATGTTTCACATCAAAAATCTACAGTATACTGGGATACGAACCCAGAACACCAGTGCAGTACTGAACTTAAGTTCGTAGTACAGAATTCGATATCACTGATAATTATGTAGGAAGAAATCACAGGTGATTGTTTTTCTTTATCGGTTACTTTATCGGAGAGGGACAACATTACTTATGTAGATGCGGGCCCTTTGAGTTCTGCAAAATGTAAAGTACCACACTTTAGCATTAACGGCTTTGAGACCGATTCTAGCCAGAGGTTGAGTAATTTTACACATTTAAATATACAGGAAAATGTCTAAGGCAAAGCAAAGTAATCATCGAACAATTACTGTTTCAGTGCTGATTACGGGTCTCTTTAAATTAAAAAGATTAGGCCATAGTCCACCGCGCTGGCCAAGTGCGAATTGGTAGACTTCACATACTCTTGAGCACTTTTTTCTGAGACCTTCCAGGTATGCTGGTTTCCTTCACCGTTAAAGAAAGTATCTAATAATTAGAGATACGTGCCAGGGATTTGAACCTCGGACCCCTCGATTGAGAGGCGTTTCAACCACCAGGCTGTTATAAGGCAAAGTAAACAAGGTAAATAAGCATTTTGTACAGCAGAGCTGGGACATTAGCATAGAGAGCGAGGCGTCGCGGAGATTCCTCTCACGATGTTGCTGGATCAAGATCCCGTTAGGAAAGCTATTTTCGCTGCAGGGAAATAGTAAACAGAGAAATAAATAAAGAAGTACCAGAACACTTGGCAAATAAGATACTCTTTCTTATTTTTGAAGCGGAACTGAGGAACTACAGTGATTTTTGCGTTTTACTATCACTCTACCATTGTGTTATAGTTTGAAGTGTAAAAGAAATGGTAAACTCTTTCTATCTTCTATCTATTTGTCTCTGAGCTGACTTTCAGGAATCAAATTATTTTACTCATTGTTTTTGATAATCAATATAATCTAATTTAATACAACTTTGGAAGGTGTTTCGTTTAGAAGCGGAAATCTTTTTCCGCTTCTAAACGAAACGTCTGATTATGGACATACCAATTGATTTAAGATCATAGAGCCTACCTACTAAAGATGCCACTGCACTAAAATTGAAAATATTTTACTTTCTTTATAAGAAACTGTTTAGCACTATGTCCATTTACCCCAGCGCTGAACACACACTCTCAGCACCACTCAGCACCCAGCGTGTGTACGCACCACACAATTGCAACTGTGTTTGTTTGGAGAACCCATCCTGCTGATTGAAGTAAACCTTTGAATATAAATTAATAAAAATTTGCACAGTGATTTGTTGTTTTTCACATTATATCAGGTTACCTTTATTAAGAACCTTTAGTAGCCTCCATATGCTTCGATGCAGCAGTCAATTTTCTATAATAATTAAAATACTAGTTTTTATAGTTTTATCTTGATTATACGATTATAGAATTTGGAAAATATTTTTGTTTTTATAATGTAGAAGTAGTAAAACAAGCAAGCAGACAATCACCCATAGACCCATCAACCTAAGGTAGGATAATAGTTCTGTCTGAGGCCCCAAATACTTTGCTAACCCTTCAGGACTAAGTTGTAACACTTGGTAACGTCTCTCCCTAATCACACTCTTCAACACAAAACGCAGCAGCGCTACACAGCTGTTATAACGCAGCAATAGGTATTGCGGTGGTGCCACGAACGGCAACACTGAAAACTATAATTTTGCTATCCTATGAATATATGTATTTTCTGTCATGTCTATCGGATTTTCATTAGCTAGTGTCGCGCGGCAAATGGGCTAAAAAGGTTTTGGCTGCGTTCCCTTTAATTAATCCTGTCAAAGAATCGAAAATTCGCAACACACACTGGACGTAAAGGCCAATGGCATACATTACACATGTCACTGCTACACTACGAGTATATACGAATATTATGTATGTGGTTGTTTTTTAAAGATTTGTATTGACGTTCTAACAACCGCTTTAAGTTGTCTTAAGTAACAGTAAAGGTTAATTTAAGTCTATGAATTTTAATTAATTAAATTATGTTTTATTATTTTCTTAAGCTTATATTTATATTCTAATTAATTGATGGTGACGAACCTCAAATAATGTCAGTAACCTTACGTCAGTTAACATACGGAAACGAGTATGCAGTTAAGCTTGTGATCTAAAATAGTCATTCTGAGTATAAATCTGATGATTGTCAATAATTACACAATCGAATTTTCACGTAAATAACTAGGCAACAAAGACATTATTAAGAAGTAATGCAGCGTCTTAACAAACAAACTTGAGTCCGCCCCCGCCCTGCACGCAACCCCGAGAGACCAAAAGGGAGTGGGCGGGAATTTACATAGAATTACGCGGGCGATGTTTTAATCAGACATTTGTTCCGAGGGCTGGAATCACTCGATTTCAGTTTTTACAGAGCCCGATAAAGGTTAATGAAGGGCCCCAAGGACCTTACGGATTATTGAAGCCTCCTTCAGTTGTCAAGTTAGAAATAAGTGGTCTCAAGATATCGACGGAATATAATTTCAGAGAACATGGTTTTCGATGGGTTTGACGTCCATTGATTTGGTCGAGTTTAAAGTTAGGGCGCCGAGTTTCTCTGCCAAGCGCACGAAGACCGGGTAAGTAAAACAAGTTATGAGTTATGAAATGGATTAAATATAATGTTGATTTGCATTCATACGCAAAGCAATCGTTTGTACGTACTCGTATATGTTTTTGTTTCAAGTCTAATAACGCCGTGTTACTTATCAACTACGTCATTACAATTTTATATCATCATCAATCCATTACTTTAAAATGTCTAAGGTATGCAGGTTTCCTCACGATGTTTTTTCCATCATTGAAGCAATTGATCATTAAATTCTACGCACATTACCACGTGGCAACCTCCAAAGTGGACTAACAAAATCTATACTACTGAGCTATCACTGACTCTTAAAAGTAAATAGACTGTTACAAGTTTTCCAAGCTGCTCGGCTGTCGGCGCCGCGTCATCGAGTTACGAAGGCGATTTGTTCAGGAGACACTTTATCATTATAAACTAAGTTCAAGTAATAATTAATGAATTTGAGTATTTTGATTACAAGGAATTATTTAGCATTTGTGTTGCTTAGTTTAAATGTAATAGGTTAGTTTAAAGACAAAGGTATGTTAATTGATAATATTTTTTAATGTTTCATGTTATGTTTTTCGAACGTATGTCTTATTCTTTGACACGCCCTCCAGCCCAAATGTCTTGACCGATTTTAACATAAAAGGTGTCGTTGGATTCGTGAAAAATTGTAGGAGACCATAGTCTATATTTTTAATCAGTCGGTCTTTTGTTTTTCTAACAATTGCTAGTTATTTTTATTATTTGGAATTTGGGAGGGTTGAACTTCAAGAGCTGATTGCAAATTATTTTGTATAAAATCATATCTATTGTAATTATTTTCAATGGTTATATACCTATAATGTCAACATCTATATGTTGCTGTGTAACTGTTAGTGGTACATGGTGTTATTAGATTTATTTCCAGTGTGCGTATTGCTGTGTGCTGTCACCAGTAAGTCCAATTCATTAATTTGCAGACTACTTCGTTTAGCTCATGGCAGAATGTGTACGGTAGCGAGGACCCTAATTCTATTTTATGAAAATGTTTGTTTAGCTCGCAGTCTACAGTGAATTTTATGAGATGACGCGGGATTTTAGCAAGATACCAGATACAAGTAGCTTTATTTGTCTTAAATATCTCTGACCGAGGTAAGTGGACCAGAAGATGTCAGATAAAGTCTATAGAATACACACAGCAGCTTTATTATAGATAACAACATCGTAAAATTGTTCTAAGAAAAATTTGACCTTTCCCAATTAAAATTGTTATTTTTTTGTACAAAAAATGTTATTTTCCGAGTAAGTAATTATTGAAATTTCGTGAACGAAGTATTAAGCTTTGAATTTTCATGTTCAGAAGTTATCGTAAGTTCGAACAGTTTTTTGTGGAAGTTTCGTCTTTGATCAATGTCTAATGTAATTATTGGTGAGCGGAACGATTCCGACGAATGGTTCCATTCAACGGAATGAGATGACCGGAACGCATTGATCGGATTACTTCGTGTTTTTCTCGATTTTATCCATATCGCTGAATGAATATTGTGGAAAAATATTTAATACAATAAGGCATTTCAGGCAAGTAACAGGAAAACATCACATGGCCCAAAAACGTTCTATACTACAGTATCATAAGACATTTTATGTGAGTCTCAGTTTATCAATTTGATGTGAAAAATCACAAAATTATGTAACTTTGATAAAAGCCACACCTATTTCTGCCTGATAACAGCAGCGTTAAACGCTGTTGTATTTTGGTTTGAAGGGTGTGGTAAGGGAGACAAACTTTTTCGAGGCGTTCCAGCTTAGTCCTCAGGAGTAGCGGCGAAGCTATGGCCGACCTCAGGTAGGCATATCTAATCCTACCTGGGGTTGATTACAGATGTCCACGGGTGGCGGTCGCCACTTACCATCAGGTGGACTGCATGCTTGTCTGCTTCTCCTACATTATAAAAAAAAGTTTTTTAATCTAAATAATTAATTTAGCCTTTCTTAGTACTTGTTTACGCTACATAGAGAACCTATGTGCAAAATTTCAAAACTCTAAGATCGTGGTTTCGGCTGTACGTTGATTTCTGAAAAATTAATTAGTCATTTAGTTAGTCAGTCAGTCAGTCACCTTGCTGTTTTATATATATAAAAATATGTTTTTATAATCTCCGTTTAATTTCCTTTCATTTGATACTCTATTCGATAGGTTTGGTTAACTTTTTTTTTAAATGTTTTACTATTTCGCACCAAAAATCCGCCATTTTGTTTTTTTTTAACACCTATCTAAGTATACTCGGGTCATTGAGATAAATATAATGACACCTTAACTGTTGAAATTCATCCAGCCGTTTGTTAGATCCGATGAAATAAAGAAAGACAAACATACAAGATACGCGCGAAGAACATAACCTTTCCTTGGCAGTCTGATAAAAAGAAACAATATTTCTATGGTTTTGAAGCCTATACTTTATATGTATAAAAATATATAAATATAAAAATATCAAAGATACAATTTACTTTCATAATGTTAAAATCGCAAATCGGTCTCAGAGCGAGCACTTACAATCGTCCACGAATAATATATTCTTAAAAACAAGCTCTTAAAATGACGCTGTAAAACGAATTGTTCTTGTTTTCTAAATCCCGTTCGACAAAAAATATTTCCGTAAAGAATTTCCAGAGGAAACAATTGAGAGGAGCCTCGTTTGCATAAAAAATACGTCCTGAGTACCGAGAATGAAGTTAATAACAATGAGAGGATTGTTCATGTAATGAGGAGTTTAGTAGTAGTGCAAAAAGAATTTTTACAATATTGAAGTAGGAAATGAGATACAGTCCACGTGATGATAAGTGGCCTCTGCCTTTTATGGACATTTATATGAACCTCAGTAAAATATAAGTCCTGTCTGAAGATCGCCACAGATGCATAGCTACCCTTGAGGATTAAGTTGGAACTCCTCGGATATGTCACCCTTATAACTGTTATTAGTGACACTGCTGTTATTAGTTCTTAGGTCCTCAGAGTCGAACCACAAAGGGTTCTACCACCGTCAGGTTAAGGAGGAGTTGTTAGTAAAATAGTTGTTATTTATAATATGTTTATTAGAATTTCCAAGAACACATTTTAATTACATGGTTGTATTGTTTTACTCGTATTCAACGTGGATGCATTATTTACGGAAGAATGGACCACCGCAACACCCAGTGTTACCAGGTTTTGTGCGAAACTGTATCATATACGGGGCTATAAGAGGTTTTAAATTAACAACTGTATGCAGAGCTATGTATTCAAATTTCATGCTTAATTTTTGCGGGAAATTAAGAATTCAGAAGTTATGGCATTACGTACAAACTTTGTTGTGTACGAACTCTCGAATATCACAAAGTTATACAACAAAACATATGATGAGTTAAATTTTGATTACTTTAGATAATTTTATTGAGACTACTTTAGATTTAAAATTGAAATTGTCTTTATGTGGTTAAAACAATTGAATTTTATACATTTTCTAAATGTTTGTCCAATATTGTATAATTATTAGAAAATTTTAAAACGAAAATATCCTTTATTTCTACAGCAATAAATGTAATAAATTCTTTTAAGAATCTTATGTGACAAATATTGAATGCTCAACTATTTATTGATGTGGTTAAACTAGAATTCGCTATACATTCGGCAAATTAAGTTTCAAACTTGCATTCAGCTGACACAGCAGTGGCTTAGCGCGGAATATATGACATTGGTTCCCAAACTTTATAACCAATTTCGATTCGACTCGTGAAATATCGTTACCCATTCCCGGATAGTGTAGAAGCCGGTTTACGATGTGTTGTTATTGTCACTGACTTGGGGAAGACTTTGATCCCTCTATATTGCGTTTCAAATATCATCTTGTTTGAATACGGCCTCCTTTCTTGATATTTTTGTTTACATAACTTAAGGTTACGGACACGTTATAACGAAATAATTTTATTAACAATAAGAGAAGGCTAAATACATTGAAATACGTCGACGACTGTTGTTGTATTTATTGAAATGAGTGACAAATGTACATGAGGTAAGTTAGGATAACAGCGGCACGCTGAGATTTACGTCGTACTGTTAGTGTTTTAGTGATACAGGAAATAAAAGAATATGTTGCTATCAACCCATTACTGTCCCACTGAACAAGGGTCTCCTCTCGCAATGTGACGACATAAGCCACAGTCCACCGCGCAGGTCAGACGTAGATTGGTAAATTTTACACAACATTGAGACCATTTTTCTAATGAACTCACAGACTTGTCACGATATTTTAAACAACTAATTATTAATACATAACTTTGTAAAACTTGAGTACGATTGAAACTTTAGATCTATGGATTGTAAGGCCGAGTTTCTAGCCACTACATATCAAGTAATTCAAATTATAGACAGGGTAAATATATACAAAATAGAGAACAGTAAAGAACAGTAGAGCCTTATCAGCACTTTGTCACTTCTGAAATATTGGGGATAGGGGAGTAAAACGCGCGAAATATTTTTATTAGCGACATAACCCTTTGATCTGTATGAAATCGTGTTTGGAATATGCTCCCTTGACCTTTTACAGAATATTCTAGTCAAGTTTTGTTCTAGTTGTGTATTTATTTCCGTCCAAACATCTAGCGGCCATGTCTCAATTAAAACGAAGCTTTCTAAACAGCCGCGGGCGAGGCGTTCTAATTGTATATAAAAATTGGAAGATGTTTTTCACTTCCATTTTTTTTTAAATGCGAGAGAGATATTTTATTTAAAATGAAAAGTTTGAACACTTTTCTAATTAAAATAGATCCATCAATTTCTTTCATGGAGGACGTGTTTCAATTCAAATTGAGAAGGATTTAAAACCCTATAACGCTTACCAACTGAGGATTCTTAGGTTGCTAACAGTTCATAGAATTCTTTAAATACTATAAATATCATACTTTTCTTTTCTTTCTTTTACTTACAACAAATAAGAATGTATTATACGCACGTAACTACGAAACATCGTACACGGCCTGATTGCTGTTATGTGCGTGGTTTTAAATGTACCTATATTATTATAGAATGATTGCCTTAACACAGCTGGAAATATTAGAAGCGCAGATTGGTAAAACGCCTCTCGATTCCGTCGAGGCCATCAGCAATACGATTTACATTTATATAACTTATGTAAATTCCGTGACTGCGACCACCTTCCAGAAAGAAATTGTATCGCACTAGCGCGAAGACTGCAGTACGGACGGAGGGAAATTGAATCATTTCGAATATCTATCATATCATTTGAATAAATCGTCTAGGTGTCATTTATTATTTCCATATTGGTACGGTAGAACCCTTCATGGAATTATATAGCACTATATAGTGCTATATATTTTTACTATATAGCAGTGATAAGCGCTGCTGTGTTCTGATTTGAAGGTGTGTCGTAAGGGAGAGATACTTATACCTACCACACGATCTTACGTATTACTTAAGAGCCCTTACTTAAGGTTGATCACAATGCATTTGTGGCCAAACTCAAGTAGGGGTTGAAGTTGAAGGGGTTGAATACAAATGTCTATGGGAGACAGTGGCCACTCAGGTTTTATCTATTGAATTATAAATTAACTGTTAAAAAAAAACAATGTGTTGCACTTGGAGAGTGCTGGCAGACGTAAAACTTTCTAAACCTAACTTGAATAATACATATAAAAAATAAAAATTGAAACTGACACACGTTTACATATTTTTTCTATGTTGACATCGAATGATATCTTGACTTTTGTAGTTTGCTTTGCCATTTTACGTATTTTCGACCAGACCACGTCCTGACGCGAGTTCAACGGTTTTACCCCATCACAAAAAGTGCACAACGCCGCTAAAGAAATTTTCACTTCAAAAAAACAAAGTTGTTGGTGTTGCAAATGTCCTTAGGCGACGGTGTCTGCTTTCCACCTGGTAGCCCGCCTGCTTTATAGTTAGGTTGAATATAAAAAAAAAAAACAACTGAAAATGGCATCCGTATACATAGTGTACGGGAAAATTTAAATGCTTAACGTGGCGAGAAGAAACCGATCTACGTTACTTACACTCACGAGACACAATTTCATATAACCGTACTCATTTCATACTTACGTAATTTTTATACACAACATTTTCATCAAAATCTTGTTAAAAAGATTATGAAATCATTATTATTAAAATGCTTAATTGCGATAGGACGTTACCAAATAATTAATTTATTAACATTTATTTATCTTTCCTTTCTCGTTCATTAGTACGCATGTATGTAAGGGTAGTGTGGTAAGAGAGACATACTTTTACGAAGGGTTTCAGCTTAGTCCTCAGGGATAGCGGCGCATTAGCGGGAATTTTAAAGCCCAGCCGATTGGCTGAGTGATGTCATTCTAAATCTAATATGGCGAAGGCCACAATATGGCAGGACCTCACCTCAGTCTCCCGTGATATAGGTATGAAGCAAAAGGATTTTCTTTCTTAGAAGAAGGAAATAACTTTGCTAAAAAGCTTATATTACTTAAATTATTTTTTCTTATCTGCCGTTTAGTAATGCATACGTAGTGCTGATTTAAAATAAAGTATATCTTTCTATTTTTCTTATTAAAAAGTTGTGCCCCCGTAAAGTATGTAAAGTTCAACCACCCATAAATATAAACAAAAGTAATACATATGTACAAATGTCCATTACCCTCGTACATATTAACCAGGAATACAGGCGGCTCGCGTCTTCCCTGAAAACCGGGAAATTTATTCCCCTCTTGTCAGGGAGTTGTCTTGACCGTAAAAGTGTAATGTGGCAGTGAATTGTTGTTTATTTATGTACAACCATTTCCACTGCTAGAGTGGGTGTAAAAGATCTTACATGAATGAAATGTATTCATAAGTACTTATTGTTTTTTTACCCGACTGCATTTCCCGATTGTTTTTCGTGCGCATGTATGTAATCGTATGTCTCATTCTTTAGTACAATCCCCAAATGGGTTATACAAAAATATACCTATTTTCATCTAATAACAGCAGTTTTAAGCGCTGTTGTGTTCTGATTTGAAGTGTGGTAAGGGAGACATACTTTTCCGAGATGTTTCAGCTTAGTCCTTGGAGGTAACGACGCATCTAGGGCCCACTTCAGGTAGGAATGTAATCCTATCTGGGATTGATTATAAATGTCCATGGGCGACAGTAGCCATTTACCATCGTTTGCACTACATGCTTGTCTGCAACTCTTATATTATAAAAAAAACTTTCGCTCAGTGAACGGATCGAGCTTAGACACTACCATATAATAATTAATGTGTCCCACTTATCTTTAGGTTCATCCAAGTCATTCAAAGAACGTTAATTACGTAATACGATGGCTATAAGTTTTGTAATTTCTAAAGAAGATTCTTAATTAATAGAAAGGGCCGTAAACATATTTCACTTTTCCCTTAATGTTTATAAAATTACTAGTTTTATAAATATTTCTGAGTGATAAATGTGACATAGGCTTAGATGAAATAAGATGAACTTTATATTAACAACAAAAACTTTTTAAATAATGTACGTGTATATATATATTTTTGGAATATTCAGGTGTTAACTTTAATCAACATAGTTAGTTATAAATAATTATATTATACATTAACAAACATATTCCTTTAATTAATAACGTACAATTGTTAAGGTTGTTACATAAACAAATATACTGAGACATTTCCTTTCAAATGGAAGCTTTGGTGTTATAAAACCTTTGTGCACCGCTTTCCTTACCGTCAGAGAGCGAGGTGGCGGCACTTCACAGAAATTGTCAAAGGCGTTGGCGGCTTCAGTACTACGAATCAATCGACCGACCGATTCCTCTGTGATTGCAGTTTGTTTACGAACATTTCAGTGCTAACGCAATAGGTGTGGAGACAAGTTAACTCCTAATACTGTGGCCTAAGGTGAAAATCATTGTCGTCTTCAATTGGGGTGTGGTTCAGTTTACATAGACCTGCAAATTATGGAATCAATCTCCGCCTGAGGTACTCCCGGAGCGTTATGATATGGGGCTCTTAAAAAAGTGCAAAATCATCTCTCCTCATCTGCTTTGATTGTGATGCAATGTCTACTTCTCCGGTATTGCAAAACTCCATAGGCGCCGGTGACTACTTCCCAAGTTTGCTTTATCTTTAGGTTTTAATAAATGTATCAACCGTTTTACGATGACTCCATTAAATGTTCCGCTAACCTTAATAATAATTTAAAGAAATCGCAATTTATTTTTACCAATTTAACTAAAAACTAAAGGTCACACCTCTTCCATCCAAGCCCAATCTTCTCATCGTGCTGACGATATGAGCCCGTGTATTTTTAGCCCATTTGATACGTCGGGTGGTTGAAATCCAACGCTAAGGTTGTTAGTTTCTGAACTTATCGATATAAATATCGGCATTTACATATCTACAATATCCATATCCTGACAATTGCGAAAATTTCACGTGACATTTTCGATATATTGATAATTCATAAAATTTTTCGATAAACTTACTTTGAAAATTTACTGCAATATTAAAGATGTATAGATAATTCATAAAATATTCAAATCAGTATTTTTCGATGAGAGAAGTTCTAAGATTATGTTATAAATTTTGTAGTTATATTATTTTTTTGGAATGGTAATATCATATCGGTGTTGGTTAATATCGATTAAAATATAACGATGTAATGTTCGATGTACCATGAAATCCCTATTCGCGGCCCTTGCGGCAGATGAAAGCGCTCTGAAAGCCCCTCACGTCTTATCTTCATGTTTGATCTTTCAGATTTTTCATGAATATTTCTATAAAAATATTAGTTTATTGTTGATGTTATGTAATGAGCTTATGGTTTTTGTACTTACGCAGAGTTCGAAAAATCTAGTAGTCATTTTTTTTCGTACATTCAGCTGTTTTACCACGCTTTCATTAGCTTGCCCTCTATGTAATCTGGGTATGAAATCTAATTTTTGAACCCCACTTTTATTGACCAGATCAATTTAAAATTTTGAAATGTTATCGCGAGCCAATGACAATACACGATTTTAATAATTTTGTCCCATTCTCCTCATCAGGATCGTCAGGATTTTGCCAAAGTATCGGCTTACTGGTGTACACATCGCACGCACATCTGTCTCACTCCACAGATTCCAGCAGATTGAGGTGGCGACCATGTCCCGCTCCCACCATTTCGCTGTCCGCAGCGTGTATAGTCCGCGCCAAACTGCTAGTCCGCTATGAATATAGAAACGAGTCGCGTCGAATAGCAAATTGTAGATATTAGCAGGACGAAGACAGTGCGGGACCCCTCCCGGCACCCGTTCGCTGTCCGCTGTCGTCCTCGAGTACATAGCTGCGTTAGTATGCCCTTACATTGCTACGGAATATATTATGCTTGTAGTTGGGCGCAACAACTGCAGAGCGGACTAGCAGTTTGACGCGAACTTTACACGTGAGATGACAGAAAATTCATATTACTCCACACACACTACTGATAGGATATTTATTTAATGGCACTTTCCGATCACTAATTGGCTTATGTGCTTTGTATGCGCCGCGTCATCGCGTGGAAAGCGCGGAGCCGGAAGGGCCTTAAGTTCCATTTCCGACCGCTAGTGTTCCTGATGGAAGCTGTTAGTTTCGTAATTGGCGCATGTCCGCGTATTAGTTCTGAACATGTTTCCGTTCGTTTGTGCGGTGGTACGTATGCTGGTGGGTATTATTCTGTATAGCTTAAAACTTGTTACTTTTATACTCACTAATTCATTCGTATCGTCACCGATCGTAAACTACTGAAGCTAGAACTATGATATTGAATCTTCGTTGAAGAGGAGCAACAAGTCGGAGTCTTATCTTCTCTGAAGTTCACTACAGATATCTATCAACACAATTTTGTAATTGCGATTTCATTAATTCGAAAATCTTAACAATCCAACAATTCTGATACTTGTAATCCAAGTATGTTTAGCAATTCTATAACTAAGAACGTTGTAATAAGGTTGATTATTAATTGTAGAATCTAGAGGTGTGGGGTAGCAACCACCTGTAGCCCTCGGCGAAGGGATTATCAGATGGACGGCCCAATTTGGGGCCTCTTGAGCCTCAGGGCACAAAAGGTTATGATATGCGTGACTATGACAATTTATGGTAAATGTCTCAAATCAAGTGTTATGTGTGGGTTCTTCGAAAGGGTGCAAAATAATCTCTAAAAGCTAGGAAAACATTGGGTATTATAGGTTCCATTGGCTACGGCTATTTACTATCGACTAGTATGTTATAGGTTGTAGAACCGTTGTTATTCAATCAGCGAGGTATGATCACCACACCTTTTTTGTAATATAGGAGTAGCAGACGAGTATGCAGTCCACCTGACGGTAAGTGGTTACTGTCACCCATGAACATCTGCAATCTATCCCAAATAAGATTAGATTCCTTCCTGAGGTCCGCCACAGGCGCGGTGCTACCCCTAGGGACTTATTCAGAAATTGAGATCGGTACAGATGTCTATATACTCTATAAGCGGAAGTGGCCACTTACCGTTAGGTGAAGGATTATTTTGTAGGGTTCTTAGCTCACCGCCATGGCAATGACGCCACGGCAACGTCGCCAGTCTGTCTCTAATTCAGAACTTATTATAAACTAGTTTTTGCCCGCGGCTTCGCTCGCGTTTAAAAGAAAATAATATAACATACTAACATACATAAAACTGAAAATTCGTACCTTCAACTTTTTAAAGATCATCACTTGATCAAATGCATAGTTTACGATTCAATCCTTACTAATATCGATTAAAATAATCGATGTTTTGGGTGCAAAAGATCGATTCTCCGATTAATCGACCTTAGATCGCCATTCCTAGTTCCCATGGGATTTCCGGAATAAAAACTATCATATGTCCTTTCTCGGGTCTCAGACTATCTTTGTACAAAATTTCATTAAAATCGGTTCAGTTGTTTGGGCGTGAAGAAGAGACAACCAGACAGACAGACAGACAGAAAGACAGAGTTACTTTCGGATTTATAATATTATTAGTAAGGATAAAGTAATTATTGAAATTTATAACGGATATCTCTCCTCAGGATGTTTTGGGAACTTCGCTAATTTGATATTTTTGCATTCATTTTTTTCCAAATTCTTGTCTAGTATAGAGGCATTTAAGATGGTTACATAATATGGTAAACACACACTTTGAGATAAGCGGTACGGCTTCCGGGTACAAGATTTCCGCACGTGCGATAAAGGGTTATTTGCATACCCACACGCACACACTAACCCGTTATGTTACTTCCGCCGCATTAGTTGATGTGTAAGATGTATTATTAATTGGTGTTGGAGTTAAATTAGAAGCTAAGTAATTTTACATTTAATACTAAAATAATAAACCCGCGACAACCCGTGTGGCGGAGCGGCCACAACGCTAAAAGTTAGAGAACCAAAGTTGTAGATAATTCAATTTGAGATGGCAGTTGTTTTTGCATTTTTTCTGTGGGATGAGTAGTTTGTCTGATACAGCGTGAATACTCTTCTTCAAGATGGCGATGGAGTATTATATTGTAAGGAGTTCGCATGCAACGTCATCAACTACCTGGCGAGGGGCTATATAAGGAGGGTACTCAGAATTAAAAGGGCATTTTGCTCGTGAGCGCTGGACTGTACGGACGTTTGGGAAAATCAGTGTAGATCGTTATTAAGGTCATGTAAGCCATTTTTTGTTTCCAATTATTCTTTTTTTCTTGTTATTTAATTTCTTTGAAGTTTGCAGTATTTGGTTTCGTTATTTATTTGTGTCGATTTTACTTAGTTCTTATTTGATTTAATTTTTACTTAAATTGTTATTTTTCAATAAATGAACTTTTCTGTTATTTTTTTTTATTTTTTTAATAATTTTCCACTTCTGATGCTAAAATCAGAAGTGGGATAAAGGACTCATAAGCTCACAATAACGCCTGAAAGACCGTTAACTTTTGAAATTGAATTTTTCTTGTTGCAATTACTGCTTGCTTCATTTTTTTGATATTTTGTGTGTTTTGTTGTTCATTTCTACGGTTATAATGAGACGTACGAGAACTCCTAGTCCACGGAGGCGTGATCTTGTGGACGATTCGCGCAGTCGGGCTCGACCTGCCTCACGAAGATCACGCAATTCTAGTAGTGATAGGCCGAACGATTCGAGCAATAGGCGTCATTCTTCACGAAATGGCTTACGTGTCCGAGATCGACTTGATTCTCACAATACTGAAGTACACCGGTTGCGTACCCAGGTTAGGCGTGAGTCGCGTAGTCGTTCTCGCAGTGACCATCGCGTTAGTTTAAGGTCACGGTCGCGGAATGTTTCACCTGTCGAAACGCGTTCACTTAAAGATAAAGCACAAGCTGCTCATGAAATCAATGTTCAACCCACAGTTACGACTCCTATATCTGATAATGTTGCGCCGCGACAACAATCCGTGGAATCTAGTACTCCTTGTTCTGAGGCATCTACCCTCGCTAATGCTTTGATGCAAGCAATTAAAACAATGCAACCTTCAAGGTCGCAACATTATTATGTTTCCAACTTCGACCCATCAATTAATAGCATCGAAGCATGGTGTGAAGAGGTGGATCGCGCCAGGGAAACTAATGGATGGAACGATCACGAATGCTTGTCGCGTGTAGCGTCATGTCTGAAGGGAGACGCTAGGGTGTGGTTAGGTGAATGGGTGTCAAATGATCGTACTTGGTCTAATTTTAAACGCGAGTTTATACCTCTTTGTCCTGGTAAATTGGACTATGCCAATATTTTGTTTAACGCAATGAATAAAACTTCGGATAAGTACCCTAGTTATGCTGAATACGCTCGTTGTACGCTATTGCGTTTGAAGATAGTTCGGGGGATAAGTGATGATTTGAGGACTCTTATAGTGATACGCGGTATAGATAATGCACAAGTGCGCGCTGCGGCCGCCAACGCTAACCTGGCTCCCGACACTATCGTTTCATTCCTTTCGATTTACACAAAGCCTTTAGCAGGAAAACGGGATAGGGTAGTTGAACATAAAAGACATAGTTATGTAACAAAACCACTTGACGCTTCAGTTCCTAAATGCTATAATTGTAATCGATTCGGTCATGTCAGTCGCATCTGTAGACAACCCAAATCCAACATGTCTAATAGTCGTCCGTCACATATACCTTCTGAGACAACTTGCAGTGTGCAGCCGTCTTCGAGTAATACTTGTACATTTTGCAAGAAGTCAGGACACACTGAGGATAAATGCTTTATCAAAGCTAAGTCAGTGCAACATAATTAACGCAATGTCAGTCTTTGCGCTTACCAATCCGATATTTCACCGAGTAATGATATAACTTCAGCAACTAGCAATAGATGGTATTCCAATAGATGTTCTTATTGATAGTGGAGCCCTCGATGTGTCTCTCATTTCTTCAGGCATTTTAAAACATTTTACGTGTCAGCCTAAGCCAAGGCACTGCGTTTTGAAGGGCCTTAGTGATCGGGAAGTAGTCGCAACGTCTTACGTTACTCTTACAATAGAGTTTAGTGACACCTCAATTGAAGTAGATTTAATAGTTGTTCCACCGTCTTTTATGAACGTGCCCATCATAATCGGAACTGATGTGTTGAACCGTGATGGAATTACTTATATTCGCACGAAAGATAAACAATACATCACGCGTTCTGATAAAGTTAATAGTGCGGCTAACGTTATTGAATTAGTCGACCAGTTTGAATTAAATACACCTTTACAAGGCGCTGAGTTGGAAAGGTCTTAGGTCTGTTATAAGTGAATTCTCTCAATTTTTGATATCGGGAACTGCTACAACCACAGTTCGAACAGGAGAGATGGAGATAAGACTTACCAGTTCAACTCCTGTCGTTTACAGACCGTATAGGCTTTCGTATTCTGAAAAACTTAAGGTCCGCGAGATAATTCAAGACCTCTTAGAGAAAGGAGTTATTAGGCGCTCTAACTCTGAATATGCAAGTCTAATCATACTCGTAAGAAAACGTGATGGTTCGGATAGACTCTGTGTCGATTGTAGGGCACTTAATCGTATCACTGTCAAAGATCGCTACCACTCTTCCATTAATTGACGACCATAAGGTCATGTTGGGCAGCTACAAGTTCTTCAGCTGTCTCGATATGGCCTCGGGATTCCACCAAATTCCCCTAAAAGAGGAGTCTATTCACTTGACTGGGTTCGTGACACCAGAAGAACACTTCGAATATGTCAAGATGCCTTATGGCTTAGCTAACTCTCCTGTAGCATATCAGCGAATTATTAATAACACCCTTTGCGCATATATGAATGAAGGCAATGTATTAGTTTATGTCGATGACATACTCCTTGTTAGTAATTTTGTAAGTGAGGGTATTGAACAATTGCGCCGGGTACTCAGGACTCTTACAATGGCGTGTTTTTCCATTAATCTAGGCAAATGTTCATTTCTAGTCACGGAAGTCGAATACTTGAGTAGACTTATAAGACAGGGTCAGGTTTGGCCGAGCCATGATTTTAATTAAAACTTTGTTTAATCTGTTACAACTAATAACATTTAACTAGTCCTACATATTGTGGGCCTTGTCAGTTATTTTTGCAGGCAGCAAGTCTGTCGATAGATGTTGTGATGTTACTCCATGGGCGGTACGAATAGAGATTCCTGGTCTACACAGCCGGTGAATGATGACAACATATCGTGACGCGGAAAATGGGTCATGTAAATGCTTCTTATGCCGCTCTCTACGGGCGCCACTGCGCTGTGCAGGCGATACTGCGGTCTGCGGGCGCTGCCGCTCTCTGCGGATGCTGCGCTCTGCGGGCGCTGCCGGTCTCTACGGGCGTCACTGCGCTGTGCAGGCGCCACTGCGCTCTGCGTGCGCCGCCGTGATCTGCGGGCGACGCTGCGCTTTGCGGGCGCTGCTGTTATCTGCGGGCACAGCCGTGCTATGCGGGCGCCGCCGCGCTGTGCGGGCTCCTCCGTGCTATGCGGGCTCCGCCGCACGCTATGAGCGTTGTGGGCGCTGCCGCGCGCTATGGGCGCTACGAGGCGTTACTGGGAGCTGTTATTCAGTACGGGAAATGCCGTGCAGTGCGAGCACTGCTGGTGCTAACGTGTGCTGCATGGTCTACCGTGCGATACTGGCATTAAGGGTACTTCAAATGGAATTTAAATTGGTCCTTGGTAAGGAAATGAACGATTTGAATTTGAACCACGGATGAATATTTGCTATACGAGTTCCTGTGCAAGCCCTTATGGTGAACCACGGATGAATATTTGCTATACGAATTCCTGTGTAAGCCTTTATGGTGAACCACGGATGAATATTTGCTATATGAGTTCCTGTGTAAGCCTTTATGGTGAACCACGGATGAATATTTGCTATACGAGTTCCTGTGTAAGCCCTTATGGTGAACCACGGATGAATATTTGCTATACGAGTTCCTGTGTAAGCCCTTATGGTGAACCACGGATGAATATTTGCTATACGAGTTCCTGTGTAAGCCCTTATGGTGAACCACGGATGAATATTTGCTATACGAGTTCCTGTGTAAGCCCTTATGGTGAACCACGGATGAATATTTGCTATACGAGTTCCTGTGTAAGCCCTTATGGTAAACCACGGATGAATATTTGCTATACGAGTTCCTATGTAAGCCTTTATGGTGAATCATGGATGATTAGTATTCCTCACTTGTATGATTCGCTCTGCACGTTGAGATGCCCTAATGCGTGTGACGATGGTCAGCGTATTTGGAAGCCTCGACTCGCATGAATGTGGTCTGCTTGTCGGGAAGCTTCACACGTTTGACTATAGTCTGCGTGTGGAATGCGTTCGTATGAACGGGCCTGGGGCCATATTACAGGACTATGTTACTGAAAATCGTGAAGTCTACTATCAAGATCGAAGTATAAAGGCCTTATGAAAAACAGGAATACAATTTGTTTTATTTGTTTCACTTTTATGAGAATGAAAGAACGATGAATGAATTGATTGACTGGAGATATTCTGATAGGTCTGTTAGGTCTAACGTTTTTAACTTTCTTCCATGAATTGTGGGGAATGGTTTCTTTGTTTTAGATGAAACTAGCATTGAAGAAGAGACTTTACCAATTGAGGCTGGTCCTACAAGTAATCTATCCATGCCCTTGCTTGATGACGACGTAGATGACGGCCCACCGACCTCTGCGGCCGCAGGTCCCAGCGGAACTCAAGGGATTTGCGTCGAGGACGACTCAACGTCAGGAGAGGCCGTGTAAGGAGTTCGCATGCAACGTCATCAACTACCTGGCGAGGGGCTATATAAGGAGGGTACTCAGAATTAAAAGGGCATTTTGCTCGTGAGCGCTGGACTGTACGGACGTTTGGGAAAATCAGTGTAGATCGTTATTAAGGTCATGTAAGCCATTTTTTGTTTCCAATTATTCTTTTTTTCTTGTTATTTAATTTCTTTGAAGTTTGCAGTATTTGGTTTCGTAATTTATTTGTGTCGATTTTACTTAGTTCTTATTTGATTTAATTTTTACTTAAATTGTTATTTTTCAATAAATGAACTTTTCTGTTATTTTTTTTTATTTTTTTAATAATTTTTCACTTCTGATGCTAAAAATATATTAAGAACTCTTAAAACGCCACAATGTGAGAAGAGAGAAACGAGGAGGGAGCAAAATATTAAGATACGAATAGTTAAACGAGTTTTCCAATCAGCTTTGCTTACCAACAAACAGACAGTTATTGTGCCCTAAATACTGAATTATCTAAAGTCGTCAATACGGTGATGATTTAAATACGGCTTCAAATTCTCCTTACTAAGCAATTCACGCCACAATAGATCTTTACACCTTGGCGTAAGGGCCAATTTCCCGTGTGAAGGGCATGTCCCCAGCACTGTAAGATAAGGTGATTGTCGGCTTTGAAGTCGGAACCTCGGCGACAGTTCACAATCCCCCAATTAACTCGTCCTTTGCCCTTCCATTATTAATTTACTATTCATTTACCTGTTGGCGTACCCATCTTGCTGAAGCTATGAAATGACAAGAACCTATATAATAGTATCTACTAATACAGGCTGTGATAGCTTAGTACAGGCAGTGATAGCCTAGTGGTTAAGAAACTCGGTCTTTCGATCGAGGGGTCCGGGGTTAAAATACCAGGCACGCACTTCTGATTTTTCGAATTAATGTGCGTATTAGAAAATTAGAAATTAATTTTCAGTTGCTAAAACGGTGAAAGAAAACAACGTGAGGAATCCTTCATACCTGATATTTATTTAAACAAAAGAAATATCAATGGTATATGAAGTCTACAAGTTCGCACTTGGCCAGCGCGGTGGACTATGACCTAATCCTTTTCATTCTGAGAGGAGACCCGTACCCAGAAGTGGCCGTCTTTAATTTAAGTCTTTAGAAAATACTTGATTTTATTTTCTCAATTTGAAGATTTTTCACGATGTTAATTTGGAAAAAGGAGTTATCTTTAACATATATTTTTGCCAATCAGATAGACCGCACGTTGTCTATACTTTATAATCTTAAACGCTATAATGCCCCAGTATCGTCTTCGCCCATCTTTATAGTCTTCAAGTATTTATATTCTGTCTTAGATCAGGGAGTTTTACTTTCTCTAGAGCTTACCAACATTCTCAGAACTCACGGCGCCGAGAGACTTCTAAGATAAACTAAGTATAAGAAATAAAAGTTCTAGTTTGTAACTGCCATCACATACTCAATACATGATTTGTTTGATGTAGAGCGACGAACGGTAGACGTTCAATGACTTTCATCATTAATGACACTTCTGCTTTATGAAGTTAAGTGCGTATTAGAAATTAATAACCCCTTGTTTTACCGCGAAGAAATCGTAAGATTATTGTTATAATATTGGAGTGGCAAACGAGCATGCAGTCCACCTTATGGCTTCCTCATAGCTGAGTGGCTACTGCTGTTCATGGAAAACTGTAATCAACCCTCCAGAGGAGGAGCAGATGTTCCTCCCCCCCGAGGGCTAAGTTGGAACGTCTCGGATGTATGTCTCCCTTACCTCACCCTTTAAACCTTTTTAGTGTGTTTAAATGAAAACCACAAGTTCAAAGCATAGCTTGGTTTAAGCTCTTTATTTCATTGAGGCTATTTAAAAGGCTTATATAAACACGTAAAGAAAATACTCAAGGGGCGAACATCAAAGAGATGAGGCCGCGGGTCGGCGCCGCGACGCTCGCCTGTGCGGTGACCATACATTCCTTTTTGACTTAACCGAGGTCTATCGTAAATAATATACATAAAAAATATTTTTTAAATTTATGTACACACTACACGGAGACATAAAACAATATTAAAAAAAAATAACAAAAAAAATACAACCGACTTCTATGTCACTACAATGTAAAAAATAATTGAAATAAATGTTGGTTTAGTACATATTTCTGAAGTCGGCGCTCAATATATTTCGTTGGATAACGATGTAAACAGCATGTCTAATATGAGCGCCGACCGAAAAAGTGAATGCTTGATAGCATTCACTTTTTTGACGTACATAGTCCTAAACAAAAGTAAAGTTTTCTGTCCTATTAGTGTATTGTACGATGTTCTTGTAATAAATTCAAAAGGGACCCCTGGAATTTCATACATAATTTATATGAGGAGATTGCGAGTTGCCCTCAGCCTTGTCGAGCCCTGCGCTGTTCCGCTGATACATGGAGGACTCACTCTTCATACAATCAACCCTGGCAGTTATACGTGATGTGAAAAATTCAGCAGATTACCCTATTTCTGTTGTTTTTCTTATTCAAACGTAGCTTACACTTAAAGTACTGAAGGTGGTGGAGCCATTTGTATTTCGACCCTGGAGGTACCATGGACAGGTTTACCTGGTTAGACCTTGTAACAGTCGTCTATACATTTGAAACGCTAGAGTAGTCGTCAATATCGTTGTAAGAACACGGGGTTAACAGGGTACTTTACCTATCGAAGAGTGTGATGAAACCATCGGATCGTTTATATAGCTGATGGAACATGTTGAACCATTTCGAATTGTAAGTTATATGGGTCTTTGACTATCCATTGACTTCTTTGTAATATGATAATAGGTACTCTAAAAGGGTTGCCTTTTACAAAACTGTTCATTTTGTAAAAGGCAACTTTTTTAGAGTAACTAACTCCACCAGTATTGGTGGTGCGTGCATCATTGGAGTAGCGTTGTAAAGGTTCCTACACTTTAGGACTTCACAACGTAACTACCTATTTAGGGCTTTGCCCAGCAGTGAAACGTAAAAGGGTTGCAGCAAACTCTTCCATAGTCCCACTACTGGGCACGGGTCTTTCGTCTAAAGGGAGTTATACGGGAGCGAGGGGAAATTTGAAAAGCGTCTAACATTTACTGAGCGCGTAATTAATTCTATTGACATGGTTCAATTCCAGAAACCAATATAATCAGTCAATACAAATATATTTGTGAGTATTTCGATTTGTGCCGATATGTTTGCTTCTGATTTTCTGAAACCGATTTCAATTAGTAAACATAATACGAGATTTTCCCCGACCTATTTGTATAGTGTTAATTATACAACTAATTAAAGTATAGTTAGATAAGATTGACTTCTATTTATAAATAAATTATATAACAAAAAAAAAAAAAATTGTTTCTATTGATGTTTGACTACGGAGGCACCACCGTCACATTTATTTGTGTAACAGCAGTGTTAAGCACTGCTGTGGTCTGCTTTAAAGGTAAAGGAGACACATACTTATCCTTGATATTCCATTTTATTCCTCGAGATTAGAACATATTTATGGCTAACCTCAGGTGGGTTTCGAATCTTATCTGGGATCACTTACAGATTGTGTGGACGGCAGTGGCAACTTACCGTCAGGCGGAATACATGCTCGTTTGCTACTCCGGTTGTTAAATTTGTCTGTGTATTAGGATTCATCTTGCATAATAATAAATAGGTACAATTGGACGATACTTCCATACAGCTTATAGAGGATAAGAAAAGTAACATTAAGTTCTATGTTTGTTCCAAAAATATATTTAATAAAATATTGACAAACTAAGTTTTGTATTTCGGTTTGACGTGATGATTATGAAACCATATAAAATTCTAAAATGGTGTTTATTTTTATAATTTCAATTATTTTTTGGGAATCGAATCCCAAGCCTGGATTCTGTAACGGCACCTTCGTCATTTTATTTATGTTACATATATTGTTATACGCATTACACATTATATAACGCCACCCAAAGGGACCAAGCTTGAAGCGTTTGTTTACAAATAAATTATTTCCCTCCTGTCTTCGCTAATAATGTAATTATTCAACGTTAACAGAACAGAAATGTGACAATTGTGTAATTGGAGTACTTAGATACATTAAGATTGAGTAGAATCTGCGGTTTCTTAAACAACTGACGTCTTAGTGAGTTTCCAGGTGCTGTTAAATGGGTACAACTATAAGTTTTAAAATGGTCGAATATGTTTTGGTTTAACTCAAAAGGCACCACCGCCAACGCGTCTTTCTTCCTCATAGCAGCAGTGTTAAACGCTGCTGTGTTCTGGTTTAAATGGTGTGGAAAGGGAGTCATACACATTTGAAGCATTCCAGCTTAGACCTCAGTGGTAGAGTATTTGTGGCCGTCCTCAGGTAGGACTCTAATCTTATCTGGGATTGATTACGAATGTCTATGAGCGGCAGTACCCAATTATTATCAGGTGGACTGCATGGTCCTTTGTTACTTTTGTATTATAAAATAACTTATAATCTTTACCACCTTTTTTGAACTAAAACGCAATGTAGAACTTTATGATAATAGAAATATCAATAAAACAAGAGGAAACAAATGGTTTCCGCCGACGGCGGCCATATTTCTCCCGTCGATATGAATATCTCTGCCAATATCAAACAAAGAACAAGTGATATTTCACTTGTTCTTTGTTCTTTGTATCACAATGTGATCAGGCGATATTTCGCCTGATCACATTGTAATACGGGATGAGGGGCTGTACACACTAGCGTGCTCATAGCGCGACTGATAATTTATATTATTTGCTTCTTTTCTTAAGAACTAATGTGTGTCTTTTATATGATAAATAACATAATTATTAAAAAAAACTTTAATATTATAATGTAGAACAGCAAACAGATTTATTCTAAAAAGAAAAAAAATCAGTCAGCTTAAAAATATAGCCAAAAGACCAAAGACATCTCATATGTTAAAATCCGTGAGTCCATTTTGGCCTTAGGGTGCCAAAGAAAGAGACACACGTACTGCTCGCAAACATTGCCCTCCGCAGTTTTGCTAAAAATAAAAAAGGAATCTTTGTTCCTCTTATAAAGAGGTTTCCGCAATATTTAAAAATACTTATATCAATACGCAACTACATTAACTGTTATGTTTTCTAGATTTCGTCTTGAGTATAGGTCTCTACGTATGTGTGGAGAAGAGAGCGAATTGCAGATTAGTAAAAACACCCGCCAAATTATTAGGAAAACCGAAAAGTAATCAAAATTTTGTTTTACTGGTAAAAATACTTATTTATCAGTTATTAATAGTCAACGAAATCTCACATGCTAATCAAAAAAATAATTGTCAAAAAATTATTTTTCGGTTTTTCTAAAAAATAAGTAAATAATAATAGTTTTCATCGCGTTAGTACATATAGATTGTATTCCACTAAACAGGAGTTTCTTCGTTAAACGTTATGTTATGCGTTTATACTGGCTCTGCAGTGAGGATGAACCCTAATTGGTTACGTTATTGACTTTCAACTCTAAATGAAATGCTACTTCATGAATTGACACCCGTTTACAATTTATACATTTATAAACCGCTTTGTATAAATATTAGGGCACAGTAGTTGTGTCAAGAAGTTGTTTATTTTTGAAAGAACCCACTTTGAACGGTCTGATTAATTTAAAATCTTGAACTGTTATCTTTTCCGAGGCATTTAAGCTTACTCTTCAAAGGAGGCGGAGCTCTGTGGCCGACGTCAGGTAGTAAACTAATCTGGGGTTGATTACAGATATCCAAGGGCGGCAGTAGCCACGTTGCATCAGGTAGAATGTATTGTCGCTTACTATTCCTATATATATAAATAGTGAAATATCCCAGGATCAGGCTATGAATGTGTCGTGACGTCACGTCGCTGCCGTGATCAATGGGCGCTACACTCCGCCGTCGCGACGCCTAGAATTACTGACGTTCAAGTATTTTTTGTCGCAGATTTCATTTGTTTTAATAAAGCACTGTTGAAGGTTACACTTGTTATAAATTGTTGTTGGTTATAAAGGATATTTTTACTTACCACGCTTTTACAAAACGTTTTTACAAAAATGTCTGTTTTGGTATTTGTTTACGTATTTACTCATACATTTCCAATCAGCGCCCCTAGCGGACTGTATCAGAATTGATTGGAAATATATGGGAAATACGTAATCAAAAACTAAAACTTTTGTCAAAACGTAAAAACTCATACTAAATGAGACAAAAGTAAAAGGGTACGTATGTATGTAACGAAATCTTTGAACTCGCTTTTTACCCACTTTGAACGGTCCGAATAATTTATAATTTTGAACCCTTATAAAGAACCGATGACAATACACGATTTTAATAATATTGAAAACCCGATTTAACGATCCTTGTGTGATTATAGTGTGTTTTTTAGTTTTTAAACTATATTTTTTGTTATTTAAATAGCAGCATGGTTACTAACACATGCTTACCGAGGCGTTCAAACTTAGTCCATAGGGGTAGCAAAACATTTGTGACCAACCTTGGATAGGACCTTTATCTTATTTGGGGTTGATTACAGATATTTCTGAACGGCAATAGCCACATATAATCAGGTTGACTGCAAGTACTGTTACTACTTCTATATTGTAAAAAAATTAAGACTTTTAGACAAAATCAAAGATTAGCTTTTTGAGCATTTACAGTGACTAAGGTAAACGGATAAAAGGAAATTCCCAAAATAACTTCAAAGATAATCCTCTACGCCTTTAGAGCAATTTAAAAACATTTAATCCTCGCTTGAGACCAAAACGCTGTTAAATAAATCGTTCAGCAAACAAAAATAAATCCGCAAAATCCATTTCAGTGTGAAATAAAAAGTTGTACAAAAACCGGCCAAGAGCGAATCGGACGCGCAAACGAAAGGTTCTGTACCAAAGTTTATAAGATAGAGCATAAACAGCGAAACCTGCCAAAATAAATACGATTATTTTATGGGGAAGCAATTTACTTTAAAAGTTTATTTATTTTCACTATTAGTCGTTAGTGGCTATATTAATTCACGCTTAAATAATATAATTTTACTTTAAAAACTAAAAACCACGCTAAAATCGCACAAGAAAAATCGTTAATCCTGATTAATGGGATAAAATTATTAAAATCGTGTATTGTTCTCGGTTCTTGATAATTATTCAAAATTTTAAATTAATCGGACCGATCGTGGGTAAAAACGAATTCTCATATTCCGTTACATATGTACATATAGGTTAAGCTAATAAAAAGTAATTACAAGAGATATCGAGCTTAAAACATACAGCCCCGTGAGAGACAGAGACAGAGAGCGGAGATTAATTAATAAGGTTCGGTAGACACCCTTAGGGTACGGAACCCTAAAAATAAAATTGGGTGTCAGCCGCCATTGTACTGAAAATACTGAAATTCGCTGACAACGGATTTAATGGATAAGTAATAACAAAAATATATAACCATTCGTTTCCATTCGGTTTTCAATTACGTCGAACAACTGAAATGGTGTTTTATCAGATGTTCGCTTAATTGAAAATAATACATAATCTGCGAAGTGTCGTCTAACTTGAGAACAACGAATTAAGTAAAACGTTTGACGTAAATCTGTGGTTTATTTTAGATGGATAAAAGCAGAAAATTTATGTGGAGAGACAGACAAGCGTTTGAATTTTATGAATTTTGTGTTTAAAATGACGTGGATACTTTGAAATACTTAAAGACATAAATATAAGTTAACGTAACATAAACACGTTTAAAAATGAAGTCATTATAAAAATAATATCATTATAATTTTGAAAAGGAACAAAGAAAAAATAATGCTATGGAAACAAGAAATTATTATACAAACAAAAATCAGACTGCTGAAATTATAAACAATTTAGACGAATCCAAATGACTCATGTTGAGGTCTGTCAAACCACTTGTACCAAACGCTTTGTTAAAGATTGAGACATACTTAATTCCTTACAAGTGCATAATGATATATTCCTCCTTAATTCCTCACCTTCTTACAATTACTTCTAATTATAGCCTCGATAATGTTATATCAAATTTTGGAATTTAAAACAAAAGCTAACAAAACGGGATTTCTTCTACCCTGAGTATTATCCGGTTTGTCATGTTTACTGAAAGTGGTGAAATTTTAAGCGTTTTGGAAAACGCTCGCAGTATGATTTATGTAAACATGTTTCTGAAATTGTTTTTAAGATTAATTGTATATTAATGTTTTAATAAATGTTGCGAACAAACACAAAACAAATGTTGTGAACAAATTTTGGGCAATTTATTACGGTTTCTTTTATAACGAAAGGTTTTTTTTGACGTGGGGGAAACCTTCAAAAGGTACCCGAGGCCGTGGGAGCGACGCCGGGTTATGTTGAACTTTTACCGCACTAAAACCCCGTCCGTGGCCGTCTTCGGCATTTAGTGGAGAACTCAGGATCTCCAACGGAACACGACAGGAGTACTCCAAACGCGATGCGCCTATCGGGCTCTGCCCTGGGGAGAGCAAAGTAATTTACGCTCTCATATTCCCTGGTGATTACAGCGATATGCGATCACACAAACCGCTGTTCTTCCCGGGGTCGCTTGCTGGACGGTTTGAGCTCCTACTCTTGCCGCCTGCAACCCCGGAAGCCCGTCGCGTTCTATGACATGCAGCGGATACCTATTCTGGTCCCGGGACTACAGGGACAACATCAGGATCTAACCTGGGACAATCTATACAATCCACACGGTGACTGTTGTAATAAATCCCAAAGTTTAACAATAATTATAAAGATAATTATTACCTGTATTTAATGCATGTCCCTATTAATAATATTATTACAGATTTTGTGCTTTTTTACCCGATTTCGGTTAATGTCTTTTGAGCGCATTTATGTATATATCGAATTATTTGGCATACCTTACAGCCCAAGCGGTTAGATGGATTTAGGCAGTCAGTTTTTTATAATAATTACTAGCTTATGTCATTTAAAAACTCCAAACATAAAAATATTAGCAGGGTTTATAAAAATGTTAACAAAGCTACAGAAAGAAATATACAATATCGTCGTGTGAACACTAAACTGTATATTTTTTGTATCGTGGACAATATTCTCAGACCGGGGTCCGTTTAGTGGAATTGAGGCAATATAGCGTTCGGACGCCATTAGCGCCAACTGGATCTCTTCTCGAAGATATCATTCGCATTGCAATTTTGCTGTAGAATTAGAACATTTGGGTCAATTTGGTATGTTGTTTTATGTATTGAGCTATGAGTGATATTTTAATTCGAAGGTACAATTTTAAAGCGGAAACCAGTAAGGCTCGATTGGGTTGGTCATTCCGTGCCTAACATCTAGTCCGCTCTGAATATAGGAACGAGTCGCGTCGCAACAGCAAATTGTAGATATCAGCGGGACGAAGACTGCGCGTGACCCACCAGCACTCTTCCGCTGCCCGCTGCCACCCACGGGTACATAGCTGTGTTAGTGTGCCCTTACTGTTGCTACGGATTATATGCTTGTAGTTTTGTTCGACCGCATTGGCATTCACACCTGCGCGCAACAACTTCAGAGCGGACTAGAAGTTTGGCACGGACTATACCTACGCTATATTTATTTCTAGCGTGACGCTGACTGACTTGCGTGAGGCGACCATCATAGTTCGAAATTCTGTTCGACATTTAGCTGGTTATGTATTCACATTCCATGGACATGACTACATACCAGCACTGTGGACTGCATGCTTGTTTGGACACTGCATGTTTCCACTTCAATTTTATAAAAAAATACTAAGTATTACATGTTTTTAATTAACAACGACTAAATAGTAACAGAATTTACTTTGCGGAAATTCAATCTGTAAAGTTAGGATATAAGATGGTATGTCAAACCATGCAGTACTTAAGCAAACACAGGATACGTGCGTGTGAAAAATATACACAATCACACATACCACACAATAATACCCAATCGCACTTTGTACCGTACATAATATTGTGGGCTCACAAGTTCACCACATATACACACACACACACAACCACATACACACAAGTACATACTTACATATACATACAAACAAACATACATAAATACGCACACACTTACATACATAAATACATTACACACGTTCGCAGCTACACATTTGTACATGCACACAAAACAATGACACACCCGGACTCGAACCCGGGACACAGCGTGGAATGCATCGAGCGCGGCCGCTACGCTCATGCGCGTACGCAGCGCGGCCTGCGGCCGGTCCCTGCGCCCGCGCCCTTCCCGCGGCCGCCGCGCCCGGTCGCCAGTCGACTCACGCACCTCTCTCGCGCGCCCGTGTCGCTCGGCTACCAATACCTGCCGCTATTCGCTCGCATACGCTTCACACCATTCACGCGCTTATCGCCTTCATAATTAGTACTTGTTTCGTGTGTGACTTTCGTGTGAACGTTCTAGAACTATCGTGCTTGTGCCTAATTTTCTTCTGATTTTCTTATGCTTTCTTGTGCCTGTTGTGACTTTCCTATGCTTACTGTTTTCACTCCTTCTGAACTGTGTCTTTCTGTTAATTGTATTCTTTCGTGTGTGTAGTAAATGTATATCAAACATTTCGGTGTTTCGTATTGAGAACTTTCCATTACCTTGCCACCCGGACACTTTACGCATTGCTACATTACCTACAATATGTTACTTTTTTATATAATATAGGAGTAGGAGACGAGCATGCAGTCCACCTGATGGTAAGTGGCTACTGCCGCCCATGGACATCTGTAATCAACCCCAGATAAGATTCCTACCCGAGATCATAAACAGATCCGCAGCTATCCCTAAGGACTGAGCTGGAACGCCTCGGAAAAGTATGTCTCCCTTACCACACCCTTCAAACCAGAACACAGAAGTGTTTAACACTGCAGTTACGGTACAGAAATACGTGTGGCGGTGATGCCGCCGGTATCGAACCACAAAGGGTTCTACCACCGTTCGTATCCTGGGTATTACATCCTGCATGATTTGAAATATACATCATACAGGGTATTGTTACGAAGTACGTTTTATCTAACTTTATAGTATGCGTGGTTACGACACGTCTGCAGCGCCCCCTGGCGATAACCCGCTTCACTGAGCCGTGCGCAACTAAATTGAAATTGAATCCAGTGTATATATCCTGTTTCATGGGTTTTCACTTCTAAGAAGTTGCCTTAACTTTTATCCGGTGGACTGGTTAAATCATTACGTGATCGTATGTAACATATTGTTTCGTCTGATAATAATATACATAAACTTTTAGTAATCAGAGTACTCGTAACATAAAGCACGCGAAATTCCCATTTCCACTGCAGGCCGCAAGTGTTTAACACTTATGCACAATGAAGGTGGTAGAACCCTCTGTGTTTCAACTCCGGCGGCACCACCGCCACACCTATTTCTTCCTAATTATAGCAGTGTTAGGCGCTGTTGCGTTGTCTCTTAAGGGAGACATACTTTTTCGAGGCATTTCAACTTAGTCCTCTGGGATAATGGCACGGAGGTCCATGAGCTGTAGTAGCTACTTACCATCAGGCGGACTGCATGCTCGTCCGCTACTCTTATATTATAAAAAAAAAATAACTGAGTCCATAAAGAAGTGACGCTGATTACAGATTCATTACCGCTCCTGAGGAGCGCAGATGGTTGATCGTATTATGTACGTCAAAAGGCAAAACATCTAGTAAATAACTAAATAGCAAGATCTACTTCACACTAGATATAGGTGTGGAGGTGGTACATATCTCCTCGATCAAACCTCCCTGCTACAGCCAACTACCTACCCACCTACATCCCTAATGCTTCCTGATCATCAACCCCGTTACTGTCGCACTGGGCACGGGTCTCCCCTCAGGATCCTTCTTGGATTAGGCCATAGTTCACCGCGCTGGCCATGTGCGTGTTGGTAGACTTCACATACCTTTGAGATTTTTTCTTTAAATCTCTCAGGTGTCCAGGTTGCCTCACCGTTTAAGCAATTGATAATTTATTTCTAATACGCACAAAACTTTGAAACATCAGAGGTGCGTGTATGGGATTTGAACCACGGACCCCTCGATCGAGAGGCCGAGTTTCTTAACCACTAGGCTACCACTGCTAAAGCTTCCTAGAATTGCTAAATCAAAGCCAAGCGCGGTAATTGAGATAGGTAGGTTATACAGTTAATAAGCAATTGTAAAGGACGCATCTGGGATAGTGATCGTTTTCCAATTAAGCAGTCGTCTCCAGTTGCCGATAAGGGTAGCAGCCCTGAGACTGAGCGGGGGCGGGGGCGATAAGGGAAGTGTTAAATTAACCATGACTGTAGTACATGAATTCACCTCACTTCCGCAGTAAAAGTGATTTGTACAATGATTTACTTTTTACCACGCTTTTATTACCTTGTTCCGTCTGTATGTATGTATGTAATGGATTCTTTGAACTTGATTTTTACCAACTTTGCACGGTCCGATTAATTTAAAATATAGAACAATTATCAAAGACCGATGACAATACACGATTTTAATAATTTTATCCCATTCTCCTCACCAGGGTCGTCAGGAATCAGGATTAACGATTTTCGTTGTGCGATTTTAGCGTGGTTTTTAGTTTTTAAAATATAATTATTATGTTTGTGTTAGGGTTCTGTACCCAGAGTGTAAAAATTGAACCATGAGATAAAATTTTATAGAGTTATATAAATAAAATATAATTAAATAATAAGTTACCGTTATTAAATACTAATAACGGTGTAGTAAGCGCGTGGGAGTTCATACCCCACACTAGGAATTTTCCTTTGAATACTATGGACACACATAGAGACGAATACACAAATATTCAGAACAAGACCCGTAGCCAAGTTTGTGGCTAAACTATTTCGGGTTATTGATGTTTATGGGCAGGAGTCGATTATAATCGAGGACGCCTGAAGGATAGGCCTATCCTAGTATCCATTAATTAGACAGAAGGATTAATCGACCATCTGACGGCAGTATGAGGCAATGTTTCATTGTAATCGGATACTTAAAGGTTAAATTGATTTAATTTTTGACATAAGATTTATTCTTATCCCTCTCAAACAATTATTGTATCGTTCTAAAGTACTGTCCTACTGATGGGAACGGGTCTGCTCTCAGAATGAGAGGGGCTTAGGCTACAGGCCATTCCACTTTAACTTTGAACACTTCCCTCACGATGTTTTCCTTCACCGTTAAACGGTGAAGGAAAACAAGTGATTATTAACTTCGAATGTACATATAGCTTTGAAAAATCATAGCTGTTAGGGATTCGAATGTCGGACCTCCCGATTAAGTGGTTAAGTTTTTAACCACTACGCTATTACTGCTTTTCACCCTTACACTTTCATCTGCATATTAGGATCCCCTGTGTCTTAGGCCATGGTCATCTGTACGGAGTAGGAATCTCATCATTTAAAAGCTTGACCAGGGATCGAATCTGGAACTTTTTGTTTCAAACTTCACGAATACAACAAGAGCAGAGATTGCTCGCATCTTACTTGACGTAAAATTCTCATTTTCTCAAAAACATTCTTTTAAAACTCCATACTGATATGACCTCATAACTGCGCGCCATTCCAACATCGGAAAATTCCAGAACCGCGCTCTTCGTTCCAATTCCAATCTCATTATCAGTGAGACGTGATTAAATTGAATCAATTATAAGTAGAATTCATAGTTCATAGCATTCAAAGGTGGTAGTAAATATATATAAGTTTCCTCTAATTATTGTTGTGCCAATTAATGAAAAAAGATTTTTTTTTTATAGCATAAGTAGTTTTTTATAGCATATTCTTTTTTTGTAGTAGACGAGCATGTAGTCCAACTGTTGGTAAGTGGCTACTGCCGCCCCTGAACATCTGTAATCAACTCCAGATAGGATTAGTTTCCTAGCTCAGGTCGACCACAGATGCGCCACTACTCCTGAGGACTAAGTTGGAACGCCTCAGATAAATATGTCTCTCTTACCACACCCTTCAAATCATAACATACTCGGAGCAGCGCTTAACACTGCTGTTACTAGGCAGAAATAGGTGAGGCGGTGATGCCGCCGGAGTCGAACCACAGAGGGTTCTATCGCCTTGAACACTTCAAGAAAACTTCCGATTTTATTAAATAAACAAACGTAGATATTACTTTCATGATCTCGTTTGCGACATTTAGTGAGAAGAGAGTAACTAGTCCATTGTTCCAGCTGCGAAGTTGTGCTTCGAAGTTCCTTAATCAGAAGTCGAGACGCGACAACACTCGCTAACGAAGAACTCTTCGTAAATCATTGAACTGTATATAAATGATCAATTAGTTCAACTCTTAACTAATTATATAAATTTAAGAAATTTTCTAGAATTATAAGAATCCTTTTCGTTTGACACCGTAGGCACCACCGCCACACCGATTTTTGCTTTATAACGTTAGTGTTAAGCGCTGCTGTGTTGTGGTTTGAAGGGTGTGGTATGGGAAACATATTTATCCGAGGTGTTTCAACTGAATCCTCGGGAGTATCGCATCTGTGTCAGCCCTCAGGTACGAATCTAATCTAATATGAGCTTGATTACAGACGTTCATGGGAAACTACTAACCTGACTGCTCCAATAAAAATAAAAATCATTCAGCAATGGAAAGAAAGTAAAAAAAAGATTAAAGTGAAAATCGTTCTACTACTATTAACACCAGCTACAGGCATCTAGGTTAAATGCAGACTAAAAGCAGTTCTGGTAGAACAGTAAAACAGCAGGCGAGCGGACATTACTCGCAGTCGTGCTCAATGGAGCGTGCTCGCTGCTCGCTCAACGGAACCTCGCAGGTCTCACTGCGAGCAGACGAGCGACAAATCGTACGTGTAACTATTTAAAGTATTCAGCAGTGATTGCCTAGTGGTTAAGAAACTCGGCCTCTTGATCGAAGGGTCCAAGGTTCAAATCCCAGGCATCTCTGATTTTTAGATTTAGATTCTCAGATATTAATTATTTGCTTAAACGGTGAAGGAAAACATCGTGAGGAAACCTGAATACCTGAAAAATCTTAAAAAAAGTTTCAAAGGTATGTGAAGTCTACCAATACGCACTTGGACAGCGTGGTTGACTACGCCCTAATCCTTCTCATTATGAAAGGAGACCCGTGCCCAGGAGTGGGACAGAAATAGGTTGATGATGATGACGATGATTTCCCCACATAGGAGCGACAATAAACGACAGTGGTTGGCAACTGACAACCGTCGTCGATGATTGTAGTCGCCGGTGACGGTTGTCGGCTGTCGTTGTCTTTGATCCGCGACCAATGACAAAACACAATCTCTGTTTTACGATCGTGATTTACATAGAAAGACTGTCTTTAGACATTGCTCGTTTGTCGAACCTTAAGATATCTAGCTTCTAAACGAATAATCCGGATTTGATATCGTTTTTTTGCTTCAAATGTAACTCGCTCGAGAGTGGTATTAGCCATGATTAAAGAAAATCTGTTAAGCTATTTGAAGATTATTAACTTTATTCCATTGACTTCGTTTTATGCGTGTCTAATAACATTATGTACTTTAAAGACATAAAAATTACAGAGACCTTTCCGAACCAAAGCAAAGCAAACTTTTGTACTTTCAAATGATGTTTAAAACAAATGTTTTCGATCGCTACTTCGGACGGAATCGCTAATAATCCAAAAACTTTCCAAATCAACTTGTTTTCGACTCGTTTGCATCGGAAACAAATAAATTGCTTTAAAAATCCCACCGAGAACCTTCCAGAAGTGATTTATCGCGGAGTTTTAGCCCAGTTTTATCGTGTTTCTTCTTTTGCTCGATTATTTCAGGCAAAAAGTAGCTATATCAGTCAAAAATTATTCTTTTTGTACGAGATTACAGTCCGATTAGTTTCAACCATAACCGTGATGGCCTTATGATAAAAAAAGTAAAAAAAATCATACAAAATTCTGAAATACGCAAATTTAATCATTATTTACATTTCGAATCCTTCGATACATACATTTATTTTGAAGAGTATTACCGGTAAAGAATTTATAAGCGCAAAAGTTTTATCAAAATTTCTAAACGTACTCGTATCATTATAATAAGCTTTGGTAGAGCGACTGCGTGAAAAATACAGTAGTAGCCTAGCGGATTGTAATTTGGTAGCCTCATATGGTTCAAAGATTTGAATACCACGCACTTGTCATTGATTTTTCAAAGTTATGTGCTGGTTAAAAATAAATTATTCTTTGTTTTACAGCTTAAGAAGCATTTGGTCTTGTAGCTAAGTTGTAATTCACACACTCTGTGAAATTTATCTCGAGTTCCGATTAAGACGCGCTCGCTCATTTGCAAGAAACGTCACTTTAATATTAATATATGTTATAATCATATGTTTTAATCAGAGTCCTACGATTACGGACGCGGTGATTCTGACGTTTTTATACATACAAGCCCTTATGGCGGCTGTACATTTCCGCCCAAGCACTCGTTGCCGCGTCATCCTCGAGCGAGATGCGTGTAATTGACACTAACATTGATATTGTCTACTTATGTTACAAACCTCATCCTATTCCTCGCGTGGCTATTTGAATACTCTTTAAGACTTTCTCATAAGAATTTACATATTAACAGTCATAGAAATAAATACATTGTGAAAATTTGAACTATTTATTACGATTCACTAGAAAATACGAAAGAGGCCGAAAAGTAGAGGTTTCTTGTATGGCGACAGCCATTTATTTATAAGCTATTTTTATGATTTATTCTTATAACGGCCACCATTGTAGGTACATACTCTGTTACATTTTTGAGTGTCATTCCATTACGGCTTAAGAGATAGAGCCCTGTGACAAGACGGACAAATGGACAGACGGGCATACAGTGGAGCCCTAAAAAGTAACATTGGATACATAGTATATCGACAAGCACATAACGAAAAAACCATAACTTAAAATACTGTTCGAGTGTATTAGTAAATCTAAATATATATAACTCAAAGTTGCCTGACTGACATAGTGTTCTATCAACGCACAGCCCAAACCACTGGTCGGATCGGGCTGAAATTTGGCATGAAGGTAGATATTATGACGTAGTGGATGACTAAGAAATGATTTTGATCAATTCTACCCCCAAGAGTATAAAATAAGGGATGAAAATATTACTTCGTAACGCGAGCGAAGCCGCGGGCAAAAGCTCGTGTGAATAATTAGACATTAAACATAGACACAAGTACTGGTGTGGCGTAGTGTGCGGTAGTGGTGCGCAGCTGGCGACATCTAGTTAACTGTCAGTTGATCTGCTACGTCACTCTTAGTCTGCACGCCGTGCCGGGTTGGACGTATAGTGAAACGATTTGTATTATATTTGTACTAACTGAACCAGTATAGTGTTATTAATGACTATAATTTCTGGACTCAAAAACGAACATAAAATGGACAAGTTACTAGGAAGACGAACGAGTAACGGCGAAAAATGTAAAGAAAAGCCAAGCGTTCGCGTGCACACCGTCGCGCACGTGTTCGGGTGTGTTGGTGAGAATGTGTAACTGGCATAACGTTACCGTAATGTGTGTAATCTACTCGTACATACTCAAATTATTACACAACGAGCCGCCTCCGTTCGTATTCAAATTCATACAATAAAAAATCAAAGAATTACGAGTATGTGTTTCGACATCATGCTGATAGTCCCTTATTACGAGTATTTTATATCCATTCATTGTGGGTCCATGTTTGGGTTTGTTTGGTATTGCAGCTTGATAGAGCATTATGTACTTCATCATGGTGTTCTAATTTGGATTAAACGATAAAGCTACTGGTTGTAACCTCTACTTGTCAGCTGTTTTACAACCTCCGATTAGATTTGACGACTGAGGTCGATTGATAACGATAAGTTCAACGGCATAGCGTGTCCTTTGAAACGTGTTTAGTATCCAATGAATTAATAGATCGATTACGACATACGACTACATATTTTTGGGTATTGTTAATATAATAGGTAATCATGAGATGACTCGTGTACTTTTATAGCTGCTATGAGAAAAAAGGGTGGTGCGGAACTCTCAATACGAGTTCACACACACACACACACACACACACACACACACACATACACATGTAATACATGGCAAGAAACAATAACATACTTATGTTATTAATGTGTAAAGTAGGTAAATTAATTAAACATAATTATCATACTGTATTTCATAAGTTTATATTACTGTCGGAAGAGCGGAGGTTTTTCATACAGGCACTTTGTGCTTAAAATGAGGCTCTAGCGACTTACTAATGAAGTAAATAAAATAAATGTTTCATGTTTTAAATAGCACTTAGCCAATGCTTTGGATATAATAATACGCAACCTTCACCAAGTTCTCAACAGCTTGTAGAAGATTTGAGAATATCCAGTAAATTTTGTTTAGATCCCGCAGCGGAGCTGCCGGGACCCACAAATCCCGCGGCGCAGACCTCGTGCCACTTTAGCATAATTTCTCGTCGGGATACCCTTTCAGATTTTATAGAGAAATAGATTAAGAGATAGTCTTTAGAATATGATCTGAAGTAGCTCCAGCTCCACATGTACCATTAGGTTAAGTTTACCATTGTATGGAGTTTCTTTCGCCACTTCTTCTCCGATAACGAAACACTTGTGACAAGGCGGGGTGCCATTCAAAATGTGCTATGCAAAAATCCTATTTTTTTTAAACTAATAACCACGCTAAAATCGCATAAGGAAAATTATTAATCCTGACAATCTTGAAGAGGACAATGGGGCAAAATTATTAAAATCTGTATAGTATATCTTATAAAAGACAATTGGGGGTTATTTCAACAAAAACATCTCTTTCTGTTATTATCACACCATCTCTTCCTTATGGCTGTTTAAGGAAATGTGATTCACTAAAACAGATCATTATCCTCCTCGGATTGAACAACGTAATAATAGTTATATCATAAAAGAAATCTGATGCGATTCTCTTTATTGATTGGCAATGTCGTATTGTTTTATGACTGCCCCCGGAAAAGATTAACGCTATCTTTTGTGATAAAGATACGCAACGTGTAGACTACGATTTGACGATTAAGGATGTTATATAAATGAGGTGATAGCCTAGTGTTTAAGAAACTCGGCCTCGCGATCGAGGGGTCCGAGGTTCAAATCCCAGGCACGCATCTCTGATTTTTCAAAGGTATGTGCGTATTGGAAATTAATTATCACTTGCTTAAACGGTGAAGGAAAACATCGTGAGGAAACCTGCATATCTAAGAGATTTATAAAAAAAAATCAAAGGTATGTGATGTCTACCAATACGCACTTGGCCAGCTCGGTGGACTATGGCCTAATCTTTTCATTCTGAGAGGAGACCCATGCCCAGCAGTGGGACAGTAATGGGTTAATGATGATGATAAATAAGGTACTGGTCGCACTCTCTGCAAAGTGTTATTACTGTCACTTATAATTTGATTATAATAATACAATCACTTATAATTTGATTACAATAATAATAAATGGTTTGAAATAAAAAACGCGTTTTTCTTAATATAGATATTGTATTATTTAATTACAAGTCTAAATAAAATATAACATTGGCAATTTGTGACATGCACATAATTTTTGGAAATTAGTGGCGTGTTCCTGGGATTCGAACCTTGGATCCCTTGATTGAAAGGCCACGAATCAACCCCTAGGCAATCACTGCTATGTTCAGATAAGATTACGCAGACGAAAACAAAGGATTCCACATAAACCTTTATTCTTTAAATCTAACCACAGGTAGTGAAGCTAAGGGCTCTAAGGTCGATAGATCTAATTTGTAATGCGACTCCGGTTCTCCCGTAACGAACTGGATAATAAAATGTTTATAAACCACACGCTCTGTTTCGTAGGGTCGGCATGCCCTTCGAGACTTGCTACGGTACATACTACCTTCGAAAAAATACGAAGTTTATTCTCATCACTAATTATTTGAGAACTTTGATAAGTAAAATAGAAAGATACTTCACCTTCGCCTTCGCCTTGAAATTGGATGAAGCCACAAAATGCTGATTTGTGAGTTTTTTTTTTAATACTTGACAAATAATAACATTTTTAGAGAAAATGTACGTATAAATATTACTGTATCAGTTACGTAATAAATAAATTAGTATTTAAAACAAATAAGGACATTTTAGTACGAAGACGTGGCAAAACTACGCAACAATTTCAATTCTCAAAACTAGTTTCACTTTCATATTAGGAGTGATTTACGAGTACGATGTATTTTACTCATCTAAGCTTGAGAATTTAAGAGTAAGAGTACTTAAGTATTTAAGAGTAATTTAAGAAATTATTGTTATTTTTCAAGAATATGAGTTACATCTCTTTACGCCTAGTAGTCGTAGTGACCCACTGCTGGGCACGGGTCTCTCTGCGAAGGGTAAGGCAATAGTCCACCACGCTGGATTTGAAATGGAATTCACACATCATTGAGAACTTTTCTTATTCTAATAAATTCTCAGGCGCGGATTTTTTTCATTATTTTTTGCTTTGCCGCGTGTATAGTTCGTGCCAAACTTCTAGTCCGCTCTGAAGAACACAACTATAAACATATACTCCGTAGCAACAGTACCTAAGGGCACACTAACTGCACTATGTACCCGTGGGCGAGAGCGGGCAGCGGACGGGTGCCGGGGTGGTACCGCGCTGTCTTAGTACCGCTAATATCTGCAATTTTACTGTTGCGAGGCGACTTGTTTCTATATTCAGAGCGGACCAAAAGTTTGGCGCGGACTCTACCTGGAGCTTGCTTGGTATTTGCATTTCAACCACTAATCTATAATTATATCTATGTATGTATGTATACTACTGAGCACAATTGAAAAAGAAAACTATTTTTTACTTGCATTTTCATATTATCCGCGTGCGCGGTTTGTTGGAAGAAAAACGCTCCGTGTGTTCTGCGCCTAAACCAGCGAATACACAGTACAATGAACTTTGATATTCAAATGTGGCTTTTTATGTTCCTGCCCGATTTCGCCTATTGATAAAACTGGCAGTATCAATCATGACATCTCTAAATTTAACTATACATGACATTGTTCATAAAAGAGTTGGTTTTGATCAGGGTTCCGTACCCAAAGGGTAAAAACGGTGCCCCAATACTAAGCTTCCGCTGTCTTTTCGACTGTCACAAAGCTCTATCTCTAGGACCGTAATAGATAAACACATTAAATTTGCACAGAGTATGTGGTGGACGCTAAAAGAAATATTACTAAAAATAAAGAAAAGTTCAATATAAAAGGGTGTCCCCATATAAGAAACCATTATTCTCAGCGTTTTTCGCTTTATCTAATGAACTGTGATAGGTAGACATTTTGAAATTTTGAAATATGTATATAGCATTACGTCGTTTTGCCATTTCATAAAGGACTACATTGTAAACCGTTTTGTGAAAATAAAAAGACTTTAGATTTTTTTGGACATACGAGTACGTTCATCTAATTCTTACACCGCGAATAACGCTGTTTTATGATTCCCATGTCGATACCCGTTTTGTCTTGTCAAATACCCATTTTTTACGTTCCGAATATTAAAATATGAGGGGCTCCATTAGCCGCGTAATCTGGGACATTTACAACGCAGCATTATCCGGGATTTGTCCTGACAAATGGATGGTCTTCATAGCTGCCGATGATGGATGGCAGGAGTAGGAGTCGCCTTCACAATTCTAGTGAACTTCAACAGTAATATTGTAGACATATTGGGTGTCAAAATAATATTAATGGATATACGTGACGTCACTATTCTTTCTACCTATAAATGAAATATATATTTTCGCTAGAATATAATTATTTTATTTTAGTTTTGTGGTACAGAATAATTTTTATTATAATATGTAGTTCCAGATAAGATTAGACTCATAACATTTGTATAACAGCAGCGCTCAACACTGCTGTTATTAGGTAGAAATAGGTGTGACGGTGATGCCTCCGGAGTCAAACCACATAGATTTTGTTAAATACTATCCTATTCAGAACTAGAAAATCCTAATATTTAACATAAGCAATATTTTATAGTAGGTTGATTTATTGTAACAAAATACGAAAAACAATAAAATTAAAAACTGGAACTATAGAAGAACGAAAAGTAATATTTCAAAACGAAGTTTTCAAAAGTTATTAATGGTTCCAGCTGCCGAGATAATTCATTTTATGACGTCACAATGAGAGTAAGTAAACACCACTGAGAAGTTTTCTCTTTATAGTTTTCAAAAGTTTTTCAATACTGGAATTTAGTGCTCGGAGGTAAATGAGCTCATAGCTTAGTAGTAATGAAGAGTGAAGATTTAAAGTGGTAGAATCCTTTGTGGTTCGGCTTCGGCGACATAACCGCCACACCTATCTCTACCTACTAACAGCAGTGTAAAGCGCTGCTGTATTCTGATTTGAAGAGTGTGGTAAAGGGAGACATAGTTTTCCGAGGCGTTCCAGCTTAGTCCTCAGGGGTCACGGCGCATCTGTGATCGACTACGGGTAAGAATATCTAATCCTATCTGGGTTTGATTACAGATGTCCGGGCGACAGTAGCCACTTAATGTCAGGTGGACTGTATGATCGTCTGCTACTCTTATATCATAAAAAAATGAACTAAATGGGAAGTAGTAATATAAGCCTACTCGTATGTCACTGCCACAATTTAGACGAATATAACGACACTTCATTTGATAAAATCCGTCAGGCCGTTTCGACTCCATGGCGTGCCAAAGAATGAGACGTATTTTTTTTGTGTTACGAAGAAGTAGCCTTCAAAAGGTACCCGGTGCCGTGGAAGCGACACAGACTTATATGGGAATCTTATCGCACAAAACCTCCCCGTGGTGGCCGTCCTCGTCGCTGCATAAAGGACTGCGGGATCTGCAAGGGAACACAACCTGAGTCCTTTTAGTGCGCTGCCCCGTCGGGCCCCGCTCATGTGAGCTTGACGCTCGCCACACCATCTGGTGTACACGAATGTGCGCGATCAAACATATCCAATGGAACACAATCGGAGTCCTCCGAGCGCGATACCCTGCCCTGGGGGGAGCAGTTTACGCTCCTTCAAGTGTATATCTACCTGATGCTTAGGACGTAATGCTGGTCGCCTTATACATACCGCTGTCCTTCCCGGGGTTGCTCGCTGGACGGTTCGAGCTCCAACTCTTGCCGCCCGCAACCCCGGAAGCACCCTTTTAGTCGCCTCTTACTACAGGCAGGGGATACCGCAGACCTATTTCGGTCCCGGAACTGGACAACATATGTACCTACATAGTACATACTCGTAAAACATTGTTAATTAATACAACTAAAGAAATATTGTTAAAAGTTTATATTACTGTAATTATGTTGATATTAATGCATGCCGATTGTGCCTATAATTGAGGTGACACTTAGTTTGTAACTTTCTCAGTCGAGCTTATGTATTGGAGGAGACGGTGTACACTTTTGTTGCTGCAACTAATAAATAAATAAATAAAAACATTACCCTCCACAGTTGGTTAATAACGGCTTCTCAGACACGTACGTCTACAAAGAAACAGTTACCTACAAGGAAAATAGACATCTAAATTCTTATAGTGAGACGTTGGCGACACCTAGGGAATTGCGGTAAGAACACTCAAGGGTAAGTCGGGCTCGCATACGAATGGTTCCGTACCACTGTAGATATTAGCATGTACCTATTGCCATTATTTAGATAAGGTTAAGACGCCGGAAAACATAGTTGTTGTTCCCCCTCTTTACTTTTCATTTAATTTTTCTTCAAGTTTCAAGTGTCTATCTATTACGGTGTAAAAGATAATTCGAGCGAAATGACGACCCGCGTGTCGGAGCGATCACTATACCGGTCTGACGCGCAGGGGGTCCCGGGTTCGATCCCCGGCCAGACAAATATTTAAATGATGAGGTTTCTGTTTCTGGGTGTTTGTGTATTTGTCTATGTGCCACTTACCATCTTTGCTACTTCAATATTATAAGAAAAATAATCGGTGAAATTATAAATGTCTACCTACAACTTACGTATAGTAAAGAATTAGTAGTTTCATTGGCTTTCTTAGGATACGGAACTCTAAAAATAAAGGTACCAAATGGCCTATTGCTTACGAATGCCAAAACACAGCCAGTGAGCCTAACGAATCGTTACGACATTTTACGGTTTCAGGCGACGAGGCCTACCTTTCTACGCCGTTTTGTTAGAGTTCCGTACTTAGGGAATAAAAACGGAAGACTATTACTAAGCCTCCACAATCTGTCCGTCTATGCTCTATGTAATAATTAGACAAACATTAAAAAGTATGTATTACACATATGCGTAATTTTGGAAGGTATACTTTTTGATTATGAAGGATGATATATTTTTAAGGTGGTTTAACCCAATGTTCATTCGATTCCGGCAGCACAACCGCCACACCTATTTATGCCTCATAACAGCAGTGTTAAACGCTGCTGTGTTCTGGTTTGAAGGGTGCGGTAATGGAGACATACTTTTCCGAGGCATTCCATCTTAGTCCTCAGAGGTAGCGGCGCATCTGTGGATGATCTCAGATAGGAATATCGAATCCTATCTGGGATTCATTACAGGTGTCCATGGGCAGCTGCATGCTCGTCTGCTAATCCTATATTATATAAAAAAAGACATTCATTAATATGTTAAATATTTATTTGTATTTACTCGAAAAGTGGTTTAGTGAGGCTAGCGGGAGTCCCGAATACGTCGTTAATACACGACGTGAGCTGGTTTAATCAGGTTTTTGTACCGCCTCGTCTGGATCCTGACGACAAAATTTAATTTGGTGCGTTGTACGGAACATTCGTGATAGAAAAATGTATTTTGTGAATTCGATAAAGACGAAGATTATGTTTTTTTAGGGATCCGTACGAAAAAACAAAATAAAATAAATAGTATCCTTTTAGCAACACTCGTACGTCCGTCTGTCACAGCCAATAACCTCCTCACTCTCACTCACACATGTACTCACATGCTTTTCCGTGACCCAAAGACGAAGATGTAACATAAATATCTTAAAACTACTGAGACTATAATTCTAAGGAAAAATATGTCTTTACTTTTGTATTTAAGGCAAACCTATGAGAAATAGAATGCAGTCCACCTCATGGTAAGTGCCCCTTGTCGCCCATGGATATTTGTAATCCATAAGATAAGATAAGAGTTGAACCACAGAGGGCTCTACCCTTAAATTTACATCCCAATACAGTCCACTCCGTAAGATCCCTTCTTACCCAACTTATGATTACCACAAATTAGTGCTACAGACACGTCACGTGATGCATTTACGAGTATATATCACATTATTGCTAGTTGTTAATATCTTGTCACTTTTATATACTTTTCTATTTTATGTTTTTAGAATATTCAGTCTTGGTTTGAGTTATGAATTGTCAACTGATGTTTGCAGTATTTTATACTGGAAGTGATAAATTAGTGGATAAAGATGTATTATTGTAAATGTTGATGATTATGAAACAATATATAGTATTTTAGGTATCCCTTCTGAGCGTTTTCATATTAGAGTAAAACGCATAACCAAATATTTGCTAAGACGAAACAGTCCAACAAAGTTACGTACATTTACATTATACAAGTGTAATGTGTTAGTGTGTTAAGTGTTAGTTCCTGTAGTTTCGCTTCAAGTGGTCTTCAAACTTTGGGCTTTAATTTAGCGGAGCTGTTGAGTATTGCGGTTGTCTTGCCACAACTTGTGTTTGAATTGAGTTGTAATGAGTAATGGATGAAGTAAACCAAATCATGGAGCGTTTAAAAATTGGGATTTGAAGTTGGTCCTTTCAAAATAAAAAGGATTAGGCCACAGTCTACGGCGCTGCCCAAGTGCGTATTGGAAGACTTCGTATAATTTTAAGAACTTTTTTTTTAGATATCTCAAGCAAGTGATGATTAATTTTTAATACGCCCATATTTTTTTTTTAATCAGTGGTCTGGGATTTGAACAGGACGCATCGATTGAGAAGCCGTGTTCTAACCACTAGGCTATCACTGCTACTGAGATGTACAATTGTACATAGGTATATCAGTAAAATAAGTATGCGACAATTTCATACTTACAAACTAATCTATTCTTAACCCTAATTTCTTTATGTGAACGTGAAGGAAGTGGAATCGTTCAAGCGATGTGTTCTAACAAATTAAACTCTGAACTTAAAGTCACGCGAGATTCTATCGAGACCTTCAGACCTTTGTAACAATTAGGGCTGCAATTCATAGAAGTTATATTTAGTTTATAATATACGAGTAGAAGAACCGGAGAAGAAAGGAGTAGAACGAGCATGCAGTCCACCTGATGATAAGTGATTACAGCCGCCCATGGACATCTGTAATCAACCCTAGATAGGATTAGATATTCCTACCTCGAAATCGATTACAGACGCACCGCTACCCCTGAGGGCTAAGCTGGAACGCCTCTGACAAATATTTCTCCCTTACCATATCCCTCAAACCAGGACACAGCAGCATGTAACACCGAAGTTACTAGGCAGAAATAGATCTGGCGGTGGTGCGGCCGGAGTCGAACCACAAACGGTTCTACCACCTTTAACTTTATAAGTAAATAGAGGACATTACAACTACGACTTAAAGCCAAACAGAGTAGACGTTTAAGCCTTCAATTAAATAATGTATTCGTTCTTAGTAATCTAAGGCTTATACCACACAGAGCGGTTTCCACGCACGCGCTGAAACGCAATACGCGGATACAGTGGCGGACTTATGTCGTTAGAGACCCAGGGTGGAATGTTGAATGGAGGCCCCCAGTGTAAAAGGTTAATTTGATTTTGCAAAATTACAAATGTGTCATAGAATTATTCGCTCAAAAATACGTATGATTCTGGTGGTGGTATTGTTTGGTTCTGAAGACCTTTTTTAGCAACTGTGTTTGGGGGCTCGCTAAGATCGGGCGCCCGGGGCGGACCGCCCCTTTCGTCTACCCCTTAATCCGCTAGAGCGCGGAGAACATGATAATGTATGTAAAAGATATTTTATGGCGCGGTTTATAGCCGCAGCCGGTGATGTGTTGTGGCGGCGACTTCCGTTGCAAGGGCAACTTTAATTGATCATCTTTCGTTCGACTGGCGTTTGTTTTCCGCACGAAACTGCGGTCCTGTAATTTCTGCGTTTATGCGCGGTTCCGATTAAGAAGTGGTACATGTCCGAATGAATTAAACCTGTAAGTGTACTGTAGCATGTCCGAAACTTCGTATTGTATGTATATAGAGTAGAAATTTTGGTTTGTACAGTGAAATATGACATTTCAAAGACCTTTGTTCATTCCACTGCTGGGTATAGTACTGCTGGCAGGGCATAGTACTCTTTATGTTTTCGCATATGTCCATCATGGTTTAGAAATTAATTTCGACAATGGCATCGCCAGCCCTGTTTGCCAATAAATTAACGATATGCTTGCATGCACCATTCTTTACGCCACTTAATGTTTCCGCTCCACACCATTTATATATTTTGTTAGGCGTTCAGCATCGTTTTATAAAAGTTCAGACTTATATTGCAAAGTGATCAATTTAAGTTAAGTTAAGGGTGGTAGAACTCTTTGTGGTTCTACTCCGGCGGCACCACCGCCACACCTATTTCGACCTAATAAAAACAGTGCTAAGCGCTGCTGTGTTCTTATTGAAGTGAAGGAAGAGGTAAGTGACGCATACTTATCCGAGGCGTTCCAGCTTAGTCCTCAGGGATAGAGCGACGCATCTGCGGCCGACCTCGGGTAGGAATCTATTTGGGGTTGATTACAGATATCCATGAGCGGCAGTAGCCACTTACCATGAAAATCAAATCAAATCAAAACGTAGATAAGTTCAATAAAATAGAAAGACTTCTTTTTTACCCGTACCTATATAACGTATTATATCACAGGACGGTATTCGTAAAATTACAATTTAAGAAATTACCGTTATTTAAAGCGTTTTATTTATTATGTAATTTTTAAATGTTGTGTTTATGGTTAAGACAATTTCATTTATTTATGGTTTACGTAGAAGGTTTATACTTTGATTGTCTGTAAACGTTTCGGTTTGTGTTGGTAGTGCATTGTTTGTTTTCTATTACCGTAAAAATATTACTTACTATTATATTATATACTTACTCAGTCTGTAGATAGTTTTGTACTATTTTAAGAGTCTAGTTTAAGCAAAGTCGAATTAGTTCTTTAAATGTACATTCCAGATAGCTGATGTGACACAGACCCGGGGAGCGAAAAGTTTTATGATCTTGTTTACCAGTGGCACAACGTTCGGTACAAGTGAGAAATAAAAAGCGGATTGGCACACGAGGACATTTATACTAACATTCAGATTATGGGAGTAATTATAGCTTTATTAATGGGCATTCAGATGTAGTTCAAAGTAGTGTTGCATAATAGAGAAATACTATAAAAACAAAATATCCGACTGCTCAAAAACTACTACTAAATGACTACTTGTATACTATGTAATTTTTTTCTTTCTTTCTTTCAAAAATATAGCCTATGTTATTCTTACAATTAGGACGAATCCAACGACACCGCACATGTTAAAATCCATCAAGCCGTTTGGAACACAGAGGGTGCTAAAAATTAGACATACTAAGTAGGTATGTACATACCATCAAATAAAAATATTAAAGAAATGTATAATAATATTTTATTCGAATATTCCCATATGTACATATTGACGATAAACAAACTGCGTTGCCTGTAGCGGCTATAGCAAATGTATGTACCGCTACTTCGGCGCCGTCATCTCGTTCTCGGTATGGGCTCGGTGACAGTGGCGGTGGACAAACGGCCTAGCATGAGTTTTTACGTTTTGACAAAAACGACTGTTTTTGTTTTTGTTTCCGTATTTCCCATATATTTCAATCAGTTCTGATACAATCCGCTAGGAGCGCTGATTGCAAATGTATGGGCAAATACGTAAACAAATACCAAAACAGACATTTTGTAAAAATGTAAAAACTCCTACTAAGGGTACTGGAGACTAAATATGTAACACATACGTTCGAAAAATTTTACTCTGCAGTTGAATAAAGAAAGAGTAGCATATCGACTGTAGTATCATGCGAGTCGACACTTCATTTCATAGCTTTCACAAAATCCCTAGCGCGGTAAACAAGATCGTAAACAGCTGTGGTCTTGGCGATCTTCTAATACACATTGAGAATTTCATAAACGAAAGCAGCTTTATATATTGTGTGTATTATGTATGTAATGTTTGAGATAAAATAATAACCACCATAACTTTACTAGAAACAGAAATAAACTAGTAATACCTAAACATAGATTATGTGGTTCAATCATTCATGGGTATTCGCTATTACAATGAAATACCCGACCACATCTTGAAACTCACAGAAAAAGTTTAAACGTGTCGTTAAACAAACGTTATGTAAAAAAGCGTACTATAAACTAAGTTGACTGATAAAACGGTGTGGTCTGAAGTAGCTCCAGCTCCACATGTACCATTAGGTTAAGTTTATCTTTGTAAATAAGATTTATTTTTTAAAAGATGTGTGTTATTGAATTTCTTCTTCTTAATAACAAAACACCTTGTGAATAGGCGGTAGATGTATTGACATTCAAAAAGAGGTCTGTAAAGAACTTATTTTGAATAATAAAATTATTTGATTTGATTTTATTCGATATACAAAAGGTATATGCCAAACATCGGTTACAAAATTTGTGCGGTAAAGACGTGCTTATCAATGTAGAGGACTGTATTACGTAGAGAACTGAAAGAAATCTGATGCAATCCTCGTCCCAGCAGAGGGGTAAATAAAATCACTAACCTTTCTTTCCAACCTTTTACCTTTCAGCTTTCCTTTTATTCTTTGCTACCTTTCAGAAGAGACCTGACCCTAGCAGTGGGACGGTAATGAGTTGACTTCGAATTATATCTCCGAACCTTTTACTTGCTGGACGCTTCGAGCTCCCACTCTTGTCGCCCGCAACCCCCTTTTAATCGCCTCTTACGAAAGGCAGGGGATACCGTAGCCCTATTCTAGTCCCGGGACTACAGGGACAATATCTCCGACCCTAGCATTATAATATATAAAAGCTGGGAAGGTAATAAAACTCTATGATATTTTACAATCATCTCTGACATATTGCGGTGACTCTGCCTATTGTCATCTCAATGGGCGGCTATTGGCGTCAATAAATCAGCGCGAACAATGAACCTCCGTCAATTTCACTCGAGTATTGTTTAACGACTGAGAAAAATCGCTGTTTGCAGTAGCCAATTGGTTTTCAATGGTTTTTACGTATTGTATTGTGATTTTCAGTCAAAAAAGTTTAGGTTTTATGCGTTTTGACACCAAGCAGTTATGTGCGGATTAGAAATTACTAAATTACTTGGTTAAATTGTGAAGGCAAACATCGTGAGGATATATGCACGCCAGAGAGTTCCAAAAATATATAAATAATCACAAGTGTGGAATCTACCAATTCGCACTTGACCAGCGCGGTGGACTATCGGCTATACCTCACTTACTTCGATAGGATACCCGTGCCCAGTAGTGGAAAAGTAATAGGTTGACGATAGTGGCACATTAAGGTCCAAATATAAATAATTCTGTATCTTAAAATACGCACAGCGCCATCTCTTGTCGAGTAGCTGTACTATTTCTTCTGTGACATTGTTTTCTTAAGTGTTCTTCAGTAATTATCATATAGAATATATCGAAAAAATCTTAGGTTATTCGTGTTATTAATATTTTTTTCTTTGTTACAGATAATTTCCGGCGACCGGCCAGCGGCTAGTGTCAGAGTTATTTATTTATTTATTTGTTGTGCCGACGAAGTAAACATTAATATATTTTAATAGACCTAGCTATACACATATAGCTATATATATATAGTTAGTTGAAAACAATAACTGCCAAAAGTATGAAAGTGATTGAAGTTTAAAATTTGAATGTATTTCCAATATTGCGAGTTTGTCGTGCAAATTATTTATTAATCTATCGTATTTTGTTGGTACATAACGTTATCATTATCTTTATCATTAATTGAACGTGACTTAAATTTATCCAATAATACAATGAATTATTGAATAATGTTGTAGGTACTAACTTTTTATCCTATAACACTGCATATCCAAAATCATTTAAAATTTTAAGACCATGTATAGAAAGGAATAAAACTCAAACGTATATAATGCGTTACACTGTACCTACCCAACTGTAAAATTTAAGTCACCGTGAACTTGTGTAATTGCGAACTGTAACTCTATGGGAAACAAGTTTAGCATGTAAACAGCATATAGTGACCAGTGGCGTCGTATAGGCGAGTGTGCAATATTATGTGTTTGTGTACGGTGTGTGTGTGAGGCAAGATGCAGACGAACGTGCAGATAGACGCCAAGACGCTCCGGCACTCGCCCGAGCACGGGAAAGCCAAGGGCGCGTACCGGGTCACCGCTGAGGTAAGTAGCTAATTGTAGTTCTAATCTAAATAACGCAGTGATAGCCTAGTGGATAAGAAACTCGGCCTCTCGATCCAGGGGTCCGAGGTTCAAATCCCAGGCACGCCTCTGATTTTTTAAAGTTATGTGCGTCTTAGAAATTAATTATCACATGCTAAACGGTGAAGGAAAACATCACGAGGAAATCTGCATACCTGAGAGATTTATAAAAAAAAATGTCAAAGACATGGGAAGTCTACCAGTTGACCAGCGCGGTGGACTATGGCCTAATCGTTCTCATTATGAGAGGAGAACCGTGCCCAGCAGTGGGACAGTAATGGGTTGATGATGATGATGAATCTAAATAACAGTAACGCTTTTTAATTACCATAAGATGACATGACACACAAACACAACATACACACACACGTTTGAAGGTGGTGGAACCTTGTCATTCGACTCCGACACTCGAACAGCAACAATGTTAAGCCCTGATGTGTTCTGATTTGAAGGGTGTGGTAAGTGAGACATGCTTTTCCGAGATGTTCCAGCTCAGTATTCAGACCTAACCTTGAAATATAAATCTATCCTGGGCTGATTAATAGATGTCCATGGACGACAGTAGCTCCTTACCATCAGGTGGACTGCATGCTACACACACAGACTCGGAGCAGAAATCTAAATGTACTTTTTAGATATGGATCTACCCGGGGATCGAACCAGGAACCGTGCGTGTCAGATGGATAGTGAGACCGCTCCGCTACGCGGGTCGCCATAATGTGGTGTTTAATGCGCTTTTTATAATATTGAAGTTACAAACGATTTTCAACGTCTACAAATGGAAATATGTAATCAATCCCAAATAACATAGGCTTCCTACCTGAGGCAACATGCGTTGCTACTTGCTACTCTTGGGGACTAAATTGGAACGCGTCTGATAAGTCTCCTTTCCTTTTTAACGCTCTTTTATTAGCTTGGGTTGTATCTATGTATGTAACGGAATCTTTGAGTTTAATGTTCACTGATTTCCACAAGTCTGATTAATTTGAAACTTTTCACATGTATCAAGGACCGATGATATTGCAATAATTTGAAAATAGTTTCAAATTAACCTTATTAGATTAATTAATTCCCCAATTTATGAATTTGTCACAGACAAAAATTTTAAAAATAAATAATAGTTTAAAAAACTAAAAAAAAACGCTTTTATGCAGTGCATTTTACTGCGGTTCATAACTTTTCTCTCATGGATAATTGCCAATAGAATGATTGTAACATTTAAAATAGGTATGAAGCACCCCACGCTTTTTACTATGAATTGAATTATTATTTCAATAACTTAAATTATTTTCTAGTTCTTAGTTCGATTAGCAATAAAGCGTGTTCTTTTTAGTTTTTTTAAAGTATTATTTTTGAAATTAAACCCTGCTAGTTAACCGTTTGCTCACTTACATAATTAAAATAGTTGCCACATCATGACGGACTCGATTACACAATATCTGAAAATTACCCAAAATATTTTCCTCTTAGAATCACTTTAGTAAAAATATTTGAATCATTACCGTTTTTGTCTCAAAATAACGTCGTATGTACAGTCACGAGCATAAATATATGACTATGGGCAGATCAGCAAAAATATGTGACCCGATAACGAGTTCAGTAATATATGCCTGCACGAACGCAGCAAAAATATCTGACATATATAGGCAGCAAAAATATGTGATGATAACGTTGATCAAATAATTGTGACATGTGTTATGACATGTGACGTCAACTAAGGTGCAATAATATCTGACATAATTTATAAATATCTTTGATGTAAATATATCAACGTACCGATCAAAGGGGCCAATGTATTTTGCCGGAGAAAGGATATGAGCAAAAAAACACGTCAAAATATTTTCTCATATTTTTTTATTTAAGTAAGAATAAAACAGGGTTAGAGACAAAGACATGATAATTAATGTATTTTAACAGGGTGAATTTTCCAAATCCGAATCTATAAGGATTACCGAAAAATGCTAAAAGGAGTTACGAGGCCGATTTTAATAAAAAAACTTATACTGCATCATTAGTTTTTAGGGGTCCGTACCCAAAGGGTAAAAAGGGAACCGGTATTTTACTTATTTTTATAAAATAGTAAACATTTGGTGGTACGGATGCCTCCATGTGCGAGTTTGACTCGTACTTGGCGAATTATTTAAAATATCCCTATACAGGAATCGAACGAGTTCATTTTGAAAAAAAAAAATCACACCTTATATTATTCCACTATTGGATAGTGTCCCTTATACGGATTATATTCTAGGATTAAATGACAAATTATAGGAAAAACTTCAATTTCACCCCGTATACAACTAAAAAAAATATGTCCTAACGACTTTTACAATATTCTATAGATTATATATTATTAAACTAAAATGGTCACGAATATTCTGCTAAGACAAAAATATAAAAAAGAAGTTATCGCAACAGTTAATTGATACATGTAACATTAATTATTTATATTAGCAATACCAAGTTCTACAATTAGCAATATTATCGGAGAAATAGGTTGTATGTTTTTTTTGATATCGCTTTGATATATTTTATCGTTAAAAAGTGGGTAGTAGATCTTTTATTCCAACGCTGCCGAAAGTGTATTAGTAGAAACCTATTCAATTTTTTTTGTTTTACTATTATTTTAATTAATTATATTGTATTATTTTCATGATGTGTTATTTTTATAATAATAAGTTCTTATTTATAAAGTCACTGGCTGATACGATTCTATGACTTAGCATAAAAAAGAAAAAGAACGCGGCTTGACGTTCGAGTTGTATTTTGAGCCGGAACAACAATAGTGAATAGATTAATATTGTCAGATATTTTTGCTTCGCAAGGTGGTCACAATTATTTGATCAACGTTATCATCACATATTTTTGCTGCCTATTAATGTCAGATATTTTTGCTGCGTTCTTGCTATCTGCCTGCAAGACTGAACTCGTTCTTGGGTCAGATATTTTTGCTAATCTGCCCGTATTCATATATTTATGCTCGTGACTGTACGTTTTATACAGCGAGTGAGACTCAGGGTTTATAGCTTCGGTATTATTCTTTTGGCTATAAAAGGAAGCGTAAAAAATTTTATCCCCGAAAAACGTGTCGTAAAATTTTACTTTCTGTTGTGTAATAATGTTATGGTTTTTGAAGGGAAGAAGGCGTATTAAATATACCGCCCCCTTAGGTACTTAATAATGTACCTAAATTCTAGACGAATCTAAGTAAAAATAGTAACTGCCCACTTTCATCCTCATCATGGACACCGTGAATCTGTAATATTTGCTTACAGATTAAAATAAAATCAAACAGTATAAAAAATAAGGAGATGTGTACTTATATGCGCACATAGAAAATTATACTTGTTAGACTTATTAATTACTAAAAAAGAAGCCGGCCTACATAACAGTGTATGTGATTGTGCGTTTAAAAATGTTTCATGTATATCCCTATAATAAGTTCAGTTATAATTCTATTCGTCAACATTTGACAATATTCAAGATACATGTAACGCCATCTCCTGTCATATGTGTAAAACTCGTATTATAGTGTAAGCACGTTGCTAACTTTGACCCTAGCTTGGCATTGCGGGCGCTGCTTTTGTTTTGTTGAAAAAAAATCACATTGCTCTCATCAAATCGCGCTAAAAACAGTATAACTTGGGACATATTTTACAAATGGCTACATATCGGCAGCTGGCACATATCCTCGCCATTTTATAAATTTTTAGTTGTTTATTATTACAAGTTTTTATGAAAATACTGTGCGTAATGCGTATGTGTATTATAAAAAAAGTATGTTATGTTCATGATCATAAAGTGTTAAAAAATATTTTTTGAGCGTCAAGTTGGCGTAACCATTTAAACATTTGCCTACAACTGAAGTTACATAAGAACAAATAAATATAATCATATTTGGAGTTTTTCAAAACATTAAATAAAAAACACAAAGTGATTTAAACATTTATTTATAATAAAATCTTGGTGTATAAAGTATTATATCTACAGATTTCATCTGTTACAATTGTATATTTATTATAAAAGAATGGCACTTGTTTCCTAAAACTGTAGTTTTAATAAATAGAAATAACATTCAGTTAATAATTAAAAAAAAAATCATTTATCATTTAACATCTCACATTTCTTCATTTTTTGTAATAGAATCTTAGAAATGTCTAAAAAGTCACTTTGATTAGCTAAATATGCTGGAGTGCGCCCTTTACTGTCCACGGCAAGGCAATTGGCCCCGTTCTCTAACAAGAACTCAACAGCATCTTTGAAGTTATACATCGCCGAATAATGCAATGCAGTCAAATTATTTTCCTTATTTTTAATATTGATATCTGCTCTATTATTCACCAACATTATCATAATATGTACGTCGCCCCCCATGGCGGCGTAATGAACGACCGCCTTATTATTGGTGTCGACAAAGTTTACATCGGCTCCATCATCAATACTCTGTTGCACTGACAAATAATCTTTCTTCTGAACGGCCTTCAAAAGCATAGTGGATTTATCAAAAGTTGCAGGTTTGTTCTTTGATTTTTCATACATTGCCTGTTTGTATTCTGGAACGAGCCATATATAATCCTTCCATCTAGGAGACGTTTTAAATTCAATCATCCACTCTTGCTGATCCGCGCTTATTGTGTTATTTTCTGAAGAGAAATAACCAGAGTCTCTTAAAGCACACAAAGCTTCAACTGATGTTTTGTCTTTAATAAATTCCATCGCCTTCGTAACCAGTTCTGTAGGTAAGTCATTGGAGTCTAAGACAACACCAACTACATCGAGCAGAGGGCTACCGTGCGTTAAAATATTTCTCAAATTCATTTCCATTAATAATTTACTCGATTTTTTCACTATTTCTGTATTTTTGTTATTACTTTCTAAAATATCAAATATATCAAAGAGCAGGATTTCGAGTAATACTCGAAATGTTTTATCCAACTCATAACGTAATACTAATTGATTTACAGTGAGGTTTGCTGTTACATCTTTCAAAATAGATATTCTGTTACTTAAACATTGTACAATCAAGGGATCTCTTTCATGACCCATAACTAAATTTATTAATATTTTTTGTGCTTTTTCGTCTAAATTTTCCGAGGCTATAAAATTCCTATAACTTGTCATTGGCATTGGGACATCTTTTTCAATTTTTTCCATCATTTTGTTTCTAGTAGCAAGCTTTTTCTTAGAAATTGTGTCATTGCTTTGTAAAATATCTATTAAAAACGTTTTTTCTTTTTTAGTAAGGAAATTGCGTTTTGATAACTTATTTGTTAATTCCTTAATTCCATTGAATTCAGAAGGTTGTACACAAAGGTGTACATTAGTATTTGTATTGTTTTTATTTTTTATGTCTAGACGTTCTTCTATTTTATCTAAATATTCAGCCACTGTTTTCTTCACATCATTCATCCTATAATCATATTCGTCGAGTTCTTTTAGACCAGTGCAAATTTGTAAATCTTCAACTGTGTCTTTAAAAATACAAGTCTTTATAACAACGAATTCAAGTAAATTGCTAATGAATTTCCAATGATGTTCAATATGTGCGAACAACGTCATATCATCTTCAATAAATTTATTAGCCTCTTCTCCTAGATCAAATTTCTTTGAATACGATTTTATTCTGTTAGTGTCGTCCTCGTTAGGATAATCTGATAAATTCACTGAAGAATCCTTATGTTTTATAGCATTAACAATTTTTATCCATTTTTGCTTGTCGTTAGTGATTTCATTGAGAGAACATTCGATCATCTTTCTGTAGAAAGGAAATTCATTTATAACATTATTAAGAATTGTTTTACACACTCCAGCTAGTTTAGATTGCTGGTCTACATAGATGATTAAAAGAATAAAAACTTCTTCGGCAATTGATTGTAAGGATTTAAGTGATGACCAAATTTTTTTAAAAAATTGATTGTAGTCATCTGGAATGTAATCTAAAAGAGTCAGCATATACAGAAAAACTTGTCCCACAGCAGCGGGTGTATCATTTCTTCTTTCAAATAATAACGCCTTTGTATTCAGTAATAAAGCTCTTTGCACCAATGGTTTGTGAACTTTAATAACTTTGTCAATTTTTCTTTTTACTTCCAGCAATTCGTTACGGATTGCTTTGAAAGTATTAAAGTTATCCTGTTCCAATTCTATTCTTTTGAGTAGGATCCCTTTTTTTGCATGGCAGAGCATATTTCGCAATATTTTCAAGTCATTTATAACTTCTACAGATATTTCTGCTTTCAGTAAAGCTTCCGTGGATGGTTCTAAATGAAGTGACTCATCGGTATATTTAAGGAATTCACCCACTACTTGTAAAGTTCTCTCAATCAGTAAAACAGCGTGATCTGTGTTAATATCTAATGAATATAATTGACCAATAAGTCGTGACATAATTTTGAGTGAATAATCATCTCTTAGTTCTGGTATCAACTTTAGATAATTATAATCTTCGTAAGGTAGTTTACATTTTTCTTTTCTTATGTGTTCTTCAATATGTCTATTTTTTAATTCAGTCTTGAAAGTTTTTATAGTTTTCATAAAGTCTCTTCTTTCGTAGCACATGATGTAGATAATACCTGTCCATTTCTTAGAATCGACATTTACTTTAAAGCGAATTTTTGTATCTTCGTGCCTTCCTAAAAAATAATGTGCTTCGATTTTTTTTCTTTTTGGCAGATATAACCTCCAGTTGTTGGTAACATGGTAATAGAAATGATAAAGCTTATTTTCTAGTTTCTGATATGAATCTTGAGGCATTGATAATCGCAGCTTTAGTAAATGTAAGTGATCCAAAATTAAAAGGCACATATTGGAATCTAGTTTGCGGTAGTATACCTCACGAGTAGCATAATAATATGTTTCCTGCATTATTTTGGCCTGTTCCTTCACTTCATCTGGGCTATCATCAGCAAAATCATCGAGATTTTTAAAGTCATCATTTTGAGTCAAATTCTTCTTAAAATCCTCACTAAATTCTTTTTTTGAATATTTTTCATATTTATCAATTATAGCTAGAATCATAGAACGAATAACATGCGTTTCTTGTATTCTGATTATGTGGTTAGGTTCATCCTCCCATGTAATTAGTGTGGTTTTTACTTCATTTAATTTTTCATAAACATCTCTTTGGAAATCGTTGAAAGCCATGAGAGATTGTATGTTTAATATCATACCGCCGTCTACTTTTTCCTTTTTTACGATAAGTTCTACATATTTGATGTATGCATTCTTGAGCAAGTTATGTAACTGATTTAATTTATCGACATCAAATTCACTGTATTCTTTTTTGTGCCCCAGCCAATGCAGGTCTCCTGACCAATAATCATAAAGCATTTCAAGTATTACAAAATTGTTTGAGCGCATCGCGAAATAGAACGCAGTCTCTTTGTATTCAAGTTCTTTGGTTTTATCTTCATTGGTCAAATAATGAAGAATGTGGGATCGGTGTAGGAGATATCTTAACAGCTTAATGTTGCTATACTCACAAAGCAAGCTGATTATATCAATACCTCTGTTGTTATAACAAGAGCTCAGTAAAGTTTTGTTCTTGATGTCATGTATACCGTGGATTAAATCTTTGAATGCTCCCAAATTTCCACTTTTTACTGTTGGCTCAATTTTATTAAGAATATTATTAATGTTTTCTTGGTCGTCATCTGCTGCATCCATCTTGTTTCTTTAAAAGCGATGTTTTTACCTATAAAGAAATAATATGTTGTTACATAAAATGTATAGTCAAGTTATTTGTGGGTGATGCCTATTTAATTGTTATTCTAGTATTCTCAGGATGAATCCAGATGGATTCGAATCCTTTTATTAAGCCTATGATTCTTTCTAACGCGGGTGATACCGCGGGGTTCAGCTAGTCTATAATATTAAAATATCATAATACTGATTGCAACAATGTACTTGCCATACATATTGCTACAATAATATATACTATACTAGTTGTGACCCGCGGTTTCTCCCGCGTTAAAAAGAAATAACGAGGCTGAAACCGCGGGACACATCTAGTTCTAAAATATAAGTAGCCTAAGTCAGCTACCTGCCAATAAAACGCCCGTCAAAATCGGTCCCTCTCACTCTAATATTGAAATTCTGCAAAGATTTGAAACTGCAAGTCAGCACAGTAAAGCAAGAAATAGTACGAAATACTAAAACCTACCAGAAGAGAATAATAAACCACCCAAACCCCTTGGCAAACACCCTCATGAAAGAAACTCACACATAAGACAAACACTCACACACACAAGACATACTCAAATGAAAATGTAATTATGGATTGTAAAGTAGGATGTGACACAGGTCACATACCGAGCATGCCATCTTTAAACACCTACCAACCTACTACTACTACATTGTCCACAGGTGTGACAGATTGTAGTATTAATATAAAAAAAGTAAAAACAATTGGTCCAGCCATTTCAGAGATTAGCCAGAAAGAACAAACAGACAGACAAAAATTGTAAAAAATGTTATTTTGGTGTATATACCATATGTATATTTATATGCATGTAGAAAAAAGTGGTTATTTCAATATTAAAAACAGACACTCCAATTTTATTTATATGTATAGATGTATAGATTTTCTATACTATCATCATCATAGGCCAAAGTTCACCATGCTGGCCAAGTGTGAATTGGAATTCGCATACCTGTCAAAACATTTTTGTTAAGGATTTCACAAGTAAACAGGTTTCCTTACAATATTTTCCTTCACCGTTTAGGCAAGTGATAATGAATTTCTAATACACACATAACTCTGAAAAATCAGAGATGTGTGCCTATGATTTAAACAAGAAACCTAACTGCAAAATAATTGAAATGAAATATATTTATTTTGTAGAGGCCTACGGTGGCACTTACAAATTGACAGTTACAATATTGTTTTCTTAAACCATTACCGCATCTGAACGGTATCTCAACTGAGAAGATCCGGTAAGAAACACAGTATGTTTGTCTTTTTTACCACAATAATTATTACTCTTATTTTCATAATAATTATTACTTTTTAAATTAATTGAAAGAACATATTACATTAAAATAGAAGTGAAATGTTATTAGGTGGTGCAAGCCTAAACATACCATTTTCTGTTTATTTTTAAAGATGTGAATGAGAAAGCCGTTAACATTGCTTTTAAAGATACAAATTATATGTAAGGTTTAAACTATTTGACACTATATGAAATGAAATGAAATGAAATGAAATGAAATATATTTATTTTGTATAGGCCAACGGCGGCACTTACAAATTGTCAGTTACAATATTTTCTTAAACTACTACCGGATCGGAACGCGACCTCTACTGAGAAGATCCGGTAAGAAACTCAGTGGGTTTGTCTTTTTTAATTTAAAAATAATTATTCTCTTTTTAATTTTTTTTTAAATGCCATTATTTTTACATATAATTAATAAAGCATTAGCTCCAGTATCTTGCTTTACATTTATCTAAAAAAAAGAAGTTTGTTCAGCAAGATACGCTACACTTTGACATTTTCTTAATTAACTAATAATTATGTTATTGATCAGTCCCAAGCTGTTTTATCATTAATATAATCAGAAATTTTATAATAAGCTTTACGACTAAGTGTGCTTTTGATAATAACTTTAAATTTATTAATTGACAAATTTCTGATTTTGATGGGCAGTTTATTATAAAAACGTATACATTGACCCACAAAAGAATTACTTATTTTGTGGAGACGAGTAACATGTGTAGAAAGGTTAATGTTAATATGTAATAATAAGTAATGTAATAATATTAATAACATAATTATTATTTATTCAACACTATATGCCTCTTACTGTTATTGTTTTTTTTTTAATTTTGCAACTCTATTATCGTTAGAACAAGAAATCCAAATTATTATTTTCATGGTAAAGAAATAGCTCACTGATCGAGGTGACACAACTATCACATCTATTTCCACCTTACTGACAATTTCTAATATGCAGAAATTATTAAATGTCCATTTTTGTAAGGCAAAACAATGTATAAGGAATATTAATAACAGTGTTACAAAATATTGTGAAATTGAGATTCTTGAAAGGCAAAAATTAGATAAATTTAATTATTAATAATGGGTTTGCAAGATAGAGCAGCATGTCTGTTACTGACAGTATTCCTGTTATTGTTATCTGACAAAGTATTGTTTTTGTTATGTGTACATGTCTCATTTTTGGGTACTCTCTGAGGCTAAGCCGCTAGATGGATTGTAACATGTCAGATGTTTTTGGTTTTGTCTAACTTAAAGTGTGTAACAGTAATAATTTGTTTAGTTTTATATTAAAGAAAACACAAACATCCACTTGATAATAAAGTGGTAGTATTTCCCTTTTTTTATTTAAAGTTATGAAAAAATAATGATAACTATAATGTTAAATGGGGAAATCTTTGTTAATTAACTAGTATGTATATATTAGAATGTTTAGAATTATATATTTCTCAGTATTGGAGAACTAATAATAATATTCTAGAATTATGAGTCATTTTATAAAGGCGCCTTTCGCAATTTAATTCATCATAGTTCATAGTTAAAGAATTTATTTATTAATATTAACAACAAGTAAACTTACCGAACAATAATGCAAACTTAAGGTTTAATCACAACTTCGGATAATTGTTCTAGAAAAGTTGTTTAATTTTATGCACCATGTGCGTCCTTCCCGTGGTATTAGCTGGTTTGTACTGGTTATTAGTTATGGAAGACACTCGCACAAATGCACGGCTGCATCCTTAAGATTTGCACACTTATTACAGGAGTTTGCAAATTTACGCCTCACATGTAGTTGGTCCCACAAATTTCTGTTGTTAGTATCATGGCTACCGCATTTCTTTATGTAACGATACATTTTACAAGATGTGGCAATAATTACTTTTCCTAGAAAATACGAGTTAAAATGTAAGTTATGGTGTCGATTGTTATTTACAATGTTAATTGTTAACAGATAAAACACCGGCCGGTGTGACAGCTGCAGACAGCATAGCATAGACTAAACTACTAGGTTATAGTGTATAATCTATGGACTAAACAGTGTTATCGGATCATAATAACTATTTTAATTTCACGTATTTAAGTTTAATTCAATTTTAACATTCTCAAATTTATTAAAATTAGTTATTATGGTAAATGAATATTAATAGTAATTTGTTTATTATTAAACAAAATACGAACCACGTTTTGAAGAAAAGGTAATAATGAGGAATAAGTATTAAATAATCATGTTCATTACGTAATAAATAATAAAGTCGTCTCATATTATCATTTTCCTACTTTATTTTAATTTCTTCTTGAGCCGCTAGATGTCGTTGTATCATTGTGTATAAACTTAATATCTTGTGCTACTAAATACTGTTTTCAGTGCCATCTAGTGTTAAGTAGCACACAACGTTTTAGTACCATCTATTGCCAAATAGCAACATGACGTAAAATGTAAAGCTTAAGAGTGGACTAACAGTTTGTCGTGCATATGGTTATGGGTTCGATTCCCATTCAAACGGAATAAGTCTAAATATTTATTTTTTAATGAATTGTGCCTGCAACTTTCGTGTTCACGTGATTCAGAAAATAACGTCAATTGTACAACATAATCTATTATTAAGCTCGCGGATTACTGCGGTAAACAGAAATTCGTTGCTCCGCTACCCGTCATGCAATGTTAGAAAATTATTCTGATTTTAAATTGTAATAACTTTTGTTAGAGTCAATTTGAAATTAATAAAGTAAACTTTATTGTTAATTGGCGGGATTCGATTAAGTCCTTTTGGCGTAATGTGATTTTAAACAGAAGACAGAAACAGTGAGATAAAAAAAAAAAAAATGCTAGAAATTGCTATTGTATTACTTTTTTATTGTTTAACCTAACGATAAGGCAGACGTATTAAATGATGGAAAGCAACGCCGCCTATGGACATTCGCAACACCAGAGGAGTCGCTAATGCATCGCCGGCTTTGTATGAGAGCTCTTTTTCTAGTTTCCTTTTTTTCTTGCAAATAGATTTGATGTACAGACTCGTGCTTACATACTTATTATAATAATTGTATGTAGTCTGTGATAAAATCACTAAAATATTTCGGTAAGATTCCACATGTTTATGTTCAATGTATTTTTCAGTCGTAGAATTTTCCGGGTAATATTTTCCGCAAACAATAATGCCGCCCACTTGTTGCTAGTGTATTATCTGGAATCTAGATTTAATTCCGTATAAACTGATCGATATACCTGGGGCAGACTTCAAATTGGGGCTTAATTTTATGCGGGGTTGATTACAAATATCCGAGGGCGGCTATCCCTCAGGTGGACTTCATGCTCGTTTATATAATCTATTAAAAAGTTATTGATTTATGTTTTTGAATCAATAAATAATTATATGAAATAAAATAATAAATTTAATTAAAAAATAAGATTGTATATTATTAAATTAGTAAATTTATATAAAAAATATATATATTATAAGCAAAAGACAGATTTGTCAGAAGTGACTCGTCGGCGTATCTACTGAAGGTCAAGTGGACTTGAAATATATATGTATTGTGTGTGTGTATATATATATATATATATATATCTACTGTGAATAGAATAGAATAGAATAATTTATTTGCATATAATAGGTACATAATCAGGTGTTACAAAAATTTAGGTCCTCTTATTCTGCTAACAATACGGTAGCATGCAAATTAAATAGTCCTCAAAGAAAATACAATGATAAAAAAAATGTCAATAGAATCAGTTACATAAAAAGTCATTTACATTATAAAAATTGTTCAATAATAAATATGTCCTTAATTTACATTTGAAAATATTAGATGATTCTTCTTAATGTCATCCGTTAAGTTATTATATATTTTAATACACATTCCATAAGAGTTTCGCTGGAGCAAAGACGTACGTTGTAGTTTCTCGAGTACTACACGTTGACCACGTCTTGTGTTTCTAGGGTACAATTGTTGAACTGGAAACACCTACGTTGCCGGCGGACAATAGCCGAAAGCAACCCGTGGGTTCTCAAACGTGTTTCGGTTGACTATGAACCTTCGTTCGGCCGTTCTGGCCGACACCGTTACTTCGGCCGACACCGTTACTTCGGCCGAAACCGTTACTTCGGAAACGTTTTTTGGTTGAAACTGAAACTTTGGTCATAGGTTTTATTAACGAAAGTCCATGTTTTATTTATTTTATTTCACAATGTTATTTGATGATTATTTTTGTGCATTTTATTTTTGCAATAACTATCAATTCCTATGGGGTGATAAGAAGTGAAAGCCTAGTGGTCGGCCTGTCAGTCGGGAGTTTAAGGTTCAAACTCCAGACATGCACCTCTGATTTTTCAAAGTTATGTGGGGATTAAATATAAATTATCACTTGCTTAAACAGCGAATAAAAACAGTGTGTTACACAACTGATAATCCTTTACAAGAAGTTTTCGAAGTTGTGTGGAGTCTACCAAACCGCACCTGGCCAACACGGTGGACTATGGCCTTCTCACTTCAAGACCCGTGCCCAGCAGTGGGACAGTAATGACGACATGGCGTCCCATGCTACATTTCTTTCTTTAGAAGTTTAACTTATATTACAAATATTATATGCGACGTACAATTCTTTTGTAAGTGTAAACTCCAGCGGAATTGCATCGCGGAGGGCCGGTCGCTATTGTATAAAATCTGGGCCAATTGTGTTTCAGAGGCGAAATCTGTAGCGAGTTTTATTCTCACTTCTACGTAATTGAGTTTTATGAAAATTACGGAAAATGTCATTGTTGTTGTGTTTCTTTTTGTATAAATATAATTTGAAGGTGGTACGACTCTGGCAGCAACACCACCGCACCCATTTCTGTCTCATAACAGCAACGTTGCTGCTGTGTTCTGGTTTGAAGGCTATGGTAAGGGCAGCGGCGCATCTGTGGCCGGCAGTTGCCACTTACCATGAGGTGGATTGCATGCTCGTCTGCTACTCATGTATTATAAAAATATATATTATTCTAATGATCTCTTCAGATATTACATAATTATTCGAATAGCTAACTAAATGATCTCTGTGAGTTATTTTATTGGATGTCATCCCATTATTGTCCCCGCTGCAAGGTCAGAGGCTTAGGCCATAGTACACCATGCTAACCAAGTATGAATTGGTGATTTAATACATCTTTGAGAATTATTTATTTCAGAGCACTCGGGCGTGTCTGTTTGATCATGATGTTTTCTTCAACCCCCAAAACATATAATATAATACATCTTATATATAAAATTCTCGTGTCAAAATGTTAGTTACCGTACTCCTCCGGCTATACCGATTTTCACCAAATTTTAAATGCATATTCAGTAGGTCTGAGAATCGGCTACTCTCTATTTTTCATACCCCTAAGTGATAGAGAGTTAAGGGTTGTTCACCCTTAACATTTTTTTTTATTTATATGGCAACACAACGTTTGCCGGGTCAGCTAGTAATAATAAACCAATTCTAAGTTTTGGTTAGAGTTTGTGATTCGAACTTCGGTCGTTTAGACCGCGGGTTTAAAGTTCAATACTAGGTTTATCAGTTTATAAAATTAAACATAACATTTTATAACTCAATACACATCAATAAAAATTATAGGATATTATTTTTTTAGGATTCGTGACATATTCAGTAAGTTTAGGTTTCCTTCAGTAAATTTCCTTCAGATGTTTTATTTCAACGGTAAAGTTTGTAATCTTTAATTAGTAACATACAAAAATTAAAAAAATCACAATTAAGTTCAGGGATTAGAACAATGACATTTTATTTATTAGTAGTATATCGATGGATTAGAACCATCGACTACTGAAGAGATAGACCCATTTATCATATTTATTATTTAGGTACTACTGGGCAATCTCTCTTATTCTCAAAACGTATTGATGTAACAAACAAAAGTTTTTGTCTTAGTATATGTTTAAGAAAATGATGGGTACGTTACGGTTTCCGGGTTACGTTACGGATACGTCATACCCTCCGGATCTCACATATGTTGCGGCGATATCAACATAAGGGCGGTGGGTAGGGATTTTCGGGTCTCGGAAATACTCTCTTTGCCCTTACAAATTCTCAGGTGTCCTCCGAGATTCTTAATATTTCCTCATAGTATTATTTATAATATAAGAATAAAATAAAAATACATTAACATATAGCAGCTTTACTATTTAGTGGGTGGTTAAGTACTTCATGGGTCGTTATCGAGCGGAAATAACTCGAAAATGTTACTTACTTTTGTGCCTAAAATTTGACATTTCTGCTTGACATTGCAACTGCGTCGTAATAAAGCCAACTGTTAAAGTAACGTCAGTTACATTTTGTGAGACGTCTGTTACCAGTTTATTGCATTTTCCACAGATTGTGTGTGACAAGGAAAGTGAACAATATTCGTGTGTATATCAGGGGTATACAGCATCGCCTTACTAACTGACTGACGTACTGAATGTCGGTATATTAATACACTTTGTAATAAATCAGATATCATGCATATACAATAGTTAAAGAAATAGAGCCCTGTGACCATAGATTAGTAAAGATTACTCACTCCTAACAAGAAAATCTGGTTCGATTTTCTTGTTAGGGTCTGGTTAGATTCCTCTTTCAAATACGAAAATAGATAACAATTTCAATTGTTATAACTAACCAGTTATAACAATTGAAATTGTTATCTATTTTCGTGTTTAAGAAATATTAAAAAATGTAGTTTTTAGATTATTTACGTATGAAATTATATTTCTCCGCACTTTTTCTTCGATTTCGTGTTTTTGCACCACTTAACTGCGCATGTCGGCATTGTTCCGCGTAAATTACACCATGACAGCCATTAAATGGGTGACAGAATTGTCAACCGTTTATGCCATTTAATCTTCTTCTTTCGGCTTCCTTCAATTACAAGGCGGTGAGATATCTATACTTATCTATGCCTGTGACTGAGAGACTGACGGACAGACGGCCTCACAGAGAGACGGCTTAAAGAGGAGACAGCCAGACGGGAACACAGACTGACAGCGAAGGTTTAGTATAGTTTGCGCCAAACTGCTAGTCCTGAATTTGTTGCGAGCTGGTGTAGTCAGTCATACAACTATGGCGACGCGATTCATTTCTATATTCAGAGTGAACTAGTAGTTTTACGCGGACTATAACAAGACTACTATCAGATGGTGGAATAATATAGAGGGTGTATTTTTTTTTCAAAATGAACTCGTTCGATTCCCGGCTAGGGTAAAAAATATTTTAAAAAAGTAATAGTGCAGTTTTTATCAAAATCGGCCTCGTAACTCCTTTCAGTATTTTTCGCCAATCCGTATAGTTTCGGATTTGGCTCTGAAGGCCTATTTGAAATATTCACCCTGTACAGTAGGTACATACGAGCACTCAAAACCATTCAGTCGAGTAAAAAGTTTTCTACCTACGACATAAATCCCAGGTATCAGTAGTTAAACACTTGTTGTTTATATACAACGGGGCGTCGCGGCGCGGCGTCGTCCGGCAGTGCCGCGGCGGCGCTGGCCAGGACGCCCGTACTGCTCAGCCACGCGAACTGTGCAACGTTTATAAATTATACAACATATTTTAGATACATAGTTATATAGTTATAAAGTTATAAAGTTATGAAAGTTATATAGTTATACAACCCGTAGTGTTTAGCTACCGTGGAATTGTTTGATTTAACTTTCGTAAGTCGTTTATCAATTATAATGATTATTTAGATTGAAAGTTATAAATATTATGATATTTAAATGATTTGTAGGATGAGTTTAGCAATTCAATGTGTAAATAAATTTCAGATATTTTCCATGTTGACTTTGCGAAAGTTTCTAACCTTTTTGATTGTGCCGATAGCCGTTAATATTCTGAAACCTAAAAGATTTATTTCAGAGAACATCTTTTAATTCAGTATCAAATTTATTGCTGTGGTAAAAAATACTACTTGATTCCTTTTATATTTGTAAAATGTTTGGATGCATTCACAAGTAGGTAATGTTCAGTTAGTCAATTAGTCCATTCATTAATCAGTAGTGAGATATTACTGTGAAAGGGGGTTGAGAAACGCGGTAGAAATTATCACACTTGCACTTTTACCAAAACTTTGCCGTTTCTCTATGTGCGGTGTCTATTTTATTGTGTTCTGGTTCCAAAGGTATAGTGGAGGATACTCTGAGATTCTTCGAACAGTCTCCCACTTTATATTTTTTAATATAAATAAACTACTGGGAGTAATCATTGGCCTGTCATGCATATTTGGTAGAACCCTGTGTGGTTCGACTCCGACACCACAACTGCATATTTCTACTTAACAAAAGCAGTGTTAAGCGCTGCTGTGTTCTGGTTTGAAGGGTGTAGTAAGGGAGACATACATCGAGGCGGTCCAGCTTAATTTCCAGGGGTAGCGGCGTTTCTGTCCATGAGTGGCAGTAGCCACTTACCATCAGATGGACTGCATGCTCGTCTGCTACTATTATATTTAAAAAAATACATTTTTTGTTATATACAAATGCGAGTATAAATAAACGCTTTTTCATATTTAAAAAGTACGAAATACGTTGAGCCTTACGAATGAGTAGGGGCCCTTTATTTCTAAGAATAACCCTCCAATCCTATTTGGAGTTACTGTCTAAGGGCAACGGCAACTTACCATCAGATGGACATTATTGGACATTATAACGTCCTAACATCTTTTTATCTTAACCCTTTTCGTTAGTGGGTTAAGCGGCGATATTTCTGAGCGACCTTCGGCAGCGGCTCCCGAGAGCTTTGCAAATACCCGCCCGACCGTGTACACTCACAAACCTTCAATACAAGTAATATAATTTATATCGTAAATAACATACATAGCAGTGATAGCCCAGTGGTTAAGAAACTCGGCCTCTTGATTGAGGGATCCGAGGTTCAAATCTCAGACACGAACCTCTGGTATTTCAAAGTTATGTTCGTATTGCAATGATTATCACTTGCTAAAACGGTGAAGGAAAACATCTTGAGGAAATATGCACACCTGAGAGATGTATAAAAAAAATCTCAAAGGTATGTGTAGTCCAATTCGCACTTGGCCAGCGCGGTGGACTATGGCCTAATCCTTCTCACTCTGAGAGGAGACCCGTGTCCAGCAGTGGGAGAGTAATGGGTTCCACGGTGTTCCTCTGAACGCCCTTTGTCGGAATCCATCACTAGCCTGGTGGTTAGAATCTCGACCTTTTATTTTTTTTTTGTAATAAAGGAGTAGCAGATAAGCATGCAGTCCACCTGATGGTAAGTGGCTATTGACGTCCATGGAAATCTGTAATCAACCCCAGAAAGGATTAGATATTCCTACCTGAGGTCGGTCACAGATGCGCCGCTACCTCTGAGGACTAAGTTGGAACGACTTAGAAAAGTATGTCTCCCTTGCCACACCCTTCAAACCAGAACACAGCAGCGCTTAACTTTGCTGTTATGAGGCAGAAATAGGTACGGCGGTGGTGCCGCCGGAGTCGAACCACAAAGGGTTCTACCACCTTTAAAGTTGCAAGTCTGTGATGAGATTCAGGTAGATCCCAAGTTCCACATAGAGTTACAGATGTTCATGGACGGCAGTCATCACTTACCATTAGATGGGCTACATGCTCGTTTGCTATCAAAATATAAAACCCTACGGAAATAATGGTACTCCTAAATGTTAAAATGTATTAGTCTGAAGGAAAGCATAAATTTTATGTTTATAATTCGTTCCAATAGTGTGTGGGCAGAAAGTACTCGAGTTTAAAAAGTAGTGTTTTATTGCTCGCAAGAGTAGGAATGTGGGCGAGAGGACTGGATGTATCTATGATAAAGATATCGCTTAAATATATTAAATACTAGCACTCGCGGCTTTACACGCGTTTAAAACCTAACTTGACATATGTACAACTGAAAATGTATACCGTAAACAATTTTAACGATACAATAGGATTAATATTTAATGAACATTATGTTCGTCTATAACGAAACGTTTAGTCAACGCACGCCGGTAAAACATAACTTTTTGCCTAATTGTGACTTGATATACATAAGCCATTATCTTTCTCTGAACTTTTTGTTCAATCATAATAAAATATAGCCTATAGCACTCTTGAATAGTGTAGCTTTCTGATTGTGAAAGCATTTTCAAGATCCGTTCAGTATTACCGAATATTAGCCCTTACAAACAAATAATCAAAGTTACAAACGTTACCTCTTTATAATATTAGTATAGATACGTATTGTTATTTTTTTTTATTTTTTTTTTATTTATTTATTTATCGTTACATCTATCATTACAGGTATTCTTAACCTAAAGCGATAGAGTAGCCCAATTATAGCATTACATAATATAAGATATTAAATATACTGACACTTTTGCGAATTCACTCCAGTGACAACAAAAGACGTCACTTCTATTGTGGACCTCATTAAGAATCCGAACAGCTCTGGTGAGGGGAGCCTTGGCCAGTAGCTTGGTCCTAGCTGCCGGAGGCGCCAACAGCGGCGGGCGATGCCGTCGCCACACATACCGATTTGGCACGCAAATATTTAAAGATTGCAACACTAAAGGGTTGTAAGTCGCCCCTCGAAGTAATTTTGCTATATACGCCACCAACGTAAATTCACGACGCACCCTCAGTTCGTTGTATCCCACCATACCTAACACGAATAGCGTGGGATACATCAAAGGATAAAACGGATATACGCCATATAATTTCATGTACAGGTGCCTTGTAAATTTATTCTGTACACGCTCCAACATTACCGCATACTTTTCTTCATATGGGGACCATATGACAGCACTGTGTTCGAGGTTACTCCTCACCAATGCATCATATAGAACCTTAACTGCGGTAATATTGTTAAAACCTCGCGATTGTTCAATCTCTTATACTGGAAGCTGAGGTTCCGAAGTCCAGATAATCAGTATTAGAGCATAACATGGTAAGCGGCTACCGATGGATATCTATAATCAACCCCAGGTAAAACTGGAGTTCTACCTCAGGTCAGCCACAGCGTTAGTACCTGACGTCTAAATTGGAATGTCATGTTATTGCTTTTACCGCGATACCCTTTGAACCAAAACAAAACAGTAGGCAGCAAAGGGTGACAGTGGTGTCTCAATCGAAACAAAAAAGTTCTACGAACTTCGACTGTTTTTTTTGATAATATAGAATACAAGAAGCAAACGAACATGCAGTCTATCTGATTTTAAGTGGCTACTGTCGCTCATGCTGTAATCAACCCCAGATAAGATTAGATTCCTATCTAAGGTGGGCCACAGATACGCCACTACTTCTGAGGACTAAGCTGGAACACCTAGGAAAAGTATCTCTCCCTTACCACACCCAGAATACAGCTGCGGTTAACACTACTGTTAATAGGCTGAAATAGGTGGTGGTGCCGCCGGAGTCGAACCACAATAGTTTCTACCACTTTAAAACACAGCAGCGCAGAAAGGCAAAAATAGGTGTGCACAAGTAGGTGATGTGGTGTATTCATATGAATGTAATTGTCATATGTGTAATAATTTTGACAATCATATCAGTAGGTATTGACAAGTGTGGCATAAGTCACGTTTGTCATTAACGTTTGAAGCAAAATTAATGATCACAAATGAACTGCTAAACTCATTATAACTTTATCAAACGTCAATCAATTTAATTTTAGCAAAACTAAGTTGCTTACTGTGTTTGACAATGTTACGATTACGATGTTTCTTTAAAGAAATTATAACCAACGCGAGTATTATTTGTACAAAATTAAATAAGTCGAAGGTCTCCATTAGACTTAGAAAAACAAAAAATATAAATAGTTTTATTTTGAAAATATTAAATTCATTGAATTGTCACTCAATGTCAGCTATGACAGACTTTGATCACATATTTATAAACAAAAATATACCTAATAATGTTCGTAATTCAAACAATTCCACGTTGATCACAATTGTTTACAGAATATATCAGAAACATAAAAGGTCCAAACAATTTTCTTTCGTATCAATACTGAAAATAAAAGAAAGACAAGCGAAGACTGAAGAGGGAACAACGAGGGCGAGGAGCACGATAAGGAACGAAAGACAGATTTATTTGAACTGACACAAGCACCTATTTTGAAGATATACATCTTAAGCTATTAAGACCAGATCGATTCAATCGTAACAAGTGAAGAGCGTTCATAAATAAAATACGAAGCGTGTATTTTTAAACCAATCCATATATTTAGAACTGCGTGTGTAGTGAAAATACATGTAGAATAATTTTAAACGAGATAATAAGAGAGGCATATCATTGAAAATTGAATTTAATTTACGCTCGTCAATTCATTTCGGAAGTTTGAAAAGCAATTGAGTGGGAAGTGGAATATAGTTTCGTTCAAGTTTGTGAAACTAGAACTGTATCTTAAAACTTTAATGCAATCAGACTTTCTTACGAAGTAGTATTTTGTGATCTGACCCCGAAGTATTTTTATGCCCTTTATTGGTTTTATAGATAAATTGTTAAATAGATAGTGATACGTAGGCTAATACATAAGAATGGTAAACAATTAGAGTATATTTTGCCGTGTGAGTGTTATTAAACCTCGGTTAGTTAATAAAATCAAGAGTAATATAAGTGACTTGAAACAAAATGCAAGTTTGAAACCCTACATCATAGAACCTTATGTACTGAGTATAAATCAGCAAAAAGTGAAAGACACATTCGAACGAACTGTATCTTTGAACATGATGATAAAGCAATAGACACCAAAACTACGGATTTAAGTGTATAAAGGTTTGAAGATTTAGGTTTGTAAGTGGGTGATATTAAAAATGAACGTGCCGCTGAAGGGAGGGCCGGCGCCGACGGTGGCGGTGGTGCCCGTGCCGGAGAGCGAGATGGACGCCCTCCTCCTCGGCAGGACCGCGGTGAGGACATTTGATCAGTACGTGCGACATGTATGTATCGTATTCTCTTATTATAGCACTAACACGCGCAACCGCTTTGCAAGCAAGCTACGCACTTCTAGCTCTTCAGGGTTGTGTACTAAAGATGAATATGTCACCAATTGTCACTATGTTGTAGCATCTCAGGATAGGGATGCCAGTTAATATTATATTTATAAAGTTCTCCTGAACCCAAAGAATTAAATAATGATTTAGTGTGTCGTCACAAATTATGGAAAGAAAGATAAACCCGCTGAGTTTCTTACCGGATCTTCTCAGTTTAGGTCGGGTATCGATCAGGTACTCGTAGTAGTTTAAGAAAAAATATTGTAACTGACAATTTGTAAGTGCCACCGTAGGCCTATACAAAATAATAATAATAATAATAATAATAATAATAAACATTTATTGCCTTTGAAATACAAAAAAATACACATTACAGCTAACTTAAAATTAATACTAGGCAAAAGGAAGTGACTCAGCTTTTGCTGACAAGGATTGTAATCCTGTTCAGCGCTGATTTTCAGTCACCCCCTTCTCCCTATGGTGTTATGCGGGAGAAAAGGTCCTGGGTTCCCAACCATTTACTACTTTTATCTCTACATCGAAACTTAAAATGAATATATTTCATTAAATTTCAAATACCCGCTAAGAACAGATAGTACAGATATATAATGTTATATAGGTAGTATCCTATAAAACGTTCGTCACAAATGAGCCAATGTTATAGGAGTCATGTAAGTTTAGGACACATAATTTAACTTTGTAAGAATGTTAACTACTTATATATTGTTTTGGTCAAAGCTACGGTGTTCTTTCTGAGAATTTTATGCGCTTTAAATAAATTGCATCTCTTTACGTTACATGTTTTTATTGTTACCGTAATATTCATCTTTAGTATGTGGCCCATTCTCTTTAATTTGTGTCTTTTGTTGCATTTTTGCTTTAAAATTTTTAATTTCAGTTCTCTTGTTTAAATATTAGGGAGTAAAGGTGAATATTTGATGTTAAGTGGTTACCGCATCTCATGGAAAATGTCCATATAACATGTGCCTTATTCGAAGACTATCACAGATACGTTGGTATTTTGACATGGGACAGCCGTGCTCCAAAAGTCTCAGTTTGGAGGTTGTATATATAGCAAATGTTTAGAAAACTTCAATAGCGTGATTCAGAATACTAGTGCCATCTCTTGGCGAGTTGCGTAAAGTCGCCATACAATTAAAAGACTCAAAGACGTGAGGACTAATATGAAACGCTTCTTGCAAGTATTTGTCTTATCTTAACCCTCGCTTAAGTTTTATTGTACTTCACTGCATAGTCTCTTCAATGATAATGTTGACATGTAGTACACCGCCAGTCGTCAGCCTTGTGTCACGTATATTCAGAGCTAAAAACCTCGAATTCAAATAATTTAAAACAATATCCAACCTACTTATAGCTCCCCCTACCGGTAAATGTCATTATCGTTTTTCGTGCAGCCTGTGTACATTTATGATTTTTCAAAATAAGAAATAAAATAAGTAATTTATCGTAAAAATTGTTAATTTATAACAAATATTTCAGTTAATAATTTATAAAAGACGTAGGTGTGATATATTGTGCAGAAAAGTTACAATGGAAAATAAAGAATTTTGACGAAATTATTCTGAAGACTTGTACTAGGCGGCCATTACGAATGCAGTCGCAAATTGAAAAATTATTATTTTAATTTATTAAAGATAAGATGATAATCTTATATATTAATGAGGAATGACAAGGTAAATTTTTACATATATATTTTTCCAAGCAAAGGATTTTTAGATTACCATATTGTTCTGTAGCAAGGAATTTGACGTCTTATGTTCATTAACTAAGCTTGTCACCTATTTAGGTGATCTCGCTTATTTAAATCCTTATATAAATCTCGCTTATATAAAGCTATGAACATAGAAATAGGGTGCTATTTAGCCCCGTGCATGGGTACTAACCCGTTTATACTGAGTATTTACTCACATAAAAGAATCTACTATTGAGTAGAATATACCTAATAGGTATTCACCCGTTCAAATAAGGTTATGACCCTTACATATTGGATATTTACCTACATTACAAGAAATAGGGTGCTATTTAGCCCCGTTCATGGGTACTAACCTGTTTATATTGAGTATTTACTCACATAAAATAATCTACTATTGAGTAGAATATACCTAATGGATATTCATCCGTTCAAATAAGGGACCCTTAAATATTGGATATTTACCTATATAACAACTATAATAAGATACTACTATTAAGTAGACGGATACAACGGATATTCACCCATTCTAATAGGGTATGATGTCCTTCACATGGGGTAAATAACCCATATAACAAAATACTAATAATCAGTAGATAGACACAACTATTACCATCGATTGGGTGTAATGATTTTAATCAATGAACATTTTATTGAAGAATCATTCAGATTAATAATGTACATGATACAGGATATAGAGATGACAATTTATATCCTTTTGTAATACTCTAGAAGAACCTAAAATTGGTTTAACCATTCATAAGAATTTGGTATCTAGGTAGATCAGCATATTAAAGAGTAATTTACTAAAGGAACTATTTATCTATCTAGATGGTGATAGATAGACTAAAGGAAAAAATAGTTAAAAGGAAGAACTGGACCTCTAGGAACCTCTAGGAAACTGTGGGACGGATAACACATGATTAGACTTTAAAAGTTGCACAAGTCGCAGTTACTATTGTACCTGTAAAGAGTCAAAAGCCATGCCACATCAGGCGAATGCTTACTGCTCTCGAGCATTTGACATGATTGTTTCTTAATAATTTTAAATTATTTGCCTTTATAAAGATAATTTGCTATCAATTATCTTATTACTGGTGCTGGTCATTTATTATGTATAATAAATAATAAGAAGAAATTTCATAGTACAAGTACTGGAACAAATGATCGGCAAAATGGTTTAAGAAACAATGATTGTTCAATTCATATATATATAGTACAATATTTTATAATAACAAATATAACGAAGATATTTACACTTCATCCTATGATAAACTTCATCCAAAAGTTTGAGATACTCATACCAAATAGGGTCATTATCTGACTTACAACAAGCCTCATGCACAAATACCTGTATCACAGAAAGGCTTGATCGAAGTTTCCTTTGGAATAAATCTTCAATCACAACAGATTTTTAGGTGAGTGGTTAATAATGTGGTCGATTATAATTATAATTTTAAAGACCAGTTGTAACAAATAACTATTGACCCAAGCTTTGCAAGTGGTTAGCTTTAAGAGTCTATTTGTATAAACACTTAAACTCATTATTCTCAAGGAATGAAGATTTTTTCAAAATATACTCGGTATGTGTGTAGAAAGACTTCTCACATCAGTGGTAACATATTGTTTACTCTTAACCAATTTTTTACAATATTTTTACTTTACCAACACCTGATGATGGTGATGTTGGTTTATATTGATAACTTGGTCTTAATCTTGAGCTTTAAATAAAGCCTGGCATTCCACTCACTACTTACTATTGTTTTCAAGAATGCATATTTGGATACTAATTCATGATTACCTTAAACAGTGTTTACATGTCTATGGTTAAATGGAAATTCTATGCATTTCAAGTTCTTTCCTTTGGTTTGAGCAGAACACTATATTTATGTTTTTACTAACCTTTTAAAAGATACAAGACCATACATAACTGATTAAGATCTAGGGACAGTGTGTCAGTTATATATTTATATAACATAGTTCCTATTTGAAATGTCATAATAATGGACAAGGAACAATAACGACACTTAGTAATTTAGGATCATAGACATAATAAGCTATATCATTCTTTAGGATTTATTGGTTACTTAAAAGATAGTTTGATAATTGGAAATAATACAACTGTTAAGGTTGTTCATTGTATTATACAAGCAATAAATAAATAAAAAATCAAATTGCTTTACCATTAGATAAAAGATTAAAAATCAACACAAGGGTGAAATAAAAAGAAAAAAATAAAAAAATATATATAATAATAATATTAAAAAATAAAAATTATAATAAATGCAAAGATAGGTATATATATATATAACAATTTTAATAATGTTTATCAAAATACTATCCCTCTTACAGATAGATATAATTACAGGTGGTAGTTGTCATATTATTTTTATTATCGGGACACAATCAGTTATGTAACATATGGTCTATTACGGACGACAACGGCCTAAGAATTTAAATGTAAATGTTGATTAATGTAACTTGTGTATGTAATTAAGACTATGTAAATAAGACATTTTATTGCAATAGATATAAGTCCTACGTAATAAGAATAGATATGTAAGAGTAGGATAGCAATAGAGTGTAAGCATAGAATTGTAAGAGTAAGACAGGCTATGTTAGAAAGGGACGGCAATAGGACGCGGTTGCTGACTGAGCCTGCGCCTGTTGCGGTACCCAAAATAAGTACTTAAGCTCGCCTTTTTGTATGGAAAAGTGTGTACGCCTCGGAATAAAAACAAGAAGAAAAGAACTGAAGATTCAAGTTGGAGTTTTATTTGAAAACCCATAATCTACATTGGTCCTTCGAGAAGCCGGATTTAAAGAAGACTCAAGATGAATACGCCGATCGCAATGAACACAAGGGGTCGTGTTCGCTCCGAATCGGGGTACAGCGAGTCAGAAGCAGCCCCGGGCGCTAAGGGTGCGCCAGGGCCATCGCTACACCGAATTTATGAAGATTCTCCGCAGTCGCCGTCGACGGTCGCAGGAAATTCCCAAGAAAAAAGGATGGAGCACTCTCCGCCAGAAGGGGCGAGAGAGACAGCACCAGCGACGTCAACGCGGACGTCCGTCATGGGGCCACCTGCACGACCAGCTAGCACGCCACCAAGGCGTGAAACTTCATCGCCGGTGCGGAGACCTACATCGCCGGTGCGGAGACCTACGTCGCCGGCACACACCGCTCGCAGTAACACTTCAAAGCGAAGCATCGACGCACGTATGAAGATGGCACAATACGAAGCGGAGAAAGAACTCGCGGCTATAGAAGAGAAGCGGCTACTTATGAAAGAAAAGCTAATCAAATCGAGATTAGCCGCCGAAATGACTGCAATCGAAGCCGAATCTGAATATGCGGCGAGCTCATGCAACGAAAGGGTACAAGACTGGGTGGATAGAAGCATGGAACAACCAACGGCGACGAAATACAGGGAAGAACCGGAAGAGGTTCGCCCTCCCGTTAGTAAGCAACGGGGGGAGAACGCGAAATTCCAAGGCATTCAACGGCTAGCCGACACCTTAGAAAAACTAGTCGCCTCAAGACCGTTGCCTCGCCAAACAGCGGAACTACCTATATTCACGGGAGCCGTCGCCGAGTGGCTACCGTATAAGGCCGCCATGGAAGATTCGACAAGACTCTTTAAGTTCTCTCCAACGGAAAATCTCCTTCGACTGCGAAACAGCCTGCGAGGGGAAGCGAGAGAAACCGTGCTGTCACAGCTATTCACCGCATCTAACCCAGATATCATCATGCGCACATTAGAGATGAAATATGGAAGACCGGAATTCATAATAGATCGGGCCATGGAAGAGCTCAAAAAGATCCCGAAATTAGGGAGCGCGAGCACCGATCTGTATGAGTTCGCGGTGAAGATTCAAAATATTGTCTATACGATAAAAAGTATAGATAGAAGAGGCTACCTACGAAACCCGCTACTCGTTCGAGACGTAATGGACAAACTGAGTCCTCATCTCATAAGCAAATGGGCGGAGTACGCAGCCAATAACGAAGCACGCATCATGGAAGATAATGAAATGATAGTACTCTCCGAGTTTTTAATGGCCGAAGCGGACCTTATGATAAGGTACACCCACACAACGAAGCGAAGCGTTCCGGTACCCGTCAGAAGAGAAGTAGCACCAAAGCGGGTTGCTACCAAGGGCGTATACACTGCGGGGGAAAGTCAACCGGAAGAAAGAAAATGCTTCATGTGTCCAACTGGGGGACACTACACTACTGAGTGCGATAAACTCAAAGCACTCGACGTCAACGAGCGATGGAAGTGGGCAAAGGACAACAAGATGTGCTTCAAATGCATGAAAAGGAAGCACAGCAGGGTCACATGCAAAGCCAAGGCCTGCGGAGTCCACGGATGTACCTACCAACATCACGCGCTACTACATAAAGAAAAAGTAACGGAGTCTACGACTACAGTGAGCACTCCGGACGACGGCAGGGAAGACGAAGCAGCCGCGCTAGTAATGAGCGTCACGACAAGGAGGTCGCCGATTACATCAGTACTGCTCAAAACCTGCGAGGTGAAACTCAGCGGTCCACGGGGGGAGGTAAATACGTACGCCCTCCTAGACGAAGGGTCTACTGTGACGCTAATAGACGAAGAATTAGCGAAGCAACTCACTAACGGCGGACCGAATCGACCTCTGAACATAAGGGGTATTAACGATCAGAGAAGGATCGACAGCGAAGCGGTCAAGGTTCGTGTCAAAGGGGTACACGAACAAGAAGCCTACTTAGTGACAGCCCGCACAGTAAAAGGACTACAGCTACATCACCAACGCGTACCGCACAACTTAGAACGGTACAAGCACCTGCGAGTTGTACAAGATAGCATCAGTAAGGGAGAAGCTCGACCTCGCATATTGATAGGTGCCGACAACTGGCATCTAATAATATCGCGACAGCTGCGCGCTGGCAAGAGAAATGAACCCGCCGCGTCGAGAACGAAGTTGGGATGGGTACTGCACGGGTCGGTACCCAGGAAATCGATTTATCAAGACCAGGCGGCCGTACTTCACATCTGCGCGAGCGACGTCCAACTACAGAAGCTCGTCGAGTCACATTTCGACGTGGACTCGCTTGGCGTATCGACTAAAGAAAAAATTAATAAGCATGAGAAGAGAGCCAACGACATTTTCGAAGCGACCGCCACAAGAAAGGACGGCCACTTCGAAGTGGGTCTGCCCTGGAAGATAGATAACCCCACGTTCCCAGATAGCTACGAGTCTGCCCTTAAGAGACTACACACGCTCGAGAAGAGGATGACTAAGGAGCCGGCGTTTAAAAAGGAATACGCGGCTCAGATCGCTAACCTTATACAAAAGGGTTACGCGGTGCAATGCGACGGCAGCGAAAGGGATAGCAACGTAAAATGGTTCCTGCCGCACTTCGCCGTCACCAATCACAACAAGCCGGGAAAAGTTAGAATGGTCTTCGACGCGGCGGCTAAGGTGAAGGGAGTCTGTCTCAATGACTTCCTACTAGAAGGACCCGACCTACTAGCTTCACTCACAAGAATATTGTTCGGGTTCAGAGAAAAGAGAATCGCCGTCACAGCGGACATCGAAGAAATGTTCCTTAGGGTTAAAATCAGACCCGAGGACCAACCGGCACAGATGTTTTTATGGAGGGACAAGCCTACGGACCCTCCGAGAAGATTTAAAATGGTCTCCATGATATTCGGAGCCAGCAGTTCGCCATACCTCGCTCACAGCGTAAGAAACCGCAACGCCGTCGACTATGAAAGTAAATACCCAGAGGCGGCCACGGCGGTCAAGGAGCGACACTACATGGACGATTACCTAGACAGTTTCCCATCTGAAGAGGAGGCTATTAAAATGGTGAACGAAGTTACCTACATCCATCAACAAGCGGACTTCAACTTAAGAAGATGGAACTCAAATAGCAAGAGAGTTTTAGCTAGCATACCCGAAGATAAGAAGTCTGAAAGCGCGAATGTAAAGTTAGCAGCACACCAGAAGGAAAAGACATTGGGGCTGCGCTGGGACCCGAGCTCCGACACCCTCACCTTCAACACTGACATCAAGAGGGTTCCCGATGAGGTCAGACTGCGGTTGAGAGCACCGACTAAACGCGAAACCCTAAGCGCGGTTATGTCGGTGTACGACCCACTGGGGCTTATCAGTCAATATACGATCGTCGGCAAGATGATATTACAACGCTTGTGGCTCAAGAAGGTTGATTGGGACCAGGAATTGCCATCTGAAGACGCTAACCTATTCGACGAGTGGATAAGGCGACTCCCAGATGTCTCAGCACTAGCAATACCGCGGTGCTATAGCTACAACGTAACGCCGGAAACTCACATCGAGTTACACGTGTTTGTCGACGCAAGCGAGCAAGCCTACGCTACGGTGGCCTACTGGAGGATCGCACACGGCGATCACATAGAAACAATACAAGTAATGGCCAAGGCGAAGGTGGCTCCACTGAAGTTACTAACCATTCCGAGACTGGAGCTCCAAGCTGCGTTAATCGGGGCACGAATGGCTAACACTATAGTCAGGGAGCACAGCTGTTGGAAACCCAAACGAGTCATATACTGGAGTGACTCCCGCACCGTCCTTCAGTGGATAAGAAACGAGACGAAAAAATACACGCCGTTCGTCTCACATCGCCTAGCTGAGATCGCCGAGCTCACACATACAGAGGATTGGCGATGGGTGCCTACAACACTCAACGTAGCCGACGATGCGACCAGGCTTCAAACCGACGGGATCGACAGCCGGGACCGGTGGTTCACGGGACCGCAATTCCTACGAGCCACAGAAGAGCACTGGCCTACGGAGAATGGGGAAGGTGAAGAGACCGGGGAGACGTGTTACACCGTCTCAGAAGAGGACTCGGACCGCAACGACTCATTACCCGACATTAGAAGGTTCTCCAGTTACCTGAAGCTTATAAGGGCGACGGCACTTACTCAGCTATTCGTCGAGAAGCTTCGATCTAGAGACAAGACTCTACACTTAGAAGTGTCACACTTAGAAGCGGCCGAACGACGGTGGTTTCAACGCGCGCAGCGGGACTCCTTCAGCGAAGACTTAGCGCGGTTAAGTCACAACCAGCCACTAAAACGACACAGCAAATTTAAAAGGCTCGACGCAGTATTGAACGACGGGCTAATAACCGCAAGAGGCCGTATAGGTGCGCTCTATTCTACAACGCACTCTAATGAGCCGGTAATACTCGACGGGCAGCATCCCTTTACTCACCTGCTTGTCGAGCATTATCATCGCCGGGCGGGACACGCGAATAACGAACGAGTCGTCAACGAGCTCCGTCAACGATTCATCATACTGCGCTTGAGGCCTACAGTCAAGAAAGTAGCACGAGCGTGTCAATACTGTCGCGTGTACAAGGCGACTCCGACGACACCACCGAAAGGAGACCTACCTAAAGTGAGGTTGGACTCGGGGCACCGCGCCTTCACCTATTGTGGCGTGGACTATTTCGGGCCCCTAACGGTGACTATCGGACGAAGACACGAAAAGAGGTGGTGTGCACTATTTACCTGTCTCACCACAAGGGCCATTCATTTAGAGATCGTCCAGTCGCTCTCTACGGACTCAGCTGTTATGGCGCTGCGAAGGATGGCCGCCAGAAGGGGTTGGCCGCGCGTCATATACTCCGACAACGCCACTAACTTTAGAGGGGCCGACGTCGAACTGAGAAATACATACGGAGCATGGATCGCAGCACTACGGGACTACGGTCTGCAGTACAACACCGACTGGCGTTTCATACCGCCGGGGGCGCCACACATGGGAGGAGCCTGGGAGCGCTTAGTGCGTTCAGTAAAAACCGCACTAAGCACCACGCTCAAAGAAAAGTCGCCAAAAGAAGAGGTACTGCAGACGTTAATCACCGAGGCCGAGTACAGCGTGAACGCGCGACCGCTCACGCACGTCTCCGTGGACCCCGAGGACGAGGAAGCACTAACGCCGAATCACTTCCTCATCGGCTCATCGACGGGTCTACCGCGGACGGTGCCATGCACCGAGGCGGACCGCAGCACGTGGAGAAGGGCGCAGGCACTGGCGGACCAGTTCTGGCAGCGATGGCTGCGAGAGTACCTGCCTACGCTCATTCCGCGGGGGCCGTCCAACGCACAGGCGTCACAACTGCGGGAAGGCGATCTCGTAATTGTGGTCGACTACGCCTTACCCCGCAATACCTGGCCGAGAGGAGTCGTCGAGCGAGTTCACCCGGGACCTGATGGCATCGTCCGGTCTGCAGACGTCCGCACAAAGGGAGGTGTATTCCAGAGGCCAGCGACGAAGCTTGCCGTCCTTCAGATGGAGGAGGCTTCGAAGAATCTACGCCGGGGGGAGAATATTACGGACGACAACGGCCTAAGAATTTAAATGTAAATGTTGATTAATGTAACTTGTGTATGTAATTAAGACTATGTAAATAAGACATTTTATTGCAATAGATATAAGTCCTACGTAATAAGAATAGATATGTAAGAGTAGGATAGCAATAGAGTGTAAGCATAGAATTGTAAGAGTAAGACAGGCTATGTTAGAAAGGGACGGCAATAGGACGCGGTTGCTGACTGAGCCTGCGCCTGTTGCGGTACCCAAAATAAGTACTTAAGCTCGCCTTTTTGTATGGAAAAGTGTGTACGCCTCGGAATAAAAACAAGAAGAAAAGAACTGAAGATTCAAGTTGGAGTTTTATTTGAAAACCCATAATCTACATGGTCATTATTCTCGGTATTTTTGTTATTTGATTTAAATAACAAATCCGATCAACTATTTAAAGTTAAATGCAGCGTTACTTGTGCTTAAAGATATTTTTTCAATAATCATCTTCAACACGGTGAGACCCTAATACGTGTAGGCAACTCCACAGTTATTTCATATAGAAACAGCATGGTGTTTAATACCCACATTTAACCGTAATATCAAGGCACATATTGGATTTATTGAATACCCAAAAAATGTTTTTATTTCCCTAATACATTCAATAATTTCAGAATGAATTTGCTGTCACTAAATCAAGATTATACATTGCGAATTAACACTTTGAAGGTTTTTAAATAGATTTATTTACTAGGAAACCTACAAGAAGTATGACTTACATGTCATGACTAAGGTTATACTATTTAAATGGAAATATTCATTTTATTTCTAATAAAATAATTGTTGTTAAAGATTATCTCTGAACGGTTGGGGAGTTTGTGGTAGTATCTGGTAGTAGGTCCAGACAGTCCTAAAAAATAGTATTAAAAAAAAAAAAAAAAATAAATAAATAAACCTTTCATTTTGGAAGGGTTGCATTTTGGGTCTCATATGAATTAAAAAAAAAAAAAAAAAAAAAAAGGATCTAGATCCATTTGTTTTTCGTCAACGCTTTACCCTGTATGTTACTCGCTTCCTCGAGGAGCGTTTCGTTTCTATACACGAATATCAAGATTTTGTTGCTCTACAAGCAATGTTAGACGCAATAATGAAAATGTGATGCTGTGCTTATAATATTTTGGCCTAAACAGTGTAAATAACTAGATCTATCTGTAGACTGGTTACAATATTCTTTTCATTTTGATATATATATATCTAGAATTATTTTTGTTCTTAAAATGCATATTTAGGTTTTCTATCCTCCATATCCCAAGTATGCTATTACTTGGGATAGTTACATCTGATGTATAAATATTTTTAGCGAGTTAAGTGTAAAATATTATATATTATTTAGTGGAGATGAAGAATAAATACTATTTACTTTTTTGGTTATTGTAATTACTCATATAGTAAAAAGGAAAAAAAAAAAAAAAAAAAAAACAATAATAATATATGAGTAATATATATATATATATATATAAGTAATATATAAAAACAATAGATATCGTATATATTATGACGTTCACTTGGTGTAAGCCCGTGAATGCCATTATTACTACCGATTCGCCTACATCTGAGTCGAGACTTCTAAGAAGTATACATAAACATAATAATAACATTATTGTATATTAACCAAATTGCTTGGCGGAAGATATTGTATATTAAATTGCCACATGAATTTAAACCTTACTATAACCAGTGTTCAAACAATCTAGTATTACCATTATTTCATAGTAATCATAGTATTTGTCCAGCACATCCTTAATAAAATTACCTAGATAGGCCTAGTAACACTTGAGAGTTACAAGAATAAGTTTATTTCTTTTATGTAATCTTATAATACAGTGACCTCCCAGACGACAGTTTTTAGATTTTACCAACCACGGAGGATGATGGCATTGATATATCATTTTTTACAATACATACCATTAGAGAGCACGCTTTACCACGCTGCTACGCTGACGTCTAAACATATGAGTGTCAGTTAAGACCCTCTTAGAAGGATAGCTGAATGGATCAGATCTAAGTTCAATTTTGTAGTAGAGACGTTACATCAAACGTATACTTGATAACTGTAATTAATATTTAAATAGATATATTAAATTAGGAATTTTAAAAATAATAGGATTTAAATGTTTTTGTATCTTGTTTAATAGGCTCGTTATTTTACAAATCTCTAAACATCTACATGTCAACATTATCATTGAAGAGACTATGCAGTGAAGTACAATTAGAAATTAAACGAACTTACCTAAGTGAAGTTCCAATTTCAATTGTACGAACTGCATAGTCTCGAAATGATATTATAACCCACCCACCCATACTTATATACGATAAGTATTACCCATAATATCATCTATGTTGTAAAATAATCGAGATAATGAACTTACATCTTGACCCCAGGATCTCTAAACTTAATGACATTTACCGGTAGGGGGAGCTATAAGTAGGTTGGATATTGTTTTAAATTATTTGAATTCGAGGTTTTTAGCTCTGAATATACGTGACACAAGGCTGACGACTGGCGGTGTACTACATGTCAACATTATCATTTCGAGACTATGCAGTTCGTACAATTGAAATTGGAACTTCACTTAGGTAAGTTCGTTTAATTTCTAATTATACTGCTAAAGTAATGTGATGTTCTTGTCTGTGGTTACCCTATAAAATATTATCTTTTTTGGTGTTTAAAACATTCTTCGTACGTATAAATGGCATGTAATTGTGTTTGATGTGTATAGCTATTAAATGTTTAATAATTAATATACTAGTAGTAAGTAAATTGTTAACGGATAATAATGAACTTGTAAAAATAAAAGTTTCTTGCAAAAATATCTAAGAACGTTCCAAAACGTTATAAAAAGCTACTGTTAGAATTTCTGTGTGAGTTTTTATTTTAATATGGTTGTGGATATTTGTATTGGTCGTTGTGGCCCATAGGTGTGAAATCTTAATGTTGTATCGGCCCTAACAGACATGCGATTTTTAGTAAAGGCGTTTCGCGTTTTAGCGATTGCATCGAGTCACGTTTTGGTTGCTGCGTTCGGTCGCGGTATAGAAAACGCTTGTTTTATGTAGGAGTAGCAGACGAGCATGCAGTCCACCTGATCGTAAGTGGCTACTGCCGTCCATTGACATCTGTTATCAACCTCAGATAGGATTAGACATTCCTACCTAAGGTCGGCCACAGATGCGCTGCTACCTCTGAGGACTAAGCTGGAACGCCTCGGAAAAGTATGTTTCCCTTACCACACACTTCAAACCAGAACACAGCAGCGTTTAATACTGCTGTTATGAGGCAGAAATAGGTGTGGCGGTGGTGCCACCGGAGTCGAACCACAGAGGGTTCTACCTCCTTCAGTTGCCGACTGCATTAATGATAGGTCATGTTTTTCGTAGCAAGAACTAAAGTGATATGATATAATTTATCATTATTACGTGTGCGTACGTGCAAAATATGGTACGACCTTCCTCCTGAGGTATTCCCTAAGCGGTATGACACGGAGCTCTTCTAGAGGGGTGCAAAAATAAGTGTCCCTTAAAGCCGGCGATGCATTGGCGATTCCTCTGGTGTTGCAAATGTCCATAGACGACGCTGACTGCTTTCCATCAGGTAGCCCGTCTGGCTTATCGTTAGGTATAAATTAGAGATGCGCCGAATAGTGGTTTCACCGAATAACCGCATACCAAAATAATATTATGTTTAACCTTTACCGAACCGAATATTCGGCCAAATTATTAAGTTAACCATTTCTTTATTGTCAGTTTGTCAATTATGTGTGTTCACTTTAAAATGTTGATTTGAGTTTTAAAAGTATATACTGATTTAAGGTTTAAAATAAATGTTCATTATACTAACTATAGATTAAGTAATAAATGTGTTGACTTGAGGTATCACAATAAATAGTGATTTGAAGTTTAATCACTTTATTTTATTAGCTTTATTCAACTCATTCTTCATAGGATTTGAGTTTGCTTCGTAATCGTCTTTATTAGTAGTATATCGATGTTCGTAATATAACATCAGAAAAATCTTACATAAGAAGTTTTGTGTTTTAGTCCTGTACCATGTCGTGTACACAAGAAAATAAAAATACTCGAACCGAATATATTCGGCACCAAAACCGAATAATTGGGCCGAATACAAATAGCAAAAAAAGATGCCGAATACGCTGAATACCGAATACCAAACGAATATTCGGCGCATCTTTAGTATAAATATATAAAAAAGTCATTTGTGCCATTGGGCTCGAAAAGACATTACCCTTTGCAGTCGGATAAAAAATAGTAAAAAATCGGACTACATAATAATATTAAATATGCCATTGATTGCCATATATGATTGATTGCTGAAAGAGAGCAGATTCCAATTAATATGCGATCGGATTACAATTCTCTCATCAATAATGCAGGGTATGGATCCAATCCAGAAACAATCGCCCAAATGATTTTGATTGTAGCTATTTGATATGGAAATATTGATAAACAAAGCGATAATTGGATTATTTGTGAGCTGCCTGTTTTTTGTGATGCTATGCCATACTACACCGCGTTGGACTAGTGCGAATTGGTAGACTTCACATGATTATTTTAAATACGCATATAACTTTTCGAATAATCGGAGATTGTGCCTGGGATTTGGATTTCGGACCTCTCGATTTGAATAATTGCGTTTCAACTACAACTCTATATAAAAGAGAAGACTAAACAAATGCTCATTTGCCCAGGAATCGAATCCTGGACTGTGCTATGCGGGTCGCATTTGTCCATGGTCATGCAATGCAAAGCAGGGATATCACTGTAGGGTGTATTATCACATTTGAATACGAATGACCAAATACGGTACGCGAGGGCATACGAGCGAGGATGTAGAAAGCAGATAGCGAAACTGTGATAATAACACTTGTATCTTATATCGATATTTTTATCTAGAGCGAACCACCACCACGATTTTATCATATCTAATAATAATTTGTCAAGCACAAGTCGAACTTGCACAAGGACATTTTTTTATTTTTAATATTTGTTCTTATAGCAGCCATTAAAGTAAATGCATTGTGAAAGATTAAACTGTTAGATAAAGCAAAAATGCTTTTTTGTATGACGACCCTCATTTGAAGGTTGTTGAACCCTTCATGGTTCGACTCCAGCGACACCTCCGCCACACCGACTTTTGCATCATAACAGCTGTGGTAAGCGGTGCTGCTTTCTGGTTAGATTATTGTGGCAAGGGAGACATATGTATCCGATGAGATATTCCTATCTTAAGTCGGCCACAGATGCGCCGCTACCCTTGAGAACTAAGCTGGAGCGACTCGGAAAAGTATGTCTCCCTTACCACACCCTTCAAACCAGAACACAGCAGTTTTTAACACTGTTGTTATGAGGCAGAAATAGGTGTGGCGGTTGTGCCGCCAGAGTCGAACCCCAAAGGGTTCCTTTCACCTTCAGATAGCTTTAGATATTACCAGGTGTCGATAATTTTGGTTTTCGATACAAATATCGATATTAATATAATATCAAGTGCAACCCTAATAGCATATAACTAATCGCCAGATAATCCGATATAGTTGCTCGGTCGGCGGAAAGCCGCATGATGATACACAGATATAACGTAATATCTCAACGTATATTATTATATCCATTATTGGTTATATCCATTCTTGGCTTCTTCTCCATAACGAAAATCCTCGTGAAGTGGCGGTAGTTGTATTGACATTCAAAAAGTGAAGAATAAATAAAAAATAATTTGATTTGATTTGGTATAACAAGTACTGTCGTTGCAGGTGTTCTAACTGAAGAGTCCATTATTGGAGACTAATTCACACCCCTTCATCAAAACGCAAAAAAGTGGGGCAATCTTCACCTTCCAATCATAGCGATTCCACCTTTTTAACACGCTTTTATTAGCTTGGGTTGTACGTTTGTATATATGTATGTAACAGTAACGGAATCTTTGAGCCCGATTTTTATCCACTTTGAACGTTCAGTTTAATTCAAAATTTTAAAGAATTATCAAAAACCGATGACAATACACGATCTTAATAATTTTGTACCATTGTCCTTATCAGCATCCTCAGGATTAACGATTTTCAAGGGGAGAGAAAGCGCCTTAAGGAGCGTACAGGCAAAGTTACTAGATTGAGTTTTAGCTATGAAAAATAATAATGTTATTTCCCTATAACTCAAATGTATTGAAACATATCTATAATACCATCTTTTAGAATGATTTTTAGGATTCCGTACTCAAAGGATAAAACGAAACCCTCCGCTGTCTGTTCGTGAGTCATAGGGCTTTATCTCTTAAACCGTAATAGATAGACACTTGATTTTTTTACAGACGATGCATAATGATGGTCGCTATAACAACAAATACTAAAAATTAATAAAATAAATATAGTTCAAAAAACTAAAAAACACGCTTTTATGATAAAATCAACTAAAAAGTAGAAAATAATTTTCAATCTAGGAATCAATTAAGGAACAGTAAATTGTATAATTGTGGAAAAAGTGTGGGGTGCTTTTCGAAAATTAATAAGTGGAGCACTCACGCACATTATACTCATTAGTCATAAATTAGGCTAGATCATAATTAATATAAAGTACCTATTAGTCACTTGGTACTTTATACAAACAAAAAAAAAACCTTTTTTGTAATCGCATTAAATGGAAAACATCACGAGGAATCCTGCACACCTTACAGATTTGTAAAAAAAATCTCAAAGGTGTGTGAAGTCTACCAATACGCACTTTCCAGCGCGGTAAACTATGGCCTAATCCTTCTCATACTGACAGGAGACCCGTGCCCAGCAGTAGTACAATAATAGGTTGACGATATGAGCATCAGATAGACAGCAACTATCCTGTGTGTGCTCTCTTCATATCAATTAGAATAGAAGCAACCTAGACATGTTTGTTGCTGTTTATTGACAAACGGCCGTAACCCGAACAGGCCTTGTTTACAGAGCCGGAATGTACGAACAAACAACCAGGGCCGGATTCAGGGGCACACTACTGCCTCGAGGCCTCCACAAGTAAGGGCCCCTGCAGTACCTACAGATAAAAAATATCCAAATTGCGACAAATCAGGGTCAGTAGCGTTTATGTTAATTTTTCCATAGAATATTTTTTCGCAATTTATCGACAATACTAAACCTCAACTAATTACTACATTATTTGTTTAAATAAAGCAATATATTTTTGAAAGACTGAACTAATACGAAATGTATTACTTAACGAAAACTTAACGAAAAACATGATATTTTTATTTGTGGCGGAGTGATTTTTAATCTGTGGTGTGGTGTGGTGTGGTGCGGTGCGGCATGGCGGGAGAGATTGAGTTTTGGCGGGAAGCCAAGTGTCATAATTGTCATTGTTATAAAAGTATTTTTGAAAATATATCATCTTCCTCTAAACGTGTTTTTTTATTGTGATACACTCAAGAAATATAGCTTTATAATCTGAAAAATAGTAAGGGGCCTCTGCTTCGTATCTCAGGCCTCTAGACCTCCAAATTCGGCCCTGCAAACAACGGTCCTACATAATGTACACACTCATTAGTTGAATGGTATGAGTATCAGTTTCTGGCACTTGAAATTCAGCAAAACTACATTATTTATGTTATAAAAGTAGAAAACGATGATGCAGTCCACCTGATGGTACAGTTACCAAATTGGTTATCAGTATAACCAATTTATAATCAACTCTAGATAGGTGCAGTCCAGCTGATGGTAACTGACCACTACCCAACATTTATAAATAACTCTAGATAGGTTTAAAATCCTTAAAATTCATTTAAAATCTAATTAGAGAACTTACAAATTGTTCGCTTCGAAATTCTAATCTCCAGAAGCGTGAATTTATTCCTGTCGGTACTTTCGGGAATTCCAGATGGATTTATTACTTCGGTATAAATGTAAAAATTTAAGTAAGTTTAACAATTATATTTAAGACATGGAACTTGCAAGCTGACGTTTTTTATAATATAGGAGTAGCAGACGAGCATGTTGTCCACCTGATGGTAAGTGGCTACTGCCGCCCAAGAACATCTGTAATCAACCTCAGACGAGATTAGGGTCCTATCTGAGGTCAACCACAGATTCGCCCTGAGAACTAAGCTGGAAAAGTAGGTTGCTCTTACACCTTTCAAACCAAAATACAGCAGCGCTTAAGACTGGTGTTATTAGGCAGAAATAGGTGCCGTCAGGGTCGAACCACTGAGGGATCTACCTTATCTTATCTATCTTCAGCTTGAATGGCAGACATAGCTGTAATTGGGATCCTTAAAACTTAGATTTTAGAAGTACCCGTCTCGTACCATAATTTAAGGCAAATTCCATCAAGCTGCTGTTATGTATCGCTTTTAATTTTCTAGATAGACGAATGTCATTACAAATTTTAACTATCAGACTGATTTTAATTCGTTTATCGTCCAGTTGCCAAATTCTAATTAAATGATGATCGTAATTACGTGGAACGTGAAGCTACGAATCGATACGTATTCCAGCGTGTTAATCGCTAAATGGTATTCAGCAACGGTACGGTTGTATAGATATCTATGTATCATTACACTCGCCATACTAAGTTTGCCTGTTAGTACATTGAAATGTTAGAAATTTTGATTCTGACCAGATTTTAAATGTGGTAAAACCGTTGGTGGTTCGACTCCGGCAACACCACTGCCACACCTATTTCTGCCTCATAACAGCAGTGTTAAGCGTTGCTGTGTTCTGGTTCGAAAGGCGAGGTAAGGGAGAAATACTTTTCCGAGGCGTTCCAGCTTAGTTCTCAGGAGTAGCGGCGCATCTATGGCCTACCTCAGGAATATCTAATCCTATCTGGGGTTGATTACATATGTCCATGGGCGGCTGTAGCCACCATGTACTCCTATATTATATAAAAACTACCTATACCAGCAGCTCTTAACACTACTGTTATAAGACAGAAATAGGTGTCCATCTGGTCCAACCCCAGATAAAATTAAGGTAATAAAAACTGAGGTAGCTCAAAAATATATCACTAGCCTTGAATAATAGTTGCATCGCTTGAAATGGGTATGTCTCCCTTAAAGTAGGTATAGGTGCGGTGGTGGTGCCTCCACAGCCGAACTACTAAGGGCTATAGGTTTTCATGGGACAAGAATTGGATATTGTTAACCAACCAACCAAATAGCATTGGAATACTATCTAAAGTCACTAACAGATATTGCAATTGTGGTTAGTACGCCTGGCAGCTAAGTTTGAAAGATTCATATTATTATACTCGTAAGAGTCAGCCTTACCACATCCTTGATGACAGACAGAAATGGATTTATTTTTTGTTACCAGCTTAAAGGTTTTATTTTTTCACAAAGGCTACACTTGTAAGATAAATTAAACTAGAGAAAGTCAGATTCAAAGCCTCCCTTTGCGATGCAAATCAAGCGGCAAAAAAAAACTGCAAATAAAAAGGTGGACGAACTCTCTTTTGTTTTGACGGCTGGGTACGCGGTGGATTCTTTACTGAATTATTTCTGAAAGTCGACCTTTAGTTTAAGTGATAGCTTAGTGGTTAAACTCGGCCTTTAAAACGGGTTCGAGGTTCAAATTCCAGACAACTCTGATTTTATAAAATTATGCTATAACGGTGAAGGAGACCATCATCAAACATACCCTAAGAAGTCTTGGCCTCAAACTCACACCTGTCGAACGCGGTGGATTATGTCATAAACCATTCTTATTCTGAGAGCAGACCTGTGCCGTGGGAAGGTAATATTCTATATCTACGGGGTTGACGATGACCTTTAGTTTACGTATTTACCAATAGGATGCTGTACGGTGGCGAAAAATTAATCATCCAATTTCGTCTCCCTTACCACATCCTTCAAACCAGAATACAACAGCGCTCAACACTGCTGTTATGAGGCAGAAGTAGGTGTGGCGGTGGTGCTGCCGGAGTCGAACCGCAATGGATTAGCACATTCAATACTATATATTTACTATTTCTATAATGTAAATCGTATTATCGTTGTATATATACATAGCACGTGTAATGGATACTCCTCATTAGTAATACGTACCACGCGCGCCATCCATCACGCGGTAATGGCCGCCTGCTTCTGTGGACTCATTTATTTAACTAACAGCTCCAGTGATTACAGGATACATATAAGATATAGCCGATGGAATACTATGTCGTGGGAACGTAGACGCACTATTTTATATAGGAGTAGCAGACGAGCATGCCATCCACATGATGGTATGGCTACTGCCGCCCATGGACATCTGTAACCTACTCCAGATAGGATAAGATATTCCTAGCTAAGGTCGGCCACAGATGTGCCGCTACCTCTAAGGAGTAAGCTGGAATTATTAGGTATAAGTGATAATTTGGCGCGCAACAAGAAATGCCTCGGACAAGTATGTCTCCCTTAACACATCCTTCAAACTACAACACAGCAGCGTTCAACACTGCTGTTATGAGGTGTAGTTAACAGTGTAGGTGAGGCGGTGGTGCCGCCGGAGTTGAACCACAAAGGGTTCTACCACCTTAAGATTATAGATAGAGTAATAAGATCTTGATTTAGAAGAAAAGCCGTAATGCATTTTTAAAAATTATTTGCGCGTCAGACCGGTATGGTGACCGCTCCGCTACGTGGGTCGGTGTTAATATCGTCGTCGACATTTGAATGGTGAATTTGGATATCTACACTACATAAGTATGCACATATCATACTCGTATCTCCCTATACTCTAAGCACCAATGGATATGTATGAATATGACAAAACCCACAATATTTACGACTGGTTGAACTCATAAAACATTTTTGTGACGTGGAAATTTCGACGTTGCGCGGTAAAAAATCATAAACCGCCGCTCGAGTGTGCCAGCGCTGCTCAAACTTTATGTGGTTTTTATAGGCTTTATTCAAAGAGGTGCGGTTTATATGCGGGTTTTAGTGACTGTGTATGGTAATATTATAAAGGTTAGTGATCTTTTTATCGCAACATAATTGTTTGAGGATTGTAATAAATTAGTATATTTCCGAAATAATATGTCGTTGTCGTCGTTTAACCAATATTGGCCCCCAGCTGGGCACGAGTCTCCTCTAATGTCTCACCATTAGCTGGGGCTTAGACTATGGTCCTCCGTTATAACCAAGTGCGAATTACTAGACTTTAGACACTTTTGAGGCATTTGTCTATTACGTCTTATAAATCTAATATGGCAGACGCCCCAACATGATATGAGTACAAAATAAAAGAAAAGAGAAGTGAATTTCAGAAAAAGGAAAGTTTAAAAAAAATACATGTTATTTTTTTCACCCGTCCATAAATTTAAAGTACAAATATTTTCATTATTAACACTTACAGTAATTTTCCAAATTTTACAAAATAGGGGTACTTAGTGTTCCTTTAGTATCAGATCGACTGCACGCCAGATAAAAAAGTCTAGAATTTTTCACCACCAATTTTGAGTTAGAGACATTGTATTCCTTTCCAACAGTAAAACGCCAGCATTATCTTTAATGCCGCCATCATCCATCGGGCCGGTGGACAAAGATATAATAAAAAGAAACAAATTACGCGGTCGGTTGTTTTATAGCGTCGTTCCGGCGACTATCTTGCGGTCTGCGTTACGTGGACCCCATTTACTAGACGGGGCTTGATAAGGGATCCAATTGATGTTCATTAGACCGATTCATTTGATGTTGATTCTGATGATTTAGCTTATAACGCAATCAATCGATTTAATTGAAATGAGAGCTTAGAGTTGAAGTAAAATTGGATTTCGACGGAAAAGCGCGCGGCGACTCACTATTTGCAACTATTTATGTTGAATAATAGCAGTGTAGCGCTGCTGTATTCTGGTTTGAAGGGTGTGGTAAGGGAGACTTACTTATCCAAGGCGTTCTAACTTATTCCTGACGGGTTGCAATCCATCTGTGGCGAACCACAGGTAGGAATATAAACTTTCCTGTGGTTGATTACAGATGTCCATGGGCAGCAGTAGGCACTTACCTACGTGGTGCACCATCACGTGGACTAAGTGTTCTCTTGATACGAATACTTTAACAGGAACAAAAATATTTTTTTTAAAACTTTGGGAAGCAGTAACAAAAATGGAATTCAAAAATATTTTAAATTTTGCCGGGCTGGCTGAGTTTGTAGTACTTGCATGAAACTCAATTATGTTTTATCCATTTTGAATGGATGTAAAACAGTGCAAATTGAACAAAAGTAGGTACTTGTTTTAATAGTAAATGATTCGCTCTATAGTCGATAACAAACAAATAAGAAAGGTGGTAGGGTTATTATTTTTAATATAGTAGTAGCAAACGAGCTTGCAGTCCACATTAATTAGTGTTAGTTAATAATATAAGATTAGTTTCTTACTTGAAGTTGACCATAGATGCGCCGCTACCCCTCAGTACATAGCTGGAATGCTTCAGATAATGTCTCCCTTACCATAACATATCATATAGCGTTTAACACTGCTATTATGAGGCCTACATAGGTGTGGCGGTGGTGCCGCCGGAGTCGTTCCACAGACGGTTCCACATTCAAAATTCATTCTTCGACCACTGCAGCTTTAACGGCTTAACGGATTTTAACATATTACGAGGTGTCTTTGGAGTCGGTTACATTATGAGTGACATGGTGTATATTGCAGTCGACTTTTTGTTTTCATAATAATTCTTTTAGTCATATACGAGTATAAGCAGTATGTAGAAGGTGGAGAACCCTTCGTGGTTCGACTCCGGCGGCACCACCACCGCACCCATTTCTGCCTCATAATAGCGGTGTTAAGCGCTGCTGTGTTGTGGTTGAAGGTTGTGGTAACGGAGACATAATTTGCCGAGGCGTTCCAACTTAGTCCTCAGGGGTAACGGCGCATCTGTAACCGACCTCAGGTAGGAATATCTAATCCTACCTGGGATTGATTACGGATGTCTATGGGCGGCAGTGGCCATTTATCATCAGGTGGACTGCACACTCGTCTGCTACTCCTAAATTATAAAAAAAAAATGTAGTCGTATGACTCGTACGTAGTCACGTATATTTTTCCAGTGTGATTTATTTCGCCATATTATATTTCTAGATACATAGATAAACGTAGATCTGTTCCAATTTAAATCGTTTGTTCCCCAAATTTACCATCCGCGCTTAGTTTTCCTTCCAATCAAACTTTTACTCATTATGAGAACAAAGGCTATTTGCAACGTTTGTTTGGGAAAACCTAGACCTAAAATATAGACTTAGCCTCAAAAAAATTTACATAGTATAGTGGCTTATCTAATTATATTAATCTACGTTGTATGGTATGGTTTTAGACGAAAAAGTGGTATGTAAGGAAAGAAAGTTGTAGTTTTTGCGGTAAAGAAGTTATACTGTTTCGAGGCATTCCAGCTTAATCCTCAGGGGTAGGAATCTAATCTTACCTGGGGTTGATAATAGTTGCCCATGGGAGTTAGTAGCCTCTTACCATTATAAATATTACAAAATAAATAATTTATTGTTGTTATGTTGGTGTCTACTTTTTTGGTCTAAGGTCTGAAGTTTGTCGATTTACTGCTTAACTAGGTTTTGTAGATACTAAGTAGTAACTTTTATAAGTATAGAGCTAACGTTTTAATGTTGGTAGAACTCTTTGTGGTTCCTCTGGGTAATCATTTAAGTTGTTGAAGCCTATGGATCTTGTAGAAATACAAATCTAATATATTTCTAATATTTTTTTATCTAATGATAAGTTAAATAATTTTATTGAAGGTGGTAGAAATCTTTGTGGTTTTACTCCAGAGGCACCTCCGCCACACGTATTTCTGCCTAGTAAAAGCAATATTTAACTATATTTCGCGTTGAAGGGTGTGGTTAGAGTTCTTATCCCAGGTGTTACAACTTAGTCCTCAGGGTAGCAAGCCATTTGTGGCCAACTTCAGGTAGGAATCTTATTTTGTACGAACTGGTAGATGAAGGTTAGATTTCTCAGTTTTCAGTCATGCAGAAACCTGCAGTGAGGAAACCCTCACGATGTTTTTCGTCACCGTTAAACCAAGTGATAATTAAATTATAATATCACATATAAATTATTATAACGACCATTTACCATCGTGTGACGACGTGAACCTTTTACTTCTATAATATAAATTCATAATAATTTATTACAAAGTAAATTTTAATTTTTAACAAGAATCAATACATAATTTTAATAGATTTTTGGAAGCTACATATTACAAGGTATTATACATCTAACATATTATATAAAATGATAATAATGTAACCAGTTTTTAAATAGAAAAGTAGCAGTAATAAATGCAGCAGCAATATAATAAAGGACATAAAGGTACTGATACGATCAGCATACGTAAACGAAAGCTCACCCTCATAAATCGGGAATTGCCCTTGTCCACGATAATAACGTTAAACGCACCCCTGCTTCAGCGGTTTGTACAGGTGGAGCTAGGGCTGTCAACTGTACCTTTAGTATGAGTTTTTAATTTGCTCAAGCAGATGGAATAACGTGAGATGAATCGACACAATATCCAGGAATTGTGAGTTAAAGCTTAAAAAATATAGTTCAAAAAACTAAAAAACACGCTTTTATGTATATTATTAATAAAAAACTTTTTAGTTGATTTTATCATAAAAACGTGTTTTTTAGTTTTTTGAACTTTATGTATTTTATTAATTTTTAGTAATGTTGTTATAGCGACCATCATTATGCATCGTCTGTAAAAAAATCAAGTGTCTATCTATTACGGTTTAAGAGATAAAGCCCTGTGACTCACGAACAGACAGCGGAGGGTTTCCTTTTATCCTTTGAGTACGGAATCCTAAAAATCATTCTAAAAGATGGCATTATAGATATGTTTTTAGTACATTTGAGTTATAGGGAAATAACATTATTATTTTTCATAGCTAAAAATCAATCTAGTAACTTTGCCTGTACGCTCCATAAGGCGCTTTCTCTCGCCTCGAAAATCGTTAATCCTGAGGATGTTGATAAGGACAATGGTACAAAATTATTAAAATCGTGTATTATCATCGGTTTTTGATAATTTTTCAAAATTTTGAATTAAACTGAACGTTAAAAGTAGATAGAAATCGGGTTCAAAGATTCCGTTACTGTTACGTACATACATACATACAACCCAAGCTAATAAAAGCGTGTTAAAAAGAGTAATTTCCTTGCATCATTTATTATTACTTTATTAAATTTGATCTTTATAAGCGGGTTACTATTTGATGGCGTAAAAATCTAGCTAGTGTTTTTAATGAACACTTTGATTCCCACTTACGTTTAGTTTTTATCAAAATCTAGTATCTCGTTCGATCATTTTTCGGAATCGGATTTCGTCAGATACGCTAAGCACACTTAAAAAATCATCGTATTAAATTAAAATTGGCCACATGGGCGTGTAAAAAATGCGTTTGTGGTCTGTAACACAACGAATCTTCTATATATATAAAAGCGAAAAATACTCACGTTCGAAACGTATTAATCAAGGTTTTGACTAAACTACTGAAGCTCGAATCATGAAATTTGGAATATGGCTTCATTTTATAATGTAGATGAACTAAGAACGGATTTTAAGATATTCCACCGTTAAGGGGGTTAAATAGGGGTTGAAAGTTAATATGCAAGTCCGTCAGTTTTAATGCAAACTGGATGAAAATTGGTATTTAGCTTTCTGATTTAAAGTTATAAAAATCTAATCTAAGGGTTTTTCCAAAATCATCCCTAAAGGTAGTTAAATAGGGGTTGACAGCTTATTTTCAATTTTGCCATTTTGAAAGCCAGCACTATGAAAGTTAGCCATTGCTTTACTGGTTAGATATAAAAGAACTTTAGTTCTACCGTTTTTGGAAAATCAACCCCTATGTGGGTCAAATAAGGGTTGTAAGTTTGTATGAAAGTCCCCCAGTTTTGATGTAAACTCTATAAAAATCGGTATTTGGGTTTTCGATACAAAATAATTAAATACCTATTTCACAATTTTTGGAAAATCAACCCTTAAGTTGCTAAAATAAGGGTTGGTAGTTTATTTTAAAATTTGCCAATGTGACAGCCAGCGCTACGAAAGTTAGCCATTGCCTTACTGGTTAGATATAGTGGTATTTTAATTCTACCATTTATGGAAAATCAACCCTTATGTAGGTTAAATAAGGGTGGTAAGTTTGTATGAAAGTCCCCCAGTTTTGATGTAAACTATACGAAAATCGGTGTTTGGGTTTTCGATAGAAAATAATTAAATACCTATTTCACCATTTTTGGAAAATCAACCCCTAAGTTGGTAAATTAGGGGTGACCTCTTATTAAATTTGCCAATTTGAAAGCCAGCACTATGAAAGTTAGCCATTGCCTTACTGGTTAGATATAGTGGAACTTTAATTCTATCGTTTATGGAAAATCAACCCTTATGTGGGTTTCATAAGGGTTGTAAGTTTGTATGAAAGTCCCCCAGTTTTGATGTAATCTCTATGAAAATCGGTATTTGGCTTTTCGATAGAAAATAATTAAATACCTATTTCATTGTTTTTGGAAAATCATCCCTTAAGGTTGTTAAATGGGGGTTGGAGTTTTATTTCAAACTCCGTTAATTTGGAAGCAGGGACAGTAAAAACTTGCATTTGGCTTTCTGGTTGGAAATAATAGAACTTTTTTAACACCATTTATAGAAAATCTACCCTTAAGAGGGTAAAATAGGGATAGAAATTTCGTTAAGAAGTCCGCAGAATTTGAAGCAAAGTCTATGAAAATTGGTATTTGGCTTTCAGATTGAAAGTAATAGGACACCTATTTCACAGTTTTTGGAAAATCAACCCTCCAGGTCGTTTAATAGGGGATCGAATATTATTTTAAAATCCGTTAATTTGGAAACAATGACTGTAAAAATAGCATTTAGCTTTCTGTTTCGTAATAATACAGCTTCTTTCACACCGTTTATGGAAAAACTACCCTTAAGAGGGTAAAATAGGGGTAGAAACTTCGTTTAGAAGTCCGCAGATTTTGAAGCAGTCTATGAAAATTGGTATTTGGCTTTCAGATTGAAAATAATAGGACACGTTTTTCACCGTTTTTGGAATATCAACCCTCTAGGACACTCTAGGTCGTATATTAGGGGATGGAATTTTATTTTAAAATACGTTCATTTGGGAGCAAGGACTGTAAAAAATTGCATTTGGCTTACTGGTACGGAATGATAGAACTTTTTTAATACCATTTATGGAAAACCTACCCTTAAGAAGGTAAAATAGGGGTAGAAACTTCGTTTAGAAGTTCGCAGATTTTGAAGCAAAGTCTATGTAATTTGGTATTCGGCTGTCTGATTGAAAATAATAGGACACCTATTTCACATTTTTTGTAAAATCAACCCTTAAGGTCGTTTAATAGGGGATGAAATTTTATTTAAAAAACCGTTAATTTGGAAGGAAGCACTATGAAAATTACCACTGTACACAATGAAGTATCTGAGTCCCTTTTTTTAGATCAACCCTTAAGACGGCTATAAAAGGGTGTATGCAGTATGCCTTTCTGTTTAGACACCTGTTTCAGCATTTTTCAGAATCAGTGCAGAAAGGATTCGTGTAGGGCGATATTCCACGGGCAATCGTAACATATTTTTAACATGTAATGCGCGTGCTGAAGTGCATAACAGCAGATTTTTAGTAACGCGCAGACCCGCGGGCCACACGCCACCCATGGATCACGGGTTGACGATCGCTGGTGTTGTTGAACATTAGCTTTCAGAATTTTTCTGATGAAATATTAATTGTTATATATGTACATAGGAATGTTTTTGAAATTCCACTAGGAGGTAAAATAAGTGTTATAAGTATTATTTATTTATTTATGTAATTAGGCATACCAACTAAGTACATAATATGTATCTAATATTAATATGACGATTAGAAAAAGTTTTAAACTATGCACTTAAATTACAAGTTTGCACAACATTAGAAATAAGTTAAATCAAAATCAGACTCGCTAATGTCCTTATACGGGAATTTTTTAGGTTCAAAGTTAGAAACATGAAATTTCAAATACTAATTCACACGTAAGCACAATTATTTTAACATGCGTATTTTTATTCACATGTACCATATTTTGGTATCCTGACTACATCGTAATCACTTTGGATAAACTGCTTGCTGATATTTTGTCCCTGCCGTGGGGTATGGTTGTGGTTATACGTGGATTAGTGATGGTGATGTGGTAGACACATTGACCTTGGATAAAAATTTTGGGCTAGAATAGGGCTACAGTATCCCTTGCCTGACGTAAGAGACTAAAGGGGGAATTTTTGGGATGAGAATGGGAGCTCTAATCGCTCAGCCAGCGACCCTAGAAAGAACCGCTGTATGTAAGGCTGCATACCTTAAGCTGAACTCCAAAAGTTGCGAGAGGGGGTTTTAGTGCGTTAATAATTTGTCATACGGTTAACACCAAACCGTTACCATACGGTCCCCATGTATACGTTATGGATAGTTATGATTTTTGCATAGTGGTTAGGTACTTTATAGGTCGGAGAATAACATGGACGGTTCCTATGGAATATGGAATATTGTAAATAATTATTATTGTATCTTACATGTAACTTATATTTTAAAGAAGTTTCATTACAGTCCACTTATTAGAGTTTAAGTGTATGTTTCTGATGAAAGCTTGACCAATTTAGGTATAACATTGACGAAAAAAAAGGTATTAATATTTAATTAATAAAAAAACTTTTTATTAATATTACTTTATCGTTAAAATGGTTAAAGGTACAAATTTACAATTACAGTTATTTGTATATCATATCATATTTCTTACGCGAGCGAAGCCGCGGGTTCTGCTAGTGGGTGGTATATAAGTAAATGTTTAGAACACACATTTGTTCAAATTTGGAATTCGAAAAAAAAATATGTACAGTGGCATCCCTACTTTTTTGATGTAGTTTCACATCATGGTTCACCGGTTTATATACAAGTAACACACTTACCTTGCAAACTACGTATATTGAATACAAATAAATTTATCAAACGCCATAGCTGGATAAAAAACACAACTTTCGTTTTTAACACAATGAACTATAACTATTATGTTTACTCATCATTATCATCATCAACCCTTTACTGTCCCACTGCTGGGTACGGGTCTCCTCTCAGAATGAGAAGGATTAGGCCATAGTCCACCGCGCTGGCTAAGTGCGAGTAGGTAGACTTCACATACCTTCGAGGGTTTTTTCTTTTATAAATCTCTCAGGTATGCAGGTTTCCTCGCGATGTTTTCCTTCACCGTTTAAGCAAGTGATAATTCATTCCTAATACGCGTATAATTTTGAAAAATCAGACGTGATATGAGATATGAACCTCGATCGAGAGGCCGAGTCTCTTAACCACTAGGCTATAGGCAATTGACTTGTTTACTAGGTCTCCAAAGCCATCATAGTTTAAGCAAATGATAATTAATTTTTAATACATCACTTTGAAAAATCACACGCCTACGTGAATGCCAAATTGCCGAATCGCCTAATTGAGGCCGACATTCTTAACCATTAAGTTATCACGACCTTCACCCGGTACAGTACCCATATTAGGGATGGGGTTTGCCATCTAAGTAAAATGTCTACGACAGACGGGAAGATATGAGGTTCCATTATTCTTCCGGTAACGGAACCCTAAAAATAGTATTCATTTTAAAGTTCCCTTCCCCACATCTAGCCGGGAAGCCGGAAAGTTTCCAGATCCCAGCTTATACTCATATCACAAGAACTATTTGCGGACGAAACTTCGCGAAACTCGCTTTATTTCCCACTTTAGAAATGTGGCGTATTGTTCACTTTAACGTAGTTTTCACTAATCCGCACTTCTGTGTGCCAGAACGTTATAAATAATAATCATTTAAACATTTAAAAAATCACATTTTCTTGTTGACGAGGGCGAAACCTTTAAAAGGTGAGAGCGGGTTATGTAGGATTTATACCTACTAAAACTGTCCCGGCATCCGACAGAGCTACGTAGAGGACTCCAACGGAACATAATCGGAGTCCTCCGAGCGCGGTGACCGTATGTATCTGTGCTCAGGTGAACATTTACGACCTACCACACCTTCGAGTGCTAACGACACTATGCGGCCACACATAGCGTTGTTCTTTTCAAGGCTGGCTGGGTGGTTCGAACTCCCACTCGTGGCAACAGAAACTAAACCTACCTGCCTACTTGCAAACCTACCTTTACCTACCTACCTGTACGTTGAATGTTCCTACTATTTTTATAAAGGAGACTATGAACATAAAATATATACAAATAGTTATATTATATGCGTTGACATTTTCTAAGATATCTCGTAGCGAAAGGAACTGCGAAACTCTCGCCAGCCATAAATAAACAGCGCGAGTGAGCTAATAAACGAAATGTGAAAAGAAAGATGTAATACTGAATGAGAATAAATCTAATTTTTCTTCTAACAAATTGAAAATTATACGAAAGAAGGCTTTAGTAGCAATCGTTTAAATTCAATTTGAAATAATCAAGGATCCTTAGGGAGTCTCTGCACTTAGCAAGGAATTTTCGGATAGTCAAATTATAAGTATGTAGCTGTTGGGAAGCTAATTTTTAATATAAATCAGATATTATAGTCGAGCTATGTCAAGCGTTTAAATGTGTGTTTTTTATTATAGCAGACGGTAATCAGTCCACCTGATGGTGAGTGAAACCCTTACCAAACCCTTCAAACCAGAACACAGCAGCGCTTGACACTACTGTTAATAGGCAGAAATAGGTGTGGCTGTGGTGCTGCCGGAATCTAACCACAAAGGGTTCTACCACCTTCAAACCTCTCTCAACGTGTGGCATCTCTCTGAAGTCTGCTATTTCAGTACCTTTCCCAAGATTATTATTATTTACCTTAGTTTATTATGATAATGTCTGGATAAATATTCGCACTCTCTTATAGTTTCTAGTTAAGATTGAACGAATTTCTTTACTTTTCATTCACTCAAGGAGCGAACGAAGCGAGTAATGGATTCTGAATTTAAATGTAGAACCTTTTGGCTACGTTGAATGTAAATAAACTAAATATGAATAAAATAATTGAACCGAACTGTCTGTCTGTTTGTAAAATTAAAATAACTGCTATATAGCTCTTATTTTCTTTTAAATTTTATTGCTTGTATGAGTTTCATTTGAAAACTGCTGGATACATTTAGACGACATTTTCAGGCAAAAGACAGAAGTTCAGAAATTTAAGAACAGACATAAGTTACCTGTAGGTTGAGGTAACCTATGTCTGTTCTGAAATTTTACAAGTAATTTAACATTTTCGTCTCTTTACTAAGGGTTGACCCTAGGATGATCCGTGTAATATGTTAAGAATAAAATTGGAGCTTCGCACCCAACGTGTTACGTATGATACGACTTCCCTCGAAGCCTTATTTGCAGGCAAAACACGTATTCGTAGTGATAAATTGTATGCTGGGACGATTTTTTATGGCTGTTTGAAGATTTAAGTGTTTGATTTCTTCTTTTTGCGGTTACAAGTAGGTTATATCTTTCGAGGCGAAAAGTTCAAAAATAAATATTTTGAGTTTTTTGAGATGCAGTCCATTTGATTTAAAGCGACCCCTGTTGTGATTGAAATCTATAATACCACCCAGATAAGTTTAGAGTTCTGAAGTCGGCTACTGAAGTTGCTGCCCCTGAGGACTAAGTTAGAACGCTTTGTATAAGTGTGTCATCATCACCACACCTTTCAAAGCGAAATACAGCAGCGCTTAATGCTGCTGTTTTAAGCAGAAACATAGTCGGTGGTGGCGCCTCCCCTAATTACGAAGGATACTATCTTTTCGAAAAATGCTACATAATTATGTTTGTGTGTTATGAAGTTTATACAAGAAAACAAGTGCAAAATTTTATTAAAAGTAAAAAATTCTTAAGAATAAATAAAATAAAAACCCGAGAAAGAATTCGCAACAGTCAGCATGCGCAAATATTTTTACGGAAATTTTGCCGCGCTGATAACAAATCCCAGTGGGTTTAACTCCAGTCTCGCTGTATTTTAGGCTTTATTTTATCTAAGATGAGCTGTTCCTTACTAGGACTTGATATAATATTATCTGGGTCATCAGTAATTTACTGCGTGACTTGGCCTGACTGACACAAGTGGGGTTGAGTTTCCTCATGGAAAGGTACTTTAAGTTAGGTCTACCCCGTAGGCCAATAGTAGTCTAGGATTACGCAATAAGATACGGAAAATTCTCAGACATGTAAGTTGCATGATGTAGGTTAAAGGACTCCAGCGGCACCACCACCACACCTATTTCTGCCTCATAACAGGAGTGTTAAACGCTGCATTATTTTGATTTGAAGGCTGTGGTAAGGGAGACATACTTATCCAAGGCATTCCAGCTTAGTCCTCAATGTAGCGGCGCATTTGAGAGGGCGATATTAGGTAGAAATCTAAACTTATCTGGTGTTGATTAGATTAGTCCATGGGCGGCAGTAGCCACTTATCATCAGGTGACTGCACGCTCGTCTGCTATGTTGTAAAACATTTTTTAACAAAAAATACAACCGACTTCTGTGTCACTACAAAGTAAAAAATAATTCAAATAAATGTTGGTTTAGTACATAAACGACGAAGTTATCGGCGAACAAAGATAAAAAAAAAACATATACGGTCGAATTGAGAAACTTCCTCCTTGAAATCCTCTTCCTTTGAATTCGATTAAAAATATTCCTATCAGTAACTTCTAAAGTATAGGATCAGAGTATAACAGTAAAAGTTATCAAAGGATTCTGCTGTACGTCAGCTGCAGCTGAGGAATAATAGGACCGTGGTTTCTTGTTGAAACTCTTCCGAGAAACACCATTTATCAACACTTGTTTCGAGCGAGCGTATATCAAACATTTAATTTTGCTGTAACATATGAAACTGTACTAACGTATGAAATACGAGTACCTTTTACTTTAATTAAACTTACACTTGGTTCTCGTTCTCTTATTAAATGTTGGATGTAAAATCTAATGGATTGGAAAAACTAGTGACTAGAGAATCTGTATAGAAGAAAGAACTAAAGATAAAGCTGCTGCTTAAAGATAAAGGCTTTGTCACTCCCACAATTTAAAGGAATCCAACGACCTCCTAATTATTATGTTAATATCCGTTAAGCAGTCTTTATTGCAGTTTATCCCAAAACGAGACGGGCCACTGCAATCGACAGGAAACCAAGAGGGGTTTCCCCACGAAAAAAAGGATGTGCCTAAGATTTAGACATACATGTGTCTCTCAGTTATTTTAATTCAGCCTCTTTCGCTAGGAGTCTCAGGCTCGGAGCCGGGGTCTTTGATTTAGTTAGTATGAACGTATTATTAAGTAACTAATTATTCGACTCCGGAGGCTACACCGCTTCACCTTTTCTGTCTAAATATAACAGTGTTTAACGCTGCTGTGATCCTGTTTAAAGGGTGACATACTTATTCGATGCGTTCCAACTTAGTCTTCAGGGGTAGCTGCGCATCTGTGGTCGATCTCAGGCAGGAATATCTCATCCTATCTGGTGTTGATACATGATACATGATGTCCATGGGCAGCAGTAGCCGCTTACCACCAAGTGGACTCCACGCCGTCTGTTATTTCGATATTATAAAAAAATATGTAATTTGCCTTTTTAATAAGAATATCAGAAAAAGCAAAACTAAAGCCCTCAGATTTTATTTATATGCCTAATGTCGTAATCATTGATTGAAAATTGGGTCAAGTACTGTCTGATTTTTCATTTTGACTCGTCGGCCGCGATCGTATATGGGTCAACTGGCGATGATTTTATATTTCAGCTGAAATACAGCTGAGTTACCTAATTACAGGCTTATATTTCTAAGTGAAGCTTTTTGGCAACATTTTGAAGAGTTTAATTAACTTTAAGTATTTTATTTCGTTGACAAATTGTAGAAGATGGTAGAACTCTTTCAACACTACTTTATCTTTTTTATGGATTTTGAAAAGTAGACAAGTAGGTATGCAGTTCACCTTATCTATAGGACTGTACCACCTGTGGACATCTGCAAGCAACAACATACAGTACCCTTACCATGAGTTTTCAAAACATCCCACAATTTTACGTTACGCTTACTCAATCCATTATTCTGTTCCGTTTGCTTCAGTAGACTCAGTAAACGTAACAATAAGTAAGTCCTCAAGTGACAATGAATTTTTTGTCTACCTCACATGTTTGCAAAAAAGAGAGACAAAACATAAAGTGCGATTTTGTCAATTTAGACATTTAATGTTACGTTACTGACACTATAGTTCTGATACAATCCGCTAGGGGCGCTGATTGGATTTTGTATGGGCAAATACGCAATACCAAAACAGTCATATTTGTCAAAACGTAAAAACTCATGGTAAGGGTACAGAGCAGGAGTTCTGTGACTTCGAACGACACACAAGCCATCTCTTTCAGGATGTTAACTTCCTTCTTTATAAGTAATTTTCCCAAGAAATGTTGAATACTTTATTCGTTGAGCAAGAGTATTACGCTCAATTTATAATATACAAATAATATCGTCGAATCAGAGTAAAGGGCAAAATTTAACCAAATTAAACAAAAAATGCATCAAGTACAAGTTTGCACCACGGATTCACATGCAATTATTTATTTATTTATTTATTTATTGCAAAATACACACACAACTTACAACATAATATAAGAGATATGTGATGCCCTGAGAGGGCGTCGCAAAAATACTAGAGAGCAGCATTAATTTATATTAGGTTACATTACATTACATTACATTACATTACATTACATTACATACGTTACATAGGACAACATACAATTACTGTTAACATCTAACATACATAATAGCAATAGGAATTGCTCCTGGCCTGCTGAAACTGTTAGCTGATTATTTACGTGATCGACAGCAGTATGTTAGGTTAGGTATTTACGAGTCTTCCCCCTACCACACGCGTTCAGGAGTAAGTCAAGGCTCGGTATTGGGACCTTTACTGTTTCTTATTATGATAAACGACCTTCCGGCGGTTCTTAGGCATGCAGAATGTCTTCTCTACGCTGACGACCTCAAACTATATGCTCAGATACAGTCAGAAACGGACTGCCTAAAACTCCAGGAGGATATTCGTGCGGTATATGAGTGGAGTATCATAAACAAAATGGAGTTTAATTTATCTAAATGCTATGTCATGAGTTTTGGTCGAGCGCGGCATCCGGTCATCTTTGACTACAAAATCGGCAATACCACCATGCCCAGGACCATAATAATGAAGGATCTGGGTGTCACATTCGACCAAAAGCTCACTTTTCATGAACACATTAAGGCCATAGCCAAGGAATCCTTCCGACAGTTGGGATTCGTCCTCAGGAACTCCCGCAGTTTCAAGACGGAACGTGTTGTGAGACTTCTATATAACACACTAGTCCGAACCAAACTGGAGGCCAGCTCATGTGTTTGGAATCCTCATGAGCCTACTTATGAATTGATACTAGAGAAAGTACAAAAAGCGTTTCTCAGAAGTCTGTACAAGCGCAACTTTGGATATTATCCGCTCATGTATCCTACAGCATACCTCCTAGGATGTCTCAACTTTAATTCCCTTAAGACTAGGAGAGCAAACATACAGTTAATGACTGCGTGCAAAATTTTTCGAGGCTTAATCGATGCGCCAGACCTGCATAACGAGCTAGCCAAATTTTTCACGCCGGATAATTACTATCGAAGCCGGAAACATAAACTACTTGCCGTACCTTCTAGCCACACAGTCGCACATGCCAATTCGCCTATACCTCGTGCCCTCGCTGGTTTGACAAGTCTTCTAAACGCATATCCTGACTTCGATCTATTTGCTGACGGATGGCAGGAAGTTTTAAGTGTGTGCCTTAAGTTTACGGATAAATTCTAACCTCCTACATTCTCAGTTGCTTTTCTGTAAATGTAATGTAATATTAAATTTCGTACTGACATAGTTTATTTAATTATTGTTTTTCTTATTAATTCTTAAATGTTACTATTTTATTTAATTTACTTTCAGCTATTATATAAATGTTTATTCTATTTAATAATGAAGTCTCCTGTATTATGACATTGAATTTGACATGTTAATTAGTATGACATTGAATTTGGCATGTTAATTAGTGTAAGTGATTAATGTATCGTTCTAATTAACAATAAATAAATAAATAGAGAAATAATACATACAATTTTTAAAATTTATTATACATGTCAAAGATTCGTCATTCTATTCAGTTGTCAAGTGCATTAATTAATAAATAATATAACATTCAATCGCATTACAAAATATTTAAATGTCAGTATTATTACATGTCTAAATATAAATGATCTAATATATATCTTTATCTGTGCTATGACATGACTATGACTAGCTATGACTAGCTATGACATGGGGTTCTTTAAAAAAGGTGCAAAAAGAGCTCTCATACAAAACCGGTAACGCATTGGTGACTCCTCTGGTGTTGCAAATGTCCATAGGCGGCGTATCTAATTTTCATCAGGTATCACGTCTGCCTAATCGTTAGGTTAAACAATAAAAACAGGAATAGAATGAAACGGTAAAAATGATGGAAATTCAAATCGTTCCCCATTATATTAATTCGCGTTACGAGGTTAGCGCCGTGGTCGAGCGCGTAATCGGGAAATTAGTAATCTCTGGTTATAACCGGATTCCACTGACTGCGACCAGATTCAACCAACTCAAATGGAATTCAGCTCAGCATTATTGCATGCTTGTTACAATGGAAATTCAATTTCTTGGAAATATCTACGTAAGTTGAAATTGAGGCGTTTGTCTGTAACTCATGAAAATGGTTTTAAAAATTTGTAGTGCAAAAAGTTACCAATTTAGTATAATTAGTGGTCGCCCAGAGGTCTAAGGACCATAATTGTATAAAAATTGTTATCAAAATAAACATATTAAACAAAGTGTATATGTAAACGTGTGAGCTAAGTACCTTCGCTTAATTTGCATCCATGTGGGTTGTATATAATGTTAATGATTTTTCATGATAAAATATAACAATGTCAATTTGTCATTTTCTTTAATGTCAATGTGGCACTTTATAAAAAAAATTGATTACATAGTTTGTGAATTGTATGTGTTTGTGTCAAATGCGTGGTAGTGTGTGTAATGACTATTTTATTAATTTAATGTACTTTCTATGCATTATTTTAAAGAAATATTAGTTTTGTGCTCTTCTTCTCTATATAAACTGTAACTGTCGCAAGTTTCAACTCGTCCGTCCGTGTAATTTTTCGGTAAAAGGGGTACAATTTTTGCTTCACGTATTAATATATAGATCCCCGTCACTTATTTCATTTACGCTATAATTGCTCCACACGCCATTTTCCGTTAAAAAGTAATAAAACGAAGAAAAACAAAAAGTCTCACCGCTGTTCAGTTTATCCAAACAATTTTCTCCATCTCATAATCCCGCGGCTATGAAACCGCACTGAATGCTGAGTATGGACCAACCGCCATTCATATGGTAAATAGGATAACATCACTGCCTACTTTATCTAGAACGCAAACACATTTATATTAGGAACTTTTTAAAAACAAGCTTTTTTTAGATGAGCATGCAGTCCACCTGATGATAAGTGATTACTGCTGCCCATGGACATCTGTAATCAACCCCAGGTAGGATATTCCTATCTGAGGTCGGTCGCAGATGCTCCCCTATCGGAATGCCTCGGAAATGTATGTCTCCTTTACCACACCCTTCAAACCATAACAAAGCAGCGCTTAACACTGCTGTTATGAGACAGAAATAGGTGTGGCGGTGGTGCCGCCGGAGTCGAACCCTAAATTGTTATACCACCTTCACCTTGCTCCCATGGCACCGCATACCTTTCAAGTTTTCCTTCTCGTCAAGAAAAAGACAAAAAATAGGTAGAAAGGGATTTACACTTTAGTGCTTTCTTTCTAGGTTAATAGTGTCATAAAACCCATTTAGATGTGCTATGCAAATTTAAACCCTAAATTAACTGAAAATGGACTAAGTCACGAAGTGGAGCCGTAGCAAATTTTAAGGCTAGATTGAGTAAACTCGGTCTAAATTGAAACTAAGGTTATGTGAGCAAAGGTTCAATATCGCTTAATAATAACATGATGGGATAATTATTCGGTTTTAATAGTTACTTTTGAGTGTTGTGTGGGAAAAGTAGTATAAAATTAACATGTTATGCCCACTGTTGGACATATATCGCTGAGTTTCTCGCTGTATCTTTTCAGTTGAAATTATGTAGTATTTGTGTAGGCCAAAAATTTCGGATCTCAATCAGTGGTATGCACAACATTTGATATCTAGATTATTTAAAAGGTTGTAGTGTAGAACCCTTTGTGGTTCGATTCTAGCGGCAGCACCGCCACACCTATTTCTGCCTCATAACAGCAGCGTTAAGCGCTGCTTTGTTCGGGTTTAGGTGTGATAAGGGAGACATACTTTTCCGAGGCGTTCCAGCTTAGTCCTCAGGGGTAGAGGCACATCTATGGCCGACTTCGGCTAGGAATATCTAATCCTATCTGGTGTTGATTACAGATGTCCATGGGCGGCAGTAGCCACCTACCATCAGGGGGACTGCATGCTCATCTGCTACTCCTATATTATAAAAAGGCGTATAAAATACAATTATTTTAAACCAACCAACAATTATCAAGGTCATGGCCGGGTGGAGGTTTCCTGTCAGCACGAAATGGGTTAAGGTCATTGTATACAGTAGGTATAGTATCTGTAAATTTTGTCCATTGCATATAGTACAATGATAGCTTAGTGGTTAAGAAACTCGATCTCTTGACCGAAGGGACCGTGGTTCAAATCCCAGGCCCCACCTCTAATTTTTCAAGGTCATGTGCGTTATTATAAATTAATTATCACTTGTTTAAACGGTGAAGAAACCATCGCGAGGAAACCTAACAACTATCTAACAACATCCTTGGTAAACGCTGATTATGTTCAGGTTTGAAGGATACCAAATCAGGGATGTTTCTGAAACTGTCTGATATCGGAAATAAAAATATATTTTGTATTTGAAATAGTAACCGAATTGGAAATAAAAGTTTCGTATCATTTTCAATAACGGCGAAATCTAAATGACACACTATTATGTTAAAGTTTTCGCCCGAACAAGATTTGGTACGCTGTAATTACCTAACAAATAGAATAAAATCATTACCTGGTTTCTGTTATTCATTTTTACTCGTACAATACCCTAAAAATCAAACACCCGTAACCGAATTTATCGGGTAATTCGAAATAATTCCATACCGTGAAGTCTTTACATTAGAATTAGTCTTTACATTACATTAGAAGACTTTACGTTGGAATAACTAAATTGCATTGAATTCTATATCGATATCCGAAACAAATACAATATTTTAAATAAATCCGCACCTATATCCACATCATAACATATTCATTACCCTATTTTATGAGCCATCGCTTCATCGCTACTCGCTTGGCGGTCGTACAACCGTTTCTTATTAACGTTATATAATCGATGGTAAAAACAATAGCAAGCAATACGAATTATATCTGTCGTGCATCCTCCACTGCACCCAGCAAACGTAGATTATTATCTGTGTTCGCCATCTTGATCGGAACTGGGTCAGGCCTGTTTACACCTCACGACTCATTTGTTTGGTCGTCAATCCATTACTGTCCCACTGCTGGGCACGGATCTCCTCTCAGAATGAGAAGGATTAGTCCAGTGCTATATACACAATATTAAAATAAACTCTTAAGCATATGTGAAGTCTATCAATACGCACTTGGCCAGCGCAGTGGACCAAGGCCTAATCCTTCTCATTATGAGAGGAGAACCGTGCCCAGCAGTGGGACAGTAATGGTTTGTTGATGTGATGTGATGATGTTTGGCTGATAAAACACACTTTTCAAGTATTTTAAAGTTAACTTTTTTGCTATTTATCATAAAATATCGTGATGTATTAACGAGCGCAATTCCCAGGGAAGAAAAATAAAAGCAAACAGTAGATTCCTCTCTGCGCCGGCATAATAACATTATTGCGAGTTTTCAAGGATTCCAGACATTCAACACTTTAACTAGAAAAATATCTATGCCTTTAAATGTTAAACGGCCTTCAATGTTCTAGTTTTTTTAGAATATAGGAGTAGCAGACAATAATGCAGTTCACCTGATGATAAGTAGCTATTGTCGCCCACGGATATCCTCACAACCTCATATAAGCTTAGTTTCCTACCTGAGGTCGGCCAAGGTGCGTCTCTACCCCTAAGGACTAAGGTTTGTTTCCCTTACCACACCCTTGAAACTAGAAAACAGCAGCCCTTAACTCTCTTGTTATTAGGTAGAAATATGTGTGGCGGTGGTGCCGTTTGGGTCGAACAACAGAGGATTCTACCACCTTCACCTTCATGGTTCGACTTTCGTGGCATCATCGCCTATTTCTGCCTTATAATTGCAGTGTCAAACGCTGTTGTGTTCTGGATTGGAGGGTTCAAGATAAAGTCCGGCCGAGTACGAGTCGAAATGCACACAGGGAATTCCGTGTCACTAAACTTTTAATATTTTAGGGTTGCGTACTCAATGGGTAAAACGGGACCCATTACTGAGCCTCCACTGTCTATATGCCTATCGGTTGTCACAGGGTTGACAGGGTTCCGGTACGGGAAACCTTTCATAATATTAACTTTTTTATTTTTAGTCAATGTTACTTTTTTTGGAACCCATAAAAGGTTTCTAAATATAGGACAGTCAAATGGACAGATCTACATAGACTAAGATAAGTTTCGTCTCTACTTACATTAGTGAATAAATATATATTTTTTTATATTTACATAAATAATAATTCATTCGGAGGTCGCGCTTTACGTCTCCAGTGCAATTATAAATTCGAAAGCGAGTAATTAAAACTCCACACTTTATAAATGTTTTTACATAATTCCCGCTTTAGAGGTTTTACACTGTGTACTGTTGATTTAAGCTCTGTACTTACTACTATTTACTCTTTTCTTTTCTTTTTTTTTTTTTACAATGATAAATATAATTTACAACAACATAGTTATATCTATCTATTTACAAACTTAAAATCTATATACAATATACACAAAAAATATAATTTAAACAAAAAAAGAAATATTAAAACTTAAATAATTAAATATAAAACAATGAGTCCAAATCACTGCCTCCCGGTAGAGTCCCAAGAATGCTGGCTGCGTTGCCGCGTTGTATGGCCAAACTTATTCTTTGGCCAAAGTACGCACCAGCTCTTGGGTCTCCAGAAACGTCAACCAGACGCGACGTCATTTCTTTTATCTTATATATAAAATTCTCGTGTCACAATATTAGTTACCGAACTCTTCCAAAACGGCTTTACCGATTTTCACCAAATTTTATATGCATATTCAGTGGGTCTGAGAATCGGCTACTATCTAATTTTTATACCCCTAAGTGATAAGAGTTGTTCACTCTTAACATTTTGTTATTTATGTGGCAACACCACGTTTTCCGGGTCAGCTAGTAATACTTATAATAAAACTGGTTTTTTACCCGACTAGGGAGGGTAATGTTTTTTCAGCGTAATATATATATATGTCTTATTTTTAAGCAAATGCTGCAGCTCAAACGGCTTCACGGATTTTAACATGAGATGTCGCTGGATTCGTCTAAATTGCCAAATTTGTGGAAATGACATAGGCTAGATTTTTTACAAATACAACTTTTTGAATCGTTATATCTCAGAAACGGTAGATTTTAGGAAAAAATATTGATAGCTATTTGGTACATAATTTTATGATCTACAATTTTTGTCCAATGTAATTTTATGATAAAACTTACCATTTCGGTGAAAATCGTGAACCGAGTTGACCTCAAGTATTTTTTCGCAAGTACCGGAATAATGGGGAACTTTGAAATGTTGTATTTCATTCTGTTTTGAATAATTTTACTAATTTTCAGATCATGTGAATTCACGTACATATATTGACCGGTCTATTGTAGATTCAAACACAAAATATGATGCCTAAGCTTTCGATAACATTTTGGATAAAAAATACATACACGTAAAATAAGTTACAAACGAACAACCTTCCGACGTCCCTTTTTATATTATTTAGTTTTATTAGCAAAAAAAATAATTTTGTATTTTGTACACTAATAACAAAAATCTTAAACAAATATTTTAAAGAATTTCGTTGTTTCTGGCTTTAAAAATTAACCATTAACTTTGTATTTTTTCAGGTAAGTGGAGAGTTCGCGGTGTCGGTGAGCGTAATTAAGTTTGAAACTTCGGGAAGCCTTTGTGAAGCGCGAAGTCTTGGTTACACACACACGTTACACACGTGCTGCTTCGGAACGCTTCGGAATTGTTTTGTTTGTGTAAAGTTAAAGTAAATGGTCCCTTGGTGGTTAGACCTACCTATCCCTCGTTTTTATTAATCAATCTATCCATTTTTTGCGTACAATAGATCGAAATTCGATAATGGTAATATCAAATCTATCCATGTTAATTTAATATCTATGAACATTTTGCCAACGAAAGATTTATTTTTTACAATTTCTAATTCTGAATTCGAATCCCCGGCACGTCTGACTTTTTAAGAGTTATGTGTGTATTAGAAATTAATTATCACGTGCTTAAGCGGCAGAGGAAAACACCTGAGAGTTCTTAAAAAACGGAAATGTTCTAGGACGTGTATAAAGTGTATAAGTTCGCACTTAGCACTTATCCCCCTCACTTTGAGAGAAGACCCGTGCCGAGTGTCGTATGAGAAGAAGGACGGTAATGGGTTGACGAAAATAATTAGAAATAAATTTGCAATGCTAACGAATACAGCAAAACCACAGACCAGGGAACCACAGGCAGAACGCCTTTGAAACGACCATATATGAAACGGGACGAAAATACACAGATGGTAAATATTCGGTCGGGTATTTCCAGGTAATTTTACGTGTAAATTATCACTGTGCGCCGCCCGGCAGCGGCTATCGCGTTGTCGCCTGTCGCCTATTGTGTGGAGCTTGTATGCCACGAAACTAGCGGTGGGGCGGAGGTTGGATTATACGGAAAGTTTTAGCTCGTCAGGGGTAGTAAGTTAAGCTCGTATCATTTTAGACTAAAATTATTGCGGAATTGAGACATTTTATTATGGTCGAAATATCGGCAATAAAGAAATTAAAAAACCCATCGCGAGTACCCGTTAAATAATAAAATACTCGTATCATTAAAATATAGTTTAAATATGGTTTTTCTCAAATTATCATTTATTTACCAAGTTATATTATTTTTACAAACCATTTTTTTTTGGATTTTTTTATAACACATAAGGAGCAAACAAGCGTGTAGTCCATTCGATGGTAAGAGGTCGCTGCCGCCAATAGATATCCTCAATAAACCTCAGATAAGATTTCCCTACCTCAGATCGGTCATAGATGCGTAACTACCATGAGAACTAACTTGAAACGCTTTCGGTAAGTATGTCTCCCTTACAACCTTGCAGTCTTAAGAATCAATATATCGCGGTTGTGGCCGCTAGTTTCGTGGCCCCACGCCCCCCGCTACGCCTTTATTGTCCGTCAAATTGACACTATGGACGTTTACGGCGCAATTTCGCGATGGTTTGATATATACTGCCATACCACCGTGCTGTAATGAATTACACGACCTTGTAACCCTGGTAACTTGTGGAAATTGGTTTTAATGGTATTAGTTCGGAATGAGTTCGTTAGACCGTATTTATCTCATGTACGTTCTTTCATGTGTGAGGTATAAATATTTTTGATTGAAGCCTTCGTGTTTCGACTCCTTATGACAGCAGTGCAGCACCTTTTTTTTGTTTACGTGGGGAAACCTTCAGAAGGTAAACGATGACGTGGGAGCGACACCGGGTTATGTAGGATTTTTACCGCACTAAAACCCTCCCCTGTGGCCGTCCTCAACGCTTGTTGTAGGACCCCAAGATCTCCGACGGAACACAACACACATACAGACAGAAGCCTTTGTGGTTCAACTCCACCTACACCGCCACACCTATTTCTGCCAAATAACAGCAGTGTTAAGTGTTAATGTGTTCTGGTATGAAGGGTGTGGTAAGGGAGACATACTTGCCCGAGACTTTCCAGCTTAGTGATCAGGGGTAGGGGCGCTTCTGTGGTCGACCCTCATCTAGGAATCTAATCTTATCTGGGGTTGGTTATAGATGTCCATGGGCGCCAGTAGCCACTTACCATACATAGTACAGTTGTTTACACACGAAGGTTTAGTGAGCATTTAATCCACTAGACCGAGCCAAATAGAGGTATTGTTCTCGAAGGGATCCAGTGGTGTCTCTTTGGAAATCTCGGATTACTCTACGTATCGCTGGCGGCCACCTGGGAGGATTTTTAAGAATCACACATAACCACGTGTGGTGGCCGGCACCGGGTACCTTATGTACCCTTGCCCGACCGCTAAACATCACGTGAACTTAAACATTTTTTACATCCATTACCCAAAACAGGTAACAAAGATTAAGCAAAAAGAAAGACTTTCGTTTTAGTTATAAAGTTGAGGTACAAAGAATTTAATCAACTCTGATCACAGATTCTTGTTTCGACAAAGGCTTAATGAAAGCATTCTATTCGCCTTAATATTTAATCTCAACGTCGCGAAACGGTGAATTTTAGAGATTCTTCATATTATAACCATGTTATAAAATATTCTTTGAAGTTTCTGCGGTAATAAAAACTTTGTAATTATATTATTTTGGTATTTTTTTGTGTAATACAAAGAAGGAAACGATTGTGCAGTCCATCTGGTAAGTGGCAACAGCTGTCCATAGACATCTATAATCAATCCCAGATAGGATTCAGTACTACCCAATAACAGCCACACATGCGCCACAATCCCTAAGGAATAAACTGGAATGCGTCGGAAAAGTCTCCTTACCACAACACTACAGATCAGAACACAGCAGCGTTTAAATATGTTGTTATAAGGTAGAAATAGATAGGTAGGTTCGGAATCAAACTACAAAAAAACGCTTTCTACACTCACAGCCCTACTCTAGGATTCCCTGTGTCATGGGTGCCATGGACACACATATACAAATACACAAACACCCAGACCCAGAAACAGAAAACTAAATTCATCATTTAGATGCTTTTTGACCAGGGATCGAACCCGGGACCCTCTGAGCATCACACCGCATATGGCGACCGCTCTGCCACGCGGGTTGTTAAATACTTTTACCATGTACATAGTAAGATTTTAACGAAACTTTAAAAGATTTTATAAGGCAAAATAATTTTAAAATAAGCCATTTATCACTTCTAAGATAAACTGACAAATAATTATTTTAATTTTAAAATCTTCAATAAGTGATCTGGCTCGCTGGACCATAATGAATGACTTTAGATAACTTTCGTTTGATTTATTCAAATAATTCTGATTCATCTTAAAATATTTTAACAAAATGCTGAAGCTCTTAATCGATGATATTAATTTATTAGGTACTCGATTCAGATATTTCTGTAAGAATATACGACTATTTAGAATAGAAAATAAGATAGTGTGTAGATATATGTAGGAAGGTGGTAGAACCCTTTGTGGATCGACTCCAGCGGTACCACCGCCACACCTGTTTCTGTCTCATAACAACAGTGTTAAGCGCTGCTGTGTTTTGGTTTAACTTACTTTTCCGAAGAGTTTCAGCTTAGTCCTTAGGGGTAAACGTGACGTATCTGTGACGAGCATGCAGTCCACCTGATGGTAATGAAATAAAATGAAATGAAATATATTTATTTTGTACAGGCCAACGACGGCACTTACAAACTGTCAGGTACAATATTTTTCTTAAACTACTACCGGGTCGGAACGCGGTATGTGGCTACTGCCGCCCATGGACAACTGTAATCTATCCCAGGTTAGATATACCCCTGAGGACTAATCTGGAACATCTCGAAAAGTATGTCTCCCTTACCACACCCTTCAAACCAGAACAGCAGCGTTTAACACGACTGTTACGAGGCAGAAATAGGTGTGGCGGTGGTGCCGCTGGACTCGAACCACAAAGGGTTTTACCACCTTCAGAACTGTGATGATCATATACCACCCGGTGGACTTAATGGTCGTTTGCTCTTAACATTGTACATTTTACATTGTACATTACTCTTTACATTTCAAGGGTGTGTGAAGTCTATCAACTCGCATTTGTCCAACGCGGTGGATTATGGCGTAAAACCCTCACTCGGAGAGGTAACCCGTACCCAGCAGTGGGACAGTAATGGTTGACGATGTTTATTGACTACATAAAAGTAATTATTTGACATGGTGCCTACGTCACCATTCCTCCATTGCACCACTCACCGAAGTAGTTCCATTCACACCAGCTGGGCTCGTGGCGGTCCTCCACGGTCCGCTTTGCAAGGACGTTCTTGCCACGAACGTGCAAAATGTGGAATGAACTTCCTCCTGAGGTATTCCCGGAGCGCTATGACATGGGGCTCTTCAAAATAATTGTAAAAATAGCTCTCCTTCAAAGCTGGCGATAAATTCGCGACTCTCTGGTGACGCAAAAATCCATAGGTGACGTTGAATATTTAAAAAAATAAACTTACTATAAAAATCCGTTCTTTATATAGTCGTCAGTATAAAAGCCGCCTATAAACCTAGTTACAGAAGGTGCGTTAAAAATACCATCCAATTTTGTTGGCTATAACAGTAAAAGTTTTACGCGCTACTGTTGCCTACAGAATGGACATCACAGACATATACATTTAATTTAACTTACATAAAAAAGATTACTCACATATTTATTGGAAAGTTAAGCTTGATATAATATTAGAAGGTGGTAGAACCCTCTGAGGTTCGACTCCGGCGGCACCACCGCCACACGTATTTCTGCCTCATAACAGCAGTGTTAAATACTGCTGTGCTCTGGTTTGAAGGGTGTGGTAAGTGAGACATACTTTTCCGAGGCATTCCAGCTTAGTCCTCAGGAGGAGCGGCGCGGGTGTACGAAGTGCGACTGTGGGGAAGCGGTGCATCTGTGGCCGACCACAATAAGGAATCTAATCGAATCTGGGGTTGATTACAGATGTCCATGGCCAGCAGTAATCACTTATCATCACGTGAACTGCGTGCTAGTTTTTTATTCAAATATTGTAAAAAAAACAATATATACGGGTTCAACGTCATCTTTTTAAAGCTTGAAAACATTTTTCCAAAGAGTGCTAAAGTCTTTTATAAATAAGTAATCTGATATCTACTTAAAGCCTGGAATAGCGTACAAATTATATTTATTATTTATCAAAAACAACAGTGTAATGGAGATTAATTAAAACACTCCAGGATTATATTTCAATCATTAATCATCCTCTCTGGCTAATTTTTATAACCTCTTATTTATAAACAGAAACGGTTTTCAGTAAAACGTCTATCAAGAGGACAGTATAAGTATGAGTACCCTTAGTATGAGTTTTTACGTTTTTACAAATAATACTGTTTTTGTATTTTTACGTTTTTGCCCATATATTTCCAATCAGCGCCCTAGGGGCGGACTGTATCAGAACTGATTCCACGGAGACGAAGCAGTCCACCTGATGGTAAGTTCCTATTACTGCCTATGGACATATATGATCAACATCAGATAGGATTAGATATTACTACCTGAGGTCAGCCACAGACGCGCCGCTGCCCGTGAGGTCTAAGCTGGAACACGTGGGAAAAGTATGTCTCCCATACACCCTTCCATCCCTTCAAAACAGAACAAAGCAGCACTTAACGCTGCTGTTATGAGATAGAACTAGGTGTGGCGGTGGTGCCGGTTGAGTCGAACCACAAAGGGTTCTTCCATCCTCTAAAAGGTTAAGCCACGTAATATTTTAGTACTTTCCAAGGCCATTTAGGATACAAAGCTTAAAATTTCACTGGAAAAAATGATAAAAGCGTTGTAAAAAGCGTGGAAGGGAATCCTAAGGGCCTGAACGTTGTAATTATTTCCTCACAAAGGCAAATAACTGCGGAAAGTTTGTTTTGTCGCCGGGAATTAAGTTATCAGGTCGTTTGAATAATTCCTCTTACAAGTGCTTTGGAGTGATTTTATTTCAATCAAGACTTTGAAAAGCAGTGGTTGTTAAGGCTTTCTACATGTATATACGTCCATTATTTATAATCTATCCATCTGATTTTGCCTACCCACGATCACAACTTGATAATGTCTATCAAGAAACTGTCAAATGGCTATCTTCGAGGTAAACCATTAGATAGATTGATCATTAATAAAGACCGGCAAAGATCAAATCAAATCGAATTCAGTTTTTAGGCAAATTACATTTCTACGAGTATCTATACCTGTACGATACTCGTATCTGAGCTCGTGTGCATTGTGCACGTATTCATAAAAATAAATTAGATGAAATTCACAATGGAAATACTTCTAAAAGGTTCTGTAGCACTACCATGAGTTTACAAAAGTATTACTCGCTAGCGACTGCGTAAAATAAATGTATGAAAAATTGTACAGCGCCTCTGGTGGTTACTCGTAGAAGTACAATCCGTAGTGGCGTAACTCGATACGTAAAAAACCTATCGAAATCAAATCGCTAGCGAATGTCATTATGATCTATTGCCATACAAATTCGGTCCCATGAGTCATTAATTTGACAGACGTTGTCAAGAAATACCGTAACGATAGTAGTTATGTTATTCACTAGCAAAATGACAATAGTTTTCTATTTACAATTTCTATAGTGGCGTTTCTATGCCAACTCATGGTAGTGCTACTGAAAATGTTAGTCTTACTGACATTGACATATCTAAGTATAACATTAACAATCAAAACGGATACTCTTTACTATTTAATTAAAATGCTTCGATGTAGCATTTAAGCCGTAAAAAATTATAGCAGTTTCAAAAAGATTATACGGTCGTAATTATTTCCGAGTTAACGGCTTTCTACCATCTCTTGATTGCAAACCTTCAGAACGCAAATGAGAAACTATCTTCCTTATCCGATACGACCTTTATCAATCATTGCGACGGCGAGCCGACGTACCGTAATCCGATACTGTGGGTTATTTACCTAATTGCTGTATTCTAACTAATATTAAACGAGTAAATGTGAATGTAAATGTTTGTTTGTTACACTTTTACGCCTATACAACCGACTACACGCCTTAACTATGCACACACATTCTCCCGCTATCACACACACACGCACACACATGCATACATACATACACACACACACACACAAACGTAATATACGTACTGCGCGTGTCCGGACACACGTGCATACACGTACGCACACACGTTCTCGTTCACACGACCACACATACACACACGAAAGCCTCAAACACAGAAGCACTTGCAAACTATAGTGCAATAGCTATAGCTCGGAAGTTAATAACTTCGTATCACGTATCATTAAATCATATCCCGAAGCTCAACTCACATGAAATGTCTTTTACAAGGTCCTTGCGCGCAAATTGAAATCCTTGAATCTAACGTGACCTTCGCAAACTTAGCAACGGTTTGTAACAAAATAGGACACTTGTAATAACTACTTTATTAAAAATATTTGCATAAATTATCTAAGCGTGTAGACTTAGAAACACCAGAAAGTAACACGAAAATATCACACCAGAAAAAAATATAGGTAGAACTTTTTGTGGTTCAACTTTGGCGGCGCCACCGCCATGCCTATTCTGCCTAATAACAACAGTGTTAAGCGCTGATGTGTTCTGGTTAGGGTGTGGTAAGGGAGACATACTATTCCGAGGCGTTTCAGGTTAGTCCTCAGTAGTAGCGGCGCATCTGTTTCCGACCTCAGGTAGGAATATCTAATTCTATCTGGGGTTGATTACATATGTCCATGGGCAGCGGTAGCCACTTACCATCATGTGGGCTGCGTGTTTTTTTTTATAATATCGGAGTAGGATACGAGCATGCAGACCACCTGATGGCAAGTGGCTACTGCCACCAATGGACATCTGTAATCAACCACAGATAGTATTAGATTCCTACGTAAGGTAGGTCAAAGATGTCTATGAAGAGTTTAGCTTATTTGGTATTTCTGTATTATAAAACAGAATTATGAAACACCAGAAGTGTCCAACATAAAACGGTATGGAATGGAATAGTAAAAGAATATTGCTCCATAAATCTGTTCACACAAAGATGTGTGATGGATGGACCGCCAGAGACAGATGGAAATAACTTCGGTACACTGTATTGTTGTGTCAGGTTTGTTTGTAAAATATGCATGTTTTATTTACTTTATTTATTTCCTTTTGATAATTTGTTTTTGACATGTGAAAGATGTTTTCTACACTTACAAATTTTAAATTCACTTAACACTTCTAAATTATCAAGAGATTTAATAAGAAGGAGAAAATAAAAAAATCTAGTGTAATTTAAAAATTTAATCATGTTTAGACATAGATTAGTAAAGATTACTCACTCCTAACAAGAAAATGTACCCAGTTTTGAGAATTGAAATAGTTGCGTAAAAAAGTTTTGCCACGTCTCCGTGCTAAAATTTACCTAAAATATTTGAAATAATTATTTATTTATTAAGTAAATTACGCCGTATTAGTTATTTATTCGTAAATTTTCTCTAAAAATGTTTTTATTTGTCAAGAATTCAAAAAAAGAACTTACTAAAATAAGCCGTTTGTGGCTTCATTCAATTTCAAGGCGGCGAAGTATCTTTACTAATCTATATGTTTAGAAGATTAAATAAAGCATCGCTCGTACTATCGTAAACTGTATTTTTTTTTTGTTTTATCATTCAGTAAGGAACAAAGTATTGATTATGGTATTGTTGTTACGATGAAAAAGGTATAAATAATGAATTATTGGTAATTTTACGTTTCGATTATTTGAAAGTTAATCGATTATGGTTTCTACCGAAAGCTTGTACCGCAAGCTCTAGCTGTCACGTGGTCGTAAACTGCCTACGACAAAGTTAGTTTAAAACATTTAATGACATTAGGATGACATGTGTCAAAATGGGCTTATTTAATTGCGACGCTTATACATATGATTAGAATTTTTATGTTTACTGTAATGTTAAATAGGAGATCGGAAGTAGAGACGATCTTCACGCATCCATTTAATGGCTGAAAACTATTTTCATTGTTATGATATATTAATTGATTTATTCTGAAAGGAAATTAACAAAAAGGATCAATGAAGTAAGTTTAAAATTGATTATAAGTTCAGCAATAATACTACAACTATAGCAATCAAAGTCCATGGAACGGTCCAAAGTAATCTCAACTTCTTGGCACAGTTTCCAGCCTACGAGTAGTCTCACACCACAATGATCTCTGGATGAACGCCAAATACAATTTAAACACATACGATACAGATCACCTTTATTTGTTTTGTTTTAAAGAAATGCCCTCGTTGCTGGTAAATGCAGTTGCAAAAAAGGTTTTCAAAAGTGTGTGAAGTTAACCAATTCACTCGGCCAGCACGGAACTATGGCCTACACCCCACCCAGTGCCCATTTCGGACAACGCCGCGTAAAAATCGAAGCAAAGAGGAGGATTATTATTTTTAGTTAGCTGTAGCTACAAAATAAGATTATAAATTAAAACTAGATTACATAAAAATTGCAATTTTAAAATTATGAACTAAGAAAAATATTGTTACAGTTATGCTCAGCGGATATAGGTATGGCATCTTGTCCTTAGTATAAGGCTAAATCCTTAGGATAAAGTAGCAAAAAGTGACTTTTACGTAATCGGGATTTTTAAACTTATTTCTATATACAGACTATACTTCTAGTAGGAAAAGGGTCATGTTATCCCTTGAGTGTTGTAAAAGAAAATATTCTAACTCCTAACTTTTCCCAAACGTTCGCATCACTGTCTACAAATTTCGTCTCTTGTCGAACTGTAAGCGATATTTAAACAGTTCAATGTTGGTTTCCAGACGTTATTGATGTCAGGTGTGACGCGTGACTAAAATGGATGTTAGTCTTTAAAGTTGGTTCGAAGATTATATGTGGGAAAATCGTGGTATAATCGAGGGGCCCGAGGTTCAAATCCCAGGCACGCACCTCTGTTTTGTCAAAGTTATGCGTATTAGAAATAAATTATCACTTGCTTAAACGGTGGAGGAAAACATCGTGACGAAACCTGCATACCTGAGAAATCTTAAAAAAGTTTTCAAAGTATGTGAAGTCTTTATAACGGAAATATATAACGGAATCTTTGAACTCAATTTTTACCCACTAGGAACGGCCCGATTAATTTAAAATTTTGAACAGTTATCAAGAACCGATGGCAATACACAATTTTAATAATTTTGTCCCATTTTCCTCATTGTCGGGAATAACGATTTTCCTTGTCCGATTTTATCGTTCTTAGTTCGTAAACTATAATTATTATTACATATATAGATCAATTCAATTAAGAAACTCGTCTGTGATTTATTAAGAATTCTACAATTCTCGAACGTTCCAAGACAAAGTTCTACAGTTATCTAATGGGAATATCGTCCGTTGCTACAAAGAACGGTTGTTTCCACATTATTCAGCAAATAGATACATATCTAGTAGCGAAGAAAGGAAAAGAGAATTGTTGGCGGAAATCTCAAGGGGGCCCACTCGAATCTTTGAATCGTAGACGCTTGTGTACGAATCTATCCGCATTAAACTTTAACTTTGTCTTTGAGCACGTATAGAAATAAATACATAAGTAATTTTACATCGCATAGTATAGCAGATTTAACACAATAATATACCTAGCTAGATCCTAATTTTTTTTAAATGAAGTAACTATTGATTTCATAATAATATCAATAGAAATTTTAAAAACAATAAAACACTATTTAAAATAAAATTACTATAAGTAACACAAAAAAATTAAATAAATGAGCCAAATCGCTGCCCGGGGAAGTAAGATATAGAAGCACTAGTGGTGCCCGCGGCTTCGCCCGCATTTTAAAGATATAATATGACATACATAAAACAGAAAATTCGTACTTTCATTGGAATGACAGTGGTGCCATCTGTCGAAATTTAGTCTTACCAACTCCCAAACCTTCGTGGGCTCTTGGACAACAACTCTGCAAAAGATCGTCAGTTGATCAAATGCATAGTTTCCGATTCTATAAAATGTATATAGACAAATATTCATTTTTATATAAATAGATAGATGATCAACTAATGGATAAGTAAACTGTAGGTAAAATCGAAAATCGAATTTCAATCTTCTGGGTTGAAAGATCGATTCACTGAATCGATCCATTACTGGAGTCCGTTCTGGTGGGATTTCCGGGATAAAAACTATCCTATGTCCGTTCTCAGGTCTCAGACTATCTTTGTACAAAATTTCAATAAAATCGGTTCAGTGGTTTAGGCGTGAAGAAAAGACAACCAGACAGACAGACAGACAGACAGAGTTACTTTCGGATTTATAATATTAGTAAGGAAGTAAGGATAAGGATTACTAATCAAATTTGATATATCAAAGTATTAATTAGTCTATATATTTATATACATTTATACCCAGAGACTTTTACTACCAGAAGTTAAAAGAAACCTATTTTTCCTACTTTGAAGAATGTGATAAGTTTAATAATATCTTATATATAAAATTCATGTGTCACAATGTTAGTTACCGTACTCCTCCGAAACGGCTTTACCGATTTTCACTAAATTCTATATGCATATTCAGTAGATCTGAGAATCGGCTACTATCTTTTTTTCATACCCCTAAGTGATAAGAGTTGTTCACCCTTAACATTTTTTTAATTATATGACAACACAACTTTTGCCGGGTCAGCTGGTAAATGTGTAATTTTCACTTCTTTTTAGCCGACTATCGTGCGGATGGTAATGGTATTGAAAGGCTTGATGGAATTTCACATGGCATCAGATTCGTCTAAATTGTGAGAGTAACAAAGGCTTTAATTTTAGTCAGTCGAATTTACATTTGTGTAATAATTACTAGCTAGACGTAGCGGCGCAATTCTGTGAAATTGAAAGGGGAGTAATCGTCAAACAAAATGTTATCATCATTATCAACCCATTATTGTCCCACTGCTGGGCATAGGTCTCCTCTCAGAATGAGAAGGAGAAGGCCATAGTCCACCGCGCTGGCCAAGTGCGTATTGGTAGACTTCATATACCTTTGAATTTTTTTTTAAGATTTCTCAGGTATGCACGTTTCCGATTCACGATGTTTTCCTTTACCGTTTAAGCAAGTGATAATTAATTTCTAATTAATTATCACTTACCTTACATAACTTTATGTAACATCATAGGTGGGTTTTGCACCTCTACCACTAGGCTATCTTTGCTTTTTAAATAAAATGATGTAGTGAATAAAATATAAGAGCTATTCAATTTAGATATTATTTTCTTGTGCTACTTCTATGTCACTCACAACGTCAAGGAGAATCTAACGATGCCATTTGTCAAAGGGTCAAGTCGGGCCTCTCTGGGCCTCTATGACATAGATTAAAGTAGATACGCCCTATATAAAAGTGGAATATATAGAAAAGCTTCGAGAATTTGACAAACAATCTATAGGAATTCGAATACTTAAACTTTTTGTTATAAGATTGAAGTATGAGTTGCTTTTGGACATCTGTAATAAGGACAATAACAGATTTTTTTATATATTTATGTAGCAAACAAGCATATAGTCCACTAGATCGTAAATGGGTACTGCCCCCTATAGGCTAACTGCCCTATCTGAGGTTTGCCACAGATGCGTTGCTTCCCTATCTTTGCCTTAATACACCCTTCAAAGCGGAACACATCAATGCTTAACACTGCATCCATCCATCCATCAGCCTTTTGAGGTCCACTGCTGGACATAGGTCTTCCCTAATTGGCGCCACTCCAACCGGCCCCGGGCCCTTTGAATCCAGCGGTTTCACGCCGTCTTCTTCAGGTCGTTGGTCCACATGGTCAGGGGGGGATTTGAGCTCCTTTTTCCTACACGTGGTCTCCACTCGAGGGCTCTCTTCCCCATCCATTATCGGTCCTCCGACCGATGTGGTACTGTTACACTAAACTGATACTATTTGGCAGAAATATGTGTGGCAGTGGTGCCACCGGAGTCGAGTAGAAACAGATGCGGTGCTGCCTTCCCGGTAGAAGCATACCAATTCTATACTTTATGGCAACCATTTTTCTTATCTTATATATAAAATTCTCGTGTCAAAATGTTAGTTACCGTACACCTCCGAAACGGCTTTATCGATTTTCATCAAGTTTTATATGCATATTCAGTTGGTCTGAGAATCGGCTACTATCTATTTTTCATATGCCTAAGTGATAAGGGTTGTTCACCCTTAACCTTTTTTTTTATTTATATGGCAGCACAGCGTTTGCCGGGTCAGCTAGTATATTTATATTTATATCTTGGTCGCAAAACAACAAGTTTCTACATCGTTAGCTGAAAACTTTAAGCTGAGTGAAAAATATTCCGCTTTATTTCATTTGGAGTTATAGCCTTGCATTTAACGAGCACTCACATTGAATAATTGGTTAAGTGCGAGTCGATCTCGCACATGGAGTGTTCCGTACCACGAAATTGACATTTTTTTAATTTTAATGATGAATTTAGATATCTGTTATGGGTCTCAGTGTTTGTGTATTCATCTATGTATGTGTTTATCCAAGACGCAGGGAATCCTCGTTAGGGCTGTAAATATAGAAATCATCTTTAATTTGTTTGTTTTTTGATTTTGTTATTATGGCAGACATCGTAGTAGGTAAGTATATTGTGACAATTTTAACTGTCTTCTATTACATTTCAATAATAATTCGCAAAATGGCCATTTCTTGTATGGGGGCCCCTTTTATTTTATTTGATCTGGACATCAAATTAGTTGTTATAGTGGCCATAGCAATAAACTTTGTGAGAATTTCAAGTGGCTATTTATTATAATTCAATGGATAGAGCCTTGTGACAGACGCACAGACAACAGAGGCTTAGTCATAGTATTCAGCTTTTACTCTTTGGGTACGGAACTCTAAAATGTTTTGCAATTTTAGCGAGAAAAGCGAATAACAACCTAATTTAATTACAAGATTTGATTTTGTTACTGTATAATAATGGATTTATTGAAGCAAATTGAGAAATTGGAACAATATAGGAATTGATAAATTAACTTGTAAAATTGTGTACAGGGTGAGCTATTTAGTTTAGTTGAAGATAAAAAAGAAAACAAAAAATAGTACCCAAAAGAGTCAGGTTGTTAAATTAGGTTAAACAAGTATATTTTAATTGTATATGATTTTTGATCTAAATAATTGCTCGTTTGATATTAAATTTAGCAAGCGTTTTTTTTATTAAGATGGGTATTAATCTTTATTTTATTTAAATTGCCCAAATTATTACATACTAATATCATATGTGTGGTAAGGGAGATATACTTTTCCGAGGTGTTTCAGCTTAGTCGTCAGGGGTAGCGGCGCATCTGTGGCCGACCTCAGTTTAGAATAAGTAATCTAATCAGGGGTTGATTATAGATGTACTCGTACATGGGCGGCAGTAGCCACTTACCATCAGGTGAACTGCATGCTCGTCTGTTACTCCTATAATATATATATATATATATACATATATATATATATATATATATATATATATATATATATATATATATATATACAAAAATCATATTCATGCACAAGGAAATAAAGTCGCGAAAGCATATTTTATGTGTAACAATTTATTTAAATCAAGTGGTATAAAAACTAACGGGAGATCCAATAGACGTTATATTTCAAGTAGTTAACCATAACAGATCTATAAACACTGATTCTTAAAATGACGCATCCTGTATATTTCATATTGAAAACTTAATATTCTCTCAAGGTTCTTCCTTATTCACAAAATTTTAATACAAACGTCTCTGTTATTCAATGTTTTGTCTCGTTTTAATAATTTTCCGGAATATTACGAGAGAAAAGGACAAAAGAAGAGATAGCTATATGTCTGTTAAATTGTCGTCATCTCGTAACTTTCCCACTGTTGAGTACGGGTTTCCTCTTAGAGTGAGAAGGGATTATACTATAGTCCATTGCGTTGGCCAAGGTTTGAAGGTGTGGTTAGGGAGAATTGCTTTTCCGAGGTATTCTAGCTTACTACTCAGGGGTAGCGGCGCATCTGTAGCTGACTTTAGGTAGGAATATCTAATCCAATGTGGGGTTGATTACAGATGTTCATGGCCGGCAGTTGCCGCTTCCAATCAGGTGGACTGCATATTCATCTACTGCTCCTATATTATAAAAAATATTTTTATTTACCGTTAAGCACGTAATAAGTAATGTTATGGCACATAACTGTGAGAAATGATCAATCATGCCTGGGATTCGAACTTCGATCCCCTCGATCAAGGGGTCCAGTTTCAAACTATTCTATTTCTAGTTATTGCTATTGAATCTTTAAACGGTTTTTAACTTGATATTCGAAATAACTGAAGCAAATTGCCGTCAAGTTCGATTAGAAAAAGGCTGTCTTTCGCTGAGGCTTGAATTAATTGATGCGACGCGAGGTAATATATAATCGCCTTGAATATTTATGAGGCTCCTTGTTTTGTTTGGGACTCTCAACGATTTGTGGGATTTCGTCTTTGTTAGGCTAAGGGAATTTTAGGGATTTGAAAGAAGCAACTTAAAAAAAAAATATCAAGATCGGTTTGACGTACAAAAGTTTCTGGGTTCGAATCCCGGTCAGACACATAGGTATCTGAATTATGAAGTTAAATATTTGTTATGGGTCTGGCGGTTTGTGTATCTATTCTGGTCTCGGGACTACAGGGTCTGTCCATGATACCTACGACACAGGGAATCGTAGAGTGGGATGTAAGTGTACACAGGGTCGTTTTAAATAGGCCTTTAGCTGTGTTTACTCCAAATAATTTGATATATTAATTTAAAAAAAAAAACTTCAATCCGTAATTTGAGGTTGGACACAGATGCTACCCTTAAGAACAAAGTTGGAACACTTCGGATAAGTATGTCTCCCTTACGACACCCTTCGACATAGCAGCTGCACAACAAAAATTATAAGCAGAAAATGGTTCAGTAGTTTCTTATACTATTAGTATGTTCCCTTTCGCCAAATATCCCTTGTACAGGAAAGGGTTGATTATCATTTAACTTTGTTTAGAATTCATATCATGATTATGAAGGGTGTTTAGGACAAGGGTGAGATCCTTGTCACAATTCTGACAACGGTTTGATTTTAATGCTTAAAAAGTATAAATTTGATTTGACAAGAATGTATGTATAATAGAGTAAAATTGACATTTTTTTGCGTAAAAATAAATAAATAAATAAACGTTTACCAACCCTCAAAACCCCACACTAGGAGTCCCTGTGTCTGTCCCTGTAGTACCGGGACCAGAATAGGGCTACGGTATCCCCTGCCTGGGATGCCTACGGGGATGTGAGAGGAGCGTAAATTGCTCCCCCTAGGGCAGAGCCCGATAGAAGGGCATCGCATTAGGAGGACTCCGGTTGTGTTCCGTTGGAGATACCGGAGTTTTCCACCAAACGCTGAGGACGGCCACCGGGGGGGTTTTAGTGCGGTAAAAATCCCACATAACCCGGCGTCACTCCCATGGAGTCGAGTACCTTTTGAAGGTTTCCCCCTCGTCAACAAAAAAAAAGGAGTCCCTGTGTCGTGGGTGCCATGGACACACAGACGACGAATTCACAAACACCCAGATCAAGAACAGATATCTAAATTTATCATACATATCATCTGTCTGCCGGGCACTAACCCGGAACCCTCAGCACGTCCGACCGGTATGGTGACCGCTCCGCCACGCGGGTCGTTAATTGAAATTTGTTTCGAATTCATATCATAACTATGAAGGATCTGTAGGACAAGGGCTAGATCCTTGTCACAATTCTGACAACGGTTTGATTTTAATGCTTTTAAAGTATAAATTTGATTTGACAAGAATGTATAATTGTAGAAGTTGAGTTAAGGTGTTTTTGCGTATAAATAATATCGAGAATTATGGAATTGGGGTAAATCGATATTTTTTACACTTCTCTTAATTAGAATAGCAGTAGTGGTTACATATTTCATATAAAATATAGCCTATGTTACTCGTGGATAATGTAGCTTTCGAATGGTGAAAATTTTTAAAATCGGTCCAGTAGTTTTTGAGCCTATTCATTACAATCAAACAAGCAAACAAAGGTTTCCCCTTTATAATATTGATATAGATTAAAATAGCAAAACGAGCATGCAGTTCATCTGATGGTATGAGGTCACTAGCCCATGGAATCTGTAAGCAACTCCATAAGGAACGGGTATTCTATCTGAAGGCTACTGAAGGCCTCTCCTGAGGGTTCATATGGTCGACCTTTTAACTCATCCGTCATACACAATAGTATAGTAAATTCGCCTTTTTAATTAAAATATAGTAGTCTATAAAAATAAAATATAGTTTTTGAAAATAAGCTTTTGCATGAGGGGTGGATATGAAAGTTTTGTCCGTCTTGGACCGGCGTCATCTTTAATGTGTAGTAATGTCATTTAATTTCTCGTATTCTTCTCAGAGAGCCCTTTCATTTGAAATGAAATGAAATGAAATGAAATATGAAATGAAATGAAATGAAATATATTTTTATTTTGTATAGGCCAACGGCGGCACTTACAAATTGTCAGTTACAATATTTTCTTAAACTACTACCGGATCGGAACGCGACCTCTACTGAGAAGATCCGGTAAGAAACTCAGTGGGTTTGTCTTTTTTAATTTTAAAAATAATTATTCTCTTTTTATTTTTTTTTTAAATGCCATTATTTTTACATATAATTAATAAAGCGTTAGCTCCAGTATCTTGCTTTACATTTATCTAAAAAAAAGAAGTTTGTTCAGCAAGATACGCTACACTTTGACATTTTCTTAATTAACTAATAATTATGTTATTGATCAGTCCCAAGCTGTTTTATCATTAATATAATCAGAAATTTTATAATAAGCTTTACGACTAAGTTTGTTTTTGATAATAACTTTAAATTTATTAATTGACAAATTTCTGATTTTGATGGGCAGTTTATTATAAAAACGTATACATTGACCCACAAAAGAATTACTTATTTTGTGGAGACGAGTAACATGTGTAGAAAGGTTATGTTTGTTCCTTGTATTTACATTATGCGTGTCACACCGTTTTACAAATTTATCAATATTTTTCCTTACATAAATTAGGTTTTCATATATGTATTGGGATATAACAGTTAGAATATTTATTTCTTTAAATAGTTCTTTTAGTGAAGCTCTTGGAGGCAGGCTGTAGATAGCTCGTATAGCTCTCTTTTGCAATATAAATATATCATTTAGGTGTGACGAGCACCCCCATAGCAATATACCATACGTCATAATGCTATGAAAGTAACTAAAATAAACTATTCTAGCTGTTTCTACATCTGTTAGAAGTCTCATTTTTTTAACAGCATATGCCGCCGAACTGAGTCTACCCGACAATTTATCTATGTGGCAGCCCCATTGCAATTTGGCGTCAATAGTAACACCTAGGAAAACAGTTGACTCCACGGGATCCAAAACCGTTCCATTTAATAACACATTGGTTTCAACATGCTTCACGTTGGGTAACGAGAACTTGATACATTTAGTTTTCTTCTCATTAAGAAGAAGATTATTTATGTTGAACCAATGGATAACTTTCGAGAGAGCATTATTTACTTCGTCATAATTATTTAATTGTCTTTTAATCTTAAATAAAAGTGAAGTGTCATCAGCAAACAATACAATCTCGTGATTATTCCCTACATAGTAGGGCAAGTCATTAATATAAATTAAAAACAGAAATGGACCGAGTATTGAACCCTGCGGCACGCCCATTGTAACAGAAGCACCGGGCGATTTTGTACCATTTACATCAACCTTCTGAATTCTATTATTTAAGTAAGAAGTCAAAAGGTTGAGAGCCTTGTTCCTGATTCCGTAGTGGTGTAATTTCCTGACCAGTGTCTCATGGTGGACACAATCAAAGGCCTTAGATAAATCACAAAACACACCAAGGGCATCATGCGAATCATCCCAGGCCTCATAAATATGTTTTAACAATTCAATCCCTGCATCTACAGTAGAGCGATTCCTTCTAAAACCAAATTGGTTGTCATGAAGTATTTTGTTTTTATTAAAATACTTCAGCAGTTCATTTAAAACAATTTTTTCAAAAATTTTACTTAATGTTGGTAGAATAGAAATTGGCCGAAAATTGGTTGGATCAGTATTACATCCCGATTTAAATAAGGGAATCACTCTACTTTGTTTCATAAGGTCAGGAAAAACACCACAAGTAACACAAGCATTGAACACAGAAGCCAAGTGCGGTGCAATAAGGCCGATAATGGAAGAAACGGCTTTAACGGAGAGCCCCCATAGATCTGCAGTTTTTTTAGAATCAAGACTATTGAAGGCATTAACGATATCATTCGCATTAACAACTGAAAATTCAAATCCTGTGTTACATTCATTTACACTTTGTTTAAGCATGTTTTCAGCGGAAATAGGAGATGATTTCAGAGTTTTAGTTGTTAAAATAGGCATGTTAGTAAAGAAATTCTCAAACTCTGATGCCACCTCTAGATCCCCTTTTACATCAGTATTATTTATTTTTAAAGTATAGTCTTGCTGATATGTCAAGCTCTTATTAGTTTCACTATTAATAATATTCCACGTTGTTTTAATTTTATTTGATGATTTTTTAATCTTATTTCTTAAATATAGAGACTTAGCACAGGAACAGGCCATCTTAAATATTTTAGAATATTTTTTTACATATTCCTTAAATTTAACATTATGATTATAAGATCTCTCATAGTATAATTCATATAATTTTTGTCTACTTTTGAAAATACCTTTAGTTGCCCATTCACTAAATTTGGCAGTGTCACTTATAGTTATCGGTTTAAAAACTTTGCCAAATTCACCACTGATCAGATTAAACATGGAATTATATAATATATCAGGGTCACCGTGTACAGGCAAAAAAGGAATTTTTTGAGCCAAATTGCTTTTAAATAGTTCAAGGCGGTTATTATTTATAGGAACAAACTTAATTTCCTTTTTTTGGACTTTCTTAACTTTCCTAGGGAAAACTGCTAATTGACCACAATGGTCAGATTCTAAATTATGTATAATTGATGTATTTAAAGGTTTTAAGTCCGTAAAAATATTATCTATACAGGTTGAGCTTATAGCAGTTATCCTAGTCGGTTCTCGGAAAATGTTGTATAAGTTATAAGATTTAAAAAGCAGAATAATTTTCTTACTTTGAGGTGTATTTTCTAGTATATTGATGTTAAAATCCCCACAAACAATAATTCCCTTATTAGAATTCGAGATTTTAAATAAGACTTCTTCCATTATCTTTTCAAACTCCTCATAAGATGCAATAGGGGGTCTATATACGTTAACAACCAGGAACTGGTCAAACTCTATACAAGAGATTTCAATAACTCGCTCAGCAGACAGGTTCACGATGTCTTTTCGTTCTTTATATTCTATATTTTTATTAACAATTATGAGGGAACCGCCACGTATCATGTTTGTTCTGCTGAACGAGCTGGCAACCTGATGCTTACAAAAATTAAATTGGATTTGCTCGGTTTTCAACCAGTGTTCTGTTATACAAAGAATATCCACATTACTATTATCTAAGAATAATTCTATTTCTAGATCCTTGCCTATCATACCTTGAATGTTCTGATGCACCAGGTTGATCGATGATAAATTTGATATGTAATTATTGTTATTAGTAGTATTGCAAGAGGTTGTCTCTATTGTCTTATTAATTAATTTAAATTATTGGTAATGTCAAAATTAGCCAAATTATTGGCAGAAGAAATGTCAATATTATTAGATCGCTCAATAGAAGCAACCTTGGTAGCCAAGTTCTTGGCTGTAATATCAAAAAAATATGATAGCGAAACAGCTACCTGTCTTTTTAAATATCGGTTAAGATAATATTTATCTTTTGTCAAATAAATTTTTTTAACATAATTGTTAATGTCTATTATATGAAATTTCATACTATTATTACATGTCAAATTATTTAATGTCAAGTTAAGATTATATCTATAATTATTTTCCACCTGTGACATATTGTGACAGTAGGGAAAGGTAAACATTATGATTTTATCTACTTTTAGACTATTTAATGCACTGTAATAATTTGATAATGTGTGTTTGTTTACATTTCCTTTATCACCGATTAATATAATTAATGTAGTATGGGCACTGAAGTTATAAGTCAAAATTTTGTGCATGATATTCTGATATGATAAACCAGGCATACAGTAGTTGATTACCGTATGGCTCTTACATGCTTTCGACAAAAGTTGACCCATATCCTTGCCCATTTCGTCGCTAAATATTACAATATTTGCATTTGTTGCTGTGCAGTTGGGAGTTATCGAGTTATTTGACACTTGAGAGCTGTCAGTGGCAGGTAATACACATGATTCAGCCACTCCCGAGTCACACTTAGGCAATGAACAATTTGTTAATGACGAGTTATTTATTATGTCGGGATCCCCGGTTTGTTCCGATGCACTGCAAGCCATCAATTTGTTCATTGCCAAAATGTATTCTCGCAATTGGTTTTCAGATTGATCGTATTTTGATGTGACAGATTTTAATTTTGCCTCCAAATGATCAATCTCACTCTGAAGGTTTTGTATGTCATTCTTGTACTTCAGTGTGTTATTTTTCAATTTAGAGGCATACATATCCAATCTATCAATGAGTTGCAGTCGCTCTCTATTTAATTTTACATTTTTTATGAAAAATTTATGTTTTTTTATGACCTTTTGTGTTTTACGAATATATTTATTAATATTTACATATTTTTTAAGTTTGTTTTTGCTACATTTAACCTCTTTATTGATATTTGGCATATTTAAACTATCATTAGTTAAGTCAATTGTGACCATGGGTTTAGAGTTAAATGTAGCAGAAACCATGTCCGGGGCACCGGTCACCAGCTCGTCGAATAAGCTCTGATTCAATGATGCGGTGATGTTATGTTTGGTGGCTTCTGATTGACATATTTGTCTATGTGCCTCTTGTAATTGTTGTTCTAATAAGTCGATACGGCATAAGGCCTTTTCATATTCCAAGCTGCATTCGTTGAACCCGTCAACCACGAGCTGAAGCCGGTCCCGGTCCTCTATGGCGTCTTTACATTTGACATGCAACTCTGTCATTTCTAATTTCAATTTCTTATTAATATTCAACAAGTCTAATAGCTCCCTTTCGTTATCATCCCTTTCTCTGTTTAAATCCTCACATAACTGTTTTACCGACTTCAACTCAGTCAAAGTCAGTTGAAGCTTTGTTTCTTCTTGACGAGCCAAAGCCCTGCGAGTTATCATTTTATAAAAAGTTAATTAATAAAAAAAGAAAAGGAAAAAAAAAAACAAATATATGTGCAGAATAAAACAAAGAAAGTTAATCTAAAAATGAAAGGTTCCACAATAAGTACAAAAAGTCACAGGTGAAAAAAAAAAAAAAAAAAAAATTATCTTTCAAATAAATAATAATAATAATAATAAAATGGCACAATGATTCCTCAGAAAATATAAAAAAGAGAGAAATAAAACAAAAAAAATAAAAAAATGTGAGATGCAGAGGTTTGAACCCGCGTATGCGTCGAAACTATCTATCAAGTTAACAATCCTTAGTCAACACACCAGAGACTACTACGAGTAATACGCGAAAAATGTAAACTGTTATGGCGCGTTAAAGACACCCTCGATTTATTTTATTAATTTAACGTTGTCTAAGTATATTTTAAAGCGATTTATTAACAAATTACACAAACATAATCACTAACAAAGCATCTATTACGATGATAATAGATTACTTGCGATTATCTTAAACCACTGTCCACTATTATCTAATTGTTTTCATTTGGTTTTTGTACACTGCACCGTCTCGATAGTTTATCACTTAATTACTATTGTTGCACTAGCTTTTTACACTGGATAACACTTTCTCAGAAGATTTATAAGCTAACAATTTATAATACAACCAAATATATATAAATAAAGGGTGTAATATATTATTTTAAAGTTAATTACTGAGGAACCAATGTTACCACGACAGCTGTCAGCTGTATTTGATGTCAATCATCATTATTTCATATTTCATATGTTATGTTTCATTGTTATTGTTATTCTTTTCATTGTTTCATTGGAGTGTATAAAGAATAATTGGTCGCCATGATAGGTTTTAGAACTTAAACTAATCTTGTATTTTTATTCAAATCAAACGTGTATGCAAAATTTCAGCTCAATTAGTTTATAATGTACTTGAAGATTTGACTCTCACATACATCCAAACCAACAAAGCAACTTAAATAAAAGCTTATAAAAATCTTAAAAGAAAAGTTCCCGACCCACGTCCGACCTACGAAAGTCGCTAACAATAGAACAAATAAGTCTCGTTTACAATACTTAACAAAAGTACCAATATCAATAATAAATTACCAACATTCAAGTATCTATAAATTCGTGTTTCTCCCCTTCCATTCTTACCACGCCATTTCACAATTACATAAAAAGATCTAGTGGAATATTAGGGTAATTGCATATGGACGTTTTTTTATCCAAATATAAATTATATTAGTAGTGGGCCTAATAATAAAGTATATAAGTGTGTATTCTTTAAAAGTTGATCGAGCAATAATATCAACATTTTGATTTTAAAATTTTGTACCTCGAAATATACAAGATCACTTGTATAGTGATTTTTTTTTTGGTGTATTTACTTATTATGTAGACTTGTGGGGGTGATTTAAGTCGTAGTTTCATATTAAATTAGCGGGGCTATGATGCTTATAATCTTAAAAACTCCATGTAGAAGATAAAACTATCTCCCACGGTGAAACACGAAACAATCAAAAATAAACCTTTGAATAAATAGCACAAGTAATCTTAGTGTGGAATATAATATTTTTTGAGTTGACCTTTATGCTAATAATAAAATTCAGGGGAGTAAGTTTTAGCCATTTATCAATTTATCTTTAACTTTCATTCTTTCTAGACTAGTAAAGTTTCATAGATTTATTTCTATAACTGTTTCTACAGGATCCCTACGTAATATTTTACCCCTGGCAATGTTACTTAATGCTTTGCATACAAATGGGGTCGTTTATAATAAAATGTAAAGTTATCTTACACTTAAAAAAATAATGTTAGTGTTAAAGATAACGTTAAAATGCATTTTTTTTCATATGTGTATGCAAAATATAATAACTGTTTATGGTAAAGTAATTAAGAAATGGAAATGTTCCATTGAATTGAATTGAATGCAATTGACTACTTTGTTTAGTAAGATTAGTTTGTACAGTAAGAAATATTTTTAAAAATGTGCTTTCAATGTTTTATGAAAAAAGAAGTTATTTTGATATCACAAAGTACATATTTTTTATAAACAGATACATTGACGCTTAAAATCGTTCCGTTAGAAAACACCATTACAGTCCTAGTAGACTAGCTATTATAAGTGGCGGCGTATCACGTTTGGCGATTGCTTGATTAATCAATGCTATATCTTTATTGTTTTGGAAAATAGTTGCGTTCAGTATCGGAAACACGAGTTTTTGCGGTAGCTTGTATTAAATTTTTGCGACTAACTGCGTCCGATCGCTTCCTGTAAAGTAATAGCATAGTCCTTTCTTTACTATGGTAATAGTTTAAGATTGCCGGTCGCGCGACTGGCTGCAGCGTGGAGCGTTTGGTCGCGGCTTCTACAACCTAGTCTGCGAGCGCCCTAAGACCCTTTTCCTCTTGACAGCTCGTTGTTTTTATCCGCTATCGAGGAAACGTCGCGAGATTAGAAAGTGTGTCAAGCAGCGCCGGGCTCAAATTAATGACTCGTGTCTTGACCTTCTACAAACGAAGTCACTTATTGAATTGTATTAACTGCTTGAGATTATTTTAGGTGACTGAAAGGTCATGGTGGGTTATATTTCTTATTTCAACTGTGAATTGTGTGAGTGGGATTATTGCTCACTGGCAGAAACGGATCATTGAAGATAGTGTATTTAAATCACATGGTTTTAATAGATGAAAATATGATTATTAAGTTATTTTTTTGGGTTATGAATTCAGTTAAAGTTAAGTTTAGGTAAATAACATAAAAAGTCTCTAAGATTAAAAAAAGGAAAAGTTATTTCACCTTAGTATGTTGTGTTAAATAAAAATTAAAGTGATTGATTTAGGTAGTAAATAAATTAGTAGTCGAATAAATGAATATTTTTCTGATATAGAATCATATTTGATAATAACTGATGACATATAGTACTTATAATAATATCAAAATTGAATTTATATAATTTTTATCTATGGCATTGATAATTTTTTGTATTTCTTATAATTGTAAGAATGTAGAGCAAGCAGTTCAGAAGCAATCCAGTTGTCCTATCCGATTTACGACCCATTAGCATCCTTCCATGCCTGTCGAAAGTGATTGAACGGATTGTTTCTAATCAAATAATCCGCTACCTTGAGTTGAACAATATTTTACCTCTCAGGCAGTCCGGATTTAGGAAGAAACATAGCACCACCACAGCATTAATTGAGGTAGTGGACGACATTTTGTCTGCGCAGGACAAAGGCCATGGTACAATTTTGGCCTTATTAGATTTTTCACGTGCTTTTGAAACGCTAAATATTTCATTATTGCTCTCTAAGCTCGCGTTTTATGGCATTAGCATTAACACTGTAAAATGGTTTGACAGTTATTTTACGAATCGGTCACAGATGGTCGAACTTCGAAAAGGTAGTAATAGTTTAGAAAATCTTTCATCTTCCAAGGATATCAATCAAGGTGTGCCTCAAGGGTCTATTTTGGGTCCTCTCCTTTTCATTTTATATAGTGCAGATATAACAAAAAATATAAAGTTTTGCAAATTTCATATGTATGCAGACGACTTACAAATATATATATCTTTTAAACCGAGTGACACTGATTTTGCAGTGGCGAAACTAAATTCTGACCTTAATTGTATTGCGCAGTGGTCAGAACGAAACGCTTTAATACTAAATCCGAAAAAAACAAAATTTTTGATTATGGGTACACCTACACAGGTCCGCAAGATTGGTGCAAAAAGTCCGGCTATTATTCTAAATGGAGAAGTACTCGATAGAGTGCCAGAGGCACGTAACCTTGGGGTGGTCATCGATGAAAACCTCAGATTCGAGAAGCATATCTTGAACATTGTACGCAATTGTTATTATAGATTAAAAACTTTATACCGCATAAGAAATTACCTAAGTGTAACCTTGCGCATCAACCTTTGTGAAGCCCTTGTTCTATCTAAGTTCAATTACGCGGATACGCTCACTGGGCCACGGCTTCTAGCACGTACGAAAAAACTGATCCAACGAGTACAGAATGCCTGCGCACGCTTTTGTTTTAATATCCCGCCCCGCTCCCACGTTACTCCGTACATCAATACCGCTAACATATTAAAAATGGACCTCCGCAGGCAATTACATCTTGCCACACTTATATTTGGTATTATAAAAAATAAAGAACCTTTGTATCTATTTAGTAAGCTCGCGTGGGCTAGAGACCACTTAAAGGATAGAACCCGATCAGCTCCGGATAAACTGTGGTACCCGTCCTACTGCTCCGCTGCCTTCAGGGGCAGCTTCAGGTACAGCGCGACGAAGTGTTGGAACAACCTGCCGCCTCCTCTTCGTAGCCTAAAATCATTAGGGAGTTTTAAGTACAAACTTAAGACTTTACTACTAAAAGAACAAATAAAATTATACTGACTATTCGGCTTACTTATTAGAAGTATAGTAAATCAAATTAAATTTATCTATTCGCCTACAGACACATACACTTAAATATAATATCAGTACATTTAATACATATTTCCCCACATTTCATTTTTAAAACGTATATTTCATTTATAAATTGAGGATACTATCTACTTTTTATTATAATTTACTTATGTAGGATATTATTGTACAATACTAAGAGACTATATATATATATATATATATATATATATATATATATATATATATATATTTTTTTTTTAAATATAAGTACTTATCACAAAGCGTAGTCTAATTTATATTTTAACTTACCTATAGATTGTGGCTCATAGACAAAGAGGCAGGGTTCCAATGTTCGTGGTGGTACTAGTATGATCTGGCAGCTCATCATGTTATTATTGACGAATACTGTAGGTACGAGAACATCTAGCTAGACTCGTTTCCTGGAAATAACGATAAGTAGTGTTCCATGACGCCTTGTTTAATTTTCGTTAAACACAAATTTTAAATTTACCGTTTTTTTTTTTCATTATTAAAATGAAGGTACTCACCGTGATACCTGATTGTCTCACGTATCGGAAATAGACAGCGATTTGTATTAATACGGCACCATTAACAAGCACGCGGACAGCCGTCCGATTGACATCATGCCACGGGGCTAACTGAAAATCAGGGCCAAGACGCAGTCTACCTGCTCATGGCATTCACTGAGTTTATCCCCATTCACGTTTGTTGCAGCACATAGCATGTTATAATAAACTCATTTATTGTGCAATAAATAAGTTCAGTTGTGTATTGTATCTTTTTAATCTTATTTGTTTTTTTAAAGGATCTATTCTAAATTGATTGTCTTATTTATTAACTAGTTTTATAACCGTGCAGTTTGTGTATTTATTTTGTCTGTTTGTAATTGTACTGTGTGTTGCAATATTCCTGAATAAAGTATTTCTTTCTTTCTTTCTTTCTAGAGGAATATTTTTTATGTCTGTACATGTACCTAACTTACCTATATTCCATAATAAACGAATTTGATTTGAAGTCCTAGTTAAAGGCACTTTTCCTGTTACGCGTGTTTACGACCGCACGCGTGTCCTACACGCACATATGAATTTATTCGCTTCAGTCTCTTCGCAAGCCGTGTGTATGTACGAGTACCTTGGCGTTACCTAGGATACAAGTTACATGCATGCGAGTGGGAGGTTTACAGGTTACATACACGCGCGACAGGTAAAGCGCCTGTAGTAAGTGGTGCGTAGACTTTAATTTTCCAATATTCTATATCTATAGTATTATTTGGTGTAACGTAAATAAAATTAGGGACATATATGAAAAAAGCATAGAACGTAAAACATTAAATACAATTTCATTGAAATTGTTAAGGACAATCACATTTAAGCATTACTTATTCGTTTACAGTCATAAGTGACTTAATATGTGATGTAAGATATATACCTCTTAATAAAGTCACACATATGTTGTCAGCTAACAAATGGAGCGTCCATTCCCAGCGACCTCCATTTTGTCCGCAAATTGAGACCGCGACTGATGCGAATCACCGTAATGGGGGAAAATGTTCTGGAAATGGAGTGAATCTTGTGATATTACGATTGAGATAGTGGCTTATCTTGCCTTTTTATAAGATTGAAGTAGCACACAATCAGACGCCACCGAATGGTCATTGACCACTAACGTACATGGACATCTGTTACCAACTTCAGGTGTTTTACCTGAAGTCGATTAATGATTATTGTCTCTACTAAGGATTAACATGGTAGACTTCATACACCTTTAAGATTTTTTTTAAGAATTTTCAGTCGTGTAGTTTTCCTTACGATGGTTTTCTTTACCGTTTAGCGAGTGATAATTAATTTCTAATACGCACATAATTTTTACAAAATTCGAGGTGCAGACCTGAGACTTGAACTTGGGACCTCGATTAAGAAGCCGTTTTTCAATCCCAACGCAATCACTACTTAGTATAAAAATATTCAAAATAAACCTATATTCGTCCTTCTATCATCATCATTCACATTCACATCCTTGCCTCATCATCACAGCTTACCCCATGCTCTGTCTCTCATACGATGCACTGTCATAACATCAATGTGAAATGCGGTCACAGCGGCGATGCGGTCCCAATCTGCGGGAGACGGCGTTGAGGAATGGACGCTTCAACGAATAATTTGTTAGCCGGGTAAGGCACAAGCGATAGGAGTTTATTTGCATCCTTCCCTCATCATCACGGTTAATCCTGTGCTCTGCCTCTCAGACGATGCACTGTCGTAATATCAATGTGGAATGCGGTCGCAGTGGCGGTGCGGTCTCAATCTGCGGGCGACACCGTTGAGGAATGGACGCCTCACTTAATTATTTGTTAGCCGGCTTGTTTCTCAGGCGTAATTCTTAAGATGTAGGAGTTTATTTGCATGCTTGCTTCATCATCATGGTTATTCTTGTACTCGGCGTCTCAGACGATGCACTGTCGTAATATTAATGTGTAATGCGGTCACAGCGACGATGCGGTCCCAATCTACGGGCGACGGCGTTGAGAAATGGACACTTCACTGAATGATTTGTTAGTCGGCTTGTTTTTCAGGCGTAAGTCGCAAGCGATATTGACAATTTCTACATTGTCAAATAGTAGGCTATAATTTAATAGCATATATATTTATTAATAATGGTTAGACCAAAAAGGCATATTAATTTGAAGTTTTATTGTATGTGTGAGATTTTTTAAATGTCTGTAATGATTTTTAAGTAATTGTTGTATTTTAAATATTTGTACTTAAATTTGCCGCTAATAAAATAAAAAATACGTTTTAGTTATTGACATCGTGCAAATAGGGCCATGATCAAAACTTTGAATAATTATACAAAACACGGTTGTTATATAGTTTTGAATGAAGACGCATTATAAAATTTGGCACATTAAAAGAAATCAAAGAGTTCGTTAAATATCTATTCTACAAGATCGTTATTCAGTTATTTACTTCCAAATCGCTTATAACTTGTACCCCACCACTTAATTCCAAGAGTTATCAAGTAGCGCAGAGGAACTGTGGTTGACGTGCTAGGATCTTCAGGCTCTGCATATTTGCATAGCTAATAATTAATTATATTGTGGAGAAATGATATTCTAGTAGTGATAGCTTAGTGGTTAAGAAACTCGGCTTCTTATTCGGGAGGTCTGAGTGTCAAATTCCAAGCAGGCCTGATTTTTTCACAATTACATGCGTATTAGAAATTAATTAACACTTGTTTAAACCGTGGAGGAAAACATCGTGAGTAAACCTGCACGCTGTGAGCACGCCTGGCAATAGGAAAGTGTTGTTGTACAAAATTGTTGTTGACAATTAGAAACTGACAATTCCCTAGGGTGTGTGAAGTCTACCAATTCGCACTGGTCAGTCGCTGCTACTATGGCCTAAATCTTTCTCCCTTTAAGAGAAGACATGTGCCTAGTATTTGCACAGTAATCCAGTTCTTTAGTCAGTTAGTTAGCCAGTTCATTCTATGTCAGATGTTTTCAATCCGACAATGTTTAATATATATTCCGGAGCTCGGCAGGGCTATAACATTAAGCCATTAGCGGTCACCTACTTGACTTCCGATCGCACCCTACGTTTCTTAACTTAGGTTACGATGTGTATAACCCACTAGGGTAGGGCCTAGCGCTGCTTTACAAGATAGTTTTTTAGGCTGGAACAATACTGGGTTCAGTATGTCCATACTTTACTCGTACATTAAAGCTGTGCATGTGTACGCAGCGGGCGTCTGGACGCGGCCCGGAAGCGTTCCAGACGACGTGTGACCGCGAGCGTCTGCCGCGAGTAGGTATAATATGTGTGTTGATATTGAGGTCAATGTTGTGTGAGAATGTAATCCTCAACAAAACATCCGAGTGTGAATTCTTCATTTTGAGGGTACATGCATACTGTTTCGGCGCGATGTCCTTACAACACTATTTATTTATTTAGTCAATTAGTACGCATTACTCCAATTACACAAATGAACTGATTAATAAAAATTACAATTTGAATAATTAACAAAAATACATTAAAATAATAATAATAAAAACAGATCGTGAAATTCAAAACCAAGATAATAATAATTAAATTAAACGATAAACTATACGAGCGGTCGCCCGCCGCGTGCGAACGCGCCGTGCTCTTGCCGCCCGCCGCGCGTATCAAAACCCGTTGCAATCACGTGCATATATGTCGCTGCTCATATTATTTCTCAATGTAAAAACGCGAGCGTGCAAAAGCTTAGCTTTAGCGGACGATCTTAAATCTATGGAAATGCATCAATGCAAAAACGCGACCTTGCACGCGTGCAGTTAGCGAACGTCTTATCGTCCATGAAAATGTAACATAAAGAATTAGAATTTTTAGTTCAACGTCACTGCAATACTGACATCCGTAATTCTGCCCTGTCTACCAGCTGCAGCAGTAGCTGTCGTTTGAGGGCTGTGGTAAGCTAGACGGGTATGTGACGTGTTTCAATTCAGTCCTCAAGGGTGCCCTGCTTATTCAAGTGAAACTAGAACTAATTTAGGCTGTCTTATAAGAAGTCACTTATATATTTGGATAGTACTTATGTAAAATAATTACTTATTTATAAAAAAATAGCAAACAAGTAGTCCATCTTGTGGTAAATGACCTCTACTCTTGTCCATAAATATCTTTAAACAATTCCATGGTAAACAGAGGTTCTATCAATAATAAACACTTACTACTCTTAAAGCCCCACAGGATTCCCTGTGTCGTGGGTGCCATGGACACACACATAGACGAATACACATTCAGAACCAGAACACATATCTAAAGTCATAATTTAGATATCTGTCTGGCTGGGAATCGAACCCGGAACCCTTTGCGCCGCTTCGCCACGCGGGTCGTCTATCTAAGGTCGAATACAGAAACATAACCACTATTGATTACTAACATGATTGCGTCATAATATATGTAAGTCATTCGGAACTTCCCTTCCCTTCTACGGAAACGCAGAATTGTTTCATCCCTGGCGGTGGTACCTTCCCTGTTGAACTACACTGTTTTTACAATTCTGTATAATATACGTGTAGCAGACGAGCATGCAGTCCACAGAGCGTAAGCGACTTCTGCCGCCTATGGTCTGTAATCAACCTCAGATAAGATTAGATTTCTACTTGTGGTCGACAACATATGTGGCAGCGGTGCTACCGGAGTCGAACTACAGAGAGTACCTTTCGAATTTAAACTTGTTGTAAATTAGGTATTTAGGTTTTATAAGAAGTTTAATTTCCATCACGTGTAAGTATTTAAGTCTGCCAAAAACACGTGTAGCGTTTCTGGTAGCATTACAAAGCATTATTTGTCCGTTTAGTATTCTTACTTACAAGCAAATAGTAATCAGGTATTTTTAAAGAACCATTTTCCAAATGCCGTGTTTTCCGTGCAATATTATCTCGAGAGCTGTCAGATCCCAGCATCCAGCCGGTTAATATTCAAAGCTACCATCTAAAATGCAAATTTGATTACATGCATTCGGATAAATAATTCGTGCAACAAGAATATGGAAGCCTTTGCGAAATTACGTCAAGTTGTGTTTTTAAGATTGTTTTTTAATCTTATTAATACTAAAGTAGTAAGTGATACCACAATACCTTGCTACCCCTGAAGACCAAATTGGAACGCCTCGGTTAAGTATTCCTCCTTCCCTTACGTACCAGAGCATAGCACTGCTGTAATTAAACCGAAAGATGTGACAATGATGACTCTTCAAACTAAGAGGTTTTTACCACCGTCAAAGTATAGACAGCGTTATTATTATTTTGGCCCTTAATTACGATTTACACGTACATGTCTATCCCAAATTAGGCCTTTAGACCCGCAAATTTTCATTGTTGCTTATTTTCCGGGGCCGCTGTGGGCAGCAATCCAATTAGTGTTCAGAGCTCCGATATGCTAATTCAGTTATACGTTTCATTTGCTGTGTTTGAAACTGCGCGCTCGGATGGACCCAAGTGGAATGTTTTGTGTTTTGCTTGATTTTAATATTAATACATGATAACTAGGTTTTTACAAAGTTTTGGTAAAGGAAGATCTTTCGCTGGGCTAGATGGTGACGAATAGGGAGTGGCCGTGCTCCAACAGTGTTAATTTGGAATTTGTATATATGCAAGATGTTAAGAAAATTTCGATAGCGTGATTTAGAAAGCGCCATCTCATGACGAGTTGCGAGAAGTCGTCACAAGGTCTTATTTAACGTTTCTTGTTAATTACCATGTAAAACAGGTACGGGTCAAATTTTGCGAATAAATTTTAAAGCGAATCAATTTTTTGCATGCGCCCTCATAATATGAGTATGAAATGAAAGGTTTTTTGAAAAGAATACGAGAAAACTTTGCTTTACTCCCTTACCTTTCAAACAAAGACATGGCAGCTGCATTTGACACTTGTCATCCATCCATTGTTCAGTCATCCGCCTATCATTAACCCATTACTATCCCACTCCTGGGCACGGGAAGTCGCCTCTCAGAATAAGGATTAGGCCACAGTACACCGCCTTGGGCAGTGCGAATTGGTAGATCTGTTAGGTATGCAGGTTTCCTCACGATGTTTTCCTTCACCGTTAAAGCAAGTGATAATTAATTTGTAATACGCGCGTAATTTCGACAAAAGCGGCGCTTGTCTGGTATTCGAACGTCGGACCCTTCGATCGTAAGGTCGAGTTTCAACCATTAGCCTATCACCGCCACTGCTGACATAAAACGGAAATTGGTTGAACGGTGGCTACGAAGTTGAACCAAGAAACCTTGATGACATTTTATGCGCTTAAATCTTCTTCACTTTAGTTAATTTCGAAAATGTTACTAGTTAGTCCATTACGGTCCAGCTTAGCGTGACTTACTTAACTTAGTTTCTCGCAACTAAGTAACTAAGTTGTACAAGTACTTACTTGAGTCTTGAGTATAAACAAGTTCCGACTTGTTTGACTTTGGCTTACATTTTCATTGAGCGTGTATCTTGCAGCTTTGTAAGACTAAATTGCCCTTTACATTGTACTCAATCTTGAATTTAATTTGTAGTTTAATCGTCTTAAATTATTGCGATTATTAGGTAGAAGGTGCTTCAGGCGCTTTATGTGTGTGTGTGTGTGGTAAAAACCTGTTAGAGTCCCGGGGTGCTACCACCACACCTATTTCTGCCTAATAATAGTGTTAAGCGATGCTGTGTTCCGCTTTGTAATTACGGAGGCATACCTATACGAGGTGTTGCCTAATTGTCCTCAGGCGTATCAATACTTCTGCTGGCAACCTCAGGTCGGAAACTGATCATATTTGGGATTGATAAGGCTTGTCCGCAGATGGCAGAAGCCATTTACCATCAGGTGGACTGAATGCTCACTTGCTATTTCCATATTATAATAATGAAAGTATCACAAGCTTTGATTAGCTTTATATTTTGCTAAGCCGATATCCTCTAGGGCCGCATATATATTTTAACCCGGACTAAACAGCTAAACATGTTTGCCTAAAGCGAATCTGGCAACCCTAATTCCAAGGATCCCAATTAACACTCCAATTGGAACTTACGAATTCTGATTCAAAGTCAAACAGACCAGTAACTTAGTTTCCAGTCCCACGAAGCTTTACTACCTTTACACCTAAGGGTTTATTTACAAGAGTGTGTTACACATGCGATCGCCTTGTAGTATAGAAACTCGGCCTCTTGATGGAGAGGTCCGTGTTTCAAATCCCAGGAACGTACCTCTGATATTTCAAAGTTATGTGCGTACTACATATTAGCGATGACTTGCTTAACTGGTGCAGGAAAACATCGTGAAGAAACCTGTATACCTGAGAAATCTTAAAAAAAAAATTCAAAAGTATGTGAAGTTTGCCAATACGCACTTGGCCAGCGCGGTGGATTATTGCCCAATCCTCATTCTGAGAGGAGTCTCGTGCTCAGCAGTGGGACAGTAATGGGTTGATGATGATGTTAGCCACATGTGGTAGCAAACAAATAATTTGCTTTGTGGTTGAAGGTGGTAGAACCCTTTGTGGTTCGACTCCGGCGGCCACATCTATTTCTACCTAATAACAGCAGTGTTAGGCGCTGCTGTGTTTCGGTTTGAAGCGTGTGGTAAGGGAGATAGACTTTTCCGAGGCGTTCCAGCTTAGTCCTCAGGGGTAGCGGCGCATCTGTGGCCGACCTCAGGTAGGAATATCTAATCCTATCTGGGGTTGATTACAGATGACCATGGGGGGCAGTAGCCACTTACCATCAGGTGGACTGCATGCTCGTCTGCTATTCTCATATTATAAAAAAAAAAAAAAAAATTAGCCAAGTTTGAGTTGAACTTTTACACTCGTAAACAACGATCGAATATGCTATACGTTAAGAAGTTACTTTGTTACTTGATCCAATTTCATATTAAGTAGGAGGCTTTATCACAGTAGCGTAGAGGCCCTCTGAATAGAGATTCCTGGAGACTAAAATGGAACGTGCCAAAAAGAGAATTTTCCTTATCATAACCTTTAAACTAGAACATTGTAATAGTAATTGTTTGTATAAGGCAAAATTTCATACTTTTTCGAGGCGTTCCAGCTTAGTCCTCAGGGGTAGCGGCGCACCTGTGTCCAACCTCAGGTGGGAATTTCTAAACATATCTGGGTTTACAGATGTCCATGGCCGACAGTAGCCACTTACCATCAGATGGACTGCATGCTCGTCTGCTAATATAAAAAAATAGGTTTGTTGGTTATGATGTAGGAGAGTTGCTAACACAATTTACAAATGTTAGTAAGATATTAGACCTATAAACTGTTGGTTTGTATTATAATTATCATATTAGATTTCATGAATAATGTAAGATGTCTGTGTATAAGTTGGGAATAACTTTCCAGCTTGGTAGGTAAGTCTCGTAGCATACATAACTTAGTTAGGGTCTACGAGGGCTACGGTCGGGTCTCGAGCCACCAACTCGTAGCGGCGTAGCCTCGTAGCCGCGTAGCTGATTTGATTAGGGATATTGATTCCGTTTGGGGTTACGTAGCAGACATACTAATGTTTGCTTCAACAATAAATTGATGTTTGAAATTTATAATTTTATTGGTAACTAGCTGACCCGGCAGACGTTGTGATGCCATATAAATAAAAAAATGTTAGTGGTAAACAACCCTTATCACTTAGGGGTATGAAAAATAGTTAGTAGCCGGTTCTCAGACCTACTGAATATGCATATAAAATTTGGTGAAAATCGGTAAACCTTTCACGGGTATGAAAAATAGATAGTAGCCGATTCTCAGACCTACTGAATATGCATATAAAATTTGGTGAAAATCGATTAAGCCGTTTCGGAGGAGTACGGTAACTAACATTGTGACACGAGAATTTTATATATAAGATAAACTTACGACTGTATATATTATTGCAAATATATTACAAATTTTTCGTATAGAAATATACAAGCATGTCCAGAATACTCGCAGTATGAAATTGTTTTTAGAGTTTTTTTTGTTAATTGTCTTAGGGTGTGTATTCGTAACCTCCGCTGTCTGTCTGTCGAACACAGGGCTCTATCTATTGAACCGTAATAACATTTGAAAAACTATAATACATACTCTTGTATATAGTGTACTCGTGTATATATATATATATATATTGTTATTTATTTACATGTACTTTTCCATCTGTTTCCCTAGCAATAAATAAGTACATAAATCCAAATTCATAAATATTTAAATGCTTTTTATAAGTTAATTGAGTTAAAAAAAATCTTAGTCAAATCAAAATAAAGTTAGGAACTTTAGAGCGTACATCCAATATGTTCCGCAGCGAAACTGATTTTATTACGAGCATTGATTCTGTTTGGTGTAACTTAGAAGACATCGTGTTACTAAGTACAATATTCAATTTCATATTCGAAATATCTATTTCTATTTGGATTCCTAAAATGACGATTTTTTTTCGAGGTCCTCTTACGTCTATTTGGAGGTTTCAAATGTTGAAAAAAGGGTAGTACTTAATCAAAGTTAAGTAGTAAGAGGAAGTGTCATCGTAATTTCTGATTGCAACGGATTTATGAGGACTTCAAAAATATAACTGAAGCTAAGTTTTAATTAAGATAATATATTGTCGCACTGTCCCACTGGTGCTGGAATGTCCACTGTGCACTGCCGGACACGGGTCTCCTTTCAAAATGAGAAAGATGCCCTAGTGGATATTGGTAGATTTCACATACCTTAAGGATTTTTTTTAAGATTTCAGTTATGCAGGTTTCTTTATGATGTTTTATTGTTAAAGCAAATGATAAATAATTAACACACATATAACATAGTAGCAGATTATATAATCTAACTTTACATGTACCTAAATAATATTAAGTACACCTACGTAACTACCATATTAGATATGTATGGACTATTAAATGAGGCTTATTCCGACATTTCTGATCTAGACTTTATGCATAACATCCTAGAACCACTTGGACCACAACATGCTCATGGGTTTATTAAGTTAGGGGACCCGGTCGCGCCAACTTTCAGAGACTCCAAGATGATTTGATTACATATTGATTTAGTTTCTTGAACTTAGATATCTGAGATGCAGGGAAACTGATACCAGATGTTTTATTCCACGTATATGTAGATTTGTAGATTTCAGAATTTATATAAGTGCGTTTTATATAAGTCATAACCTGATGTAGTGTAATTGTAATTGTAATTAATCTCGGATAAGAGTAGAATCTTACCTGAGGTCGGCTACAAATGCGTTGCTACCCGCAGAGAGCTAAGGTAGAACGCTTTGTGGTTCGATAAAAGCACCACCGCCACACCTATTTCTCCATAATAACAGCAGTGTTGAGTGCTAAGGAGATACTGAAAAAAATTCAACTGACTTGGTCCTACATTTAAATTTTGCGACTTTTTGCATTACATGCACTGTGTTGCATGACTTGAATTTTACTTCTATTTGTGTTGTGTTGATAGAAAAGCAATCCTTTATTAATACACCTTTAAAACAAACATGCTATTTAAAAAAAAAAATGCCAAGCTTCATGACAACGATGCCTTATAACAGTACCCTTACCATGAGTTTTCAAAACATCCCACAATTTTACGTTACGTTTACTCAATGCATTATTCTGTTCCGTTTGCTTAGTAGACTGAGTAAACGTAACAATAAGTAAGTGCTCAAGTCTTTTTGTCTACCTCACATGTTCGCAAAAAAGAGAGACAAAACATAAACCGCCATTTTGTCAATTTAGACATTTAATGTTACGTTACTGCCACTATAGTTCTGATACAATCCACTAGGGGCGCTAATTGGAAGTTGTATGGGCAAATACGTAAACAAATACCAAAACAGTCATATTTGTCAAAACATAAAAACTCATGGTAAGGGTACAGAATCCATCTAAACAAGAACGCCGCGTGAATTTTTCAGTACGATTATTCGAGATTATCACCTCGCAATTTTCCAGCGGGTCGTAAACGTGAGAATGAAGGTTATCGGGGAATCGGTGGGCCAGCAAAATTGCCAACCCTAGCTCTCAAAGGGCTCAGCGTTTTGGAAGAATTCCCCTTTTAACTTCCCTTACCTATTTCGTACCTTAAAATTATGTGTGTAGGCTCCATTTTGTGTTAGTACCTTATAGAAATAGGTCGTGTAATTTGTTACGGTGCGTACAGGATTATTTTTGAGCCCCATTTGTCTATATTTTATTAGAAATATTGAGGCATTGCGAGCAGCAAGATTAAATTTTCACGAGTTTTTATTTATTACCTGTTACGCGTTATATTTACAAAATTTTCCATGCGTGTAATGCGTAGACAGATAAAAAATATTTTATACAGATTTTTGTGTTATTTTGATGTGATTAATAAAATGAAATGAGCATAATAATGGGTATGTAAATGAATGTTTACGATCGTAAAATATTATGTTTTTATAGGTATTTGCAATGATTTCGGTATTTGTATATTTCTGAATACGTAGGTACGTAGTACGAATGTGTTCATAGGAACATCACTAATGGTTCGGTTAGCTGACCAAATAATTAGTTTACCGCTGAGTGAAGGCCGGTAATCGAATATTTTATGTGATGGTCCTAAAACATTATTACTTGACTAACTAATTTACATATTAGTTTTGCATAGTGATTAATATTTTAGTACTAATTGTGGTGATTTTAAAGTAGTAAAACTGTTTGAAGTTTGTCTGATATCACCTGTAGGTTGCAGTTCATATGATAGTATATTTACCATGGGGACGTTTTATATGGAAATTTGTGATTAACTTGATGTTTTTTAATAAAAGTAGCAAATGAACAAATAATTCACCTAATGCTAAGTGTCTACTGCCACCCATGAATTTCTGTCATAAACTCCATAAGGTAAGTTCTACGTGATGTCGACAATGGATGGATTGCTACCCTTCAGGATTAAGTTGAAATGACTCGGACAAGTATGTCTTACTACATCTTTCAAACACGTACATAGCAGCGCTTAACACCGGAGTACCCTTAGTATGAGGTTTTCAGTTTTTACAAAAATGACTGCTTTTGTATTTGTTTACGTATTTGCACGTACATTTCGAATCAACGCTCCCAGTGGACTGTATCAGAACTGATTGGAAATCTATGGAAAATACGTAAACAGTCATTTTTGTACAAACATCAACACTCATACTAAGGGTACTGTTTTACGTCAAAAATAAGAGCGGCGGTGGTACCTCTAAACCACACCACACCAAGTGATTATCATCCATCGAGAACTCATAGGTCCGCATTAGTAGAAACGTCTGCCGTAATGATCTATTAGATGCGGGCGCCGCGGGCGAAGTCCCTTAATCAACACGTTATTACACCGAAAAAGGGAATGGGAGCCTATTTCAGAAGCTTATAGACTTTGGTAACATTACGCCGAAAATGGGATGGAATTTTATGTAGGTAGCTATTTGATTTAATGTGTTTGGACAGTGATCGTTTAGTTGTTGAAACTCAGCCTTTAATTCGGGGGGTCCGAGGTTTGACTCTCAGACATCACCTATGATTATTCAAAGTTGTGTGGTTATTAGACAATAATTATGAGTTGAAGGTAGAACTCTTTGTGGTTCTACCCCGGTGACACCACCGCCTCACCTATTTCTATAATAATAGCCGTGTTAAGCGCTGCTGTGTTCTGATTTGAAGGGTGTGGTAAGGGAGACATACTTTTCCGAGGCGTTCCAGCATAGTTCTCCTGGGCGTTTTGTGGCTGACCTCAGATAGGAACCTAATCCTATCTGTGGTTGATACAGATGTCCATGAACAGCAGTAGCCACTTACCATCAGGTGGACTGCATGCTCGTCTGCTACTCCTATATTATAAAAAGAACTTGCTCTAATGGTGACGGAAAACAGCGATAGGAGACCTGAACGCCTGATTTTTTTTTATATAATAAGTTAATAAAGGTATATAACGTCTATTAAGCGCGTTAGACTGTAGCCTAAACCCTCTCACTCTGAGAGGAGATCTGCGCCCAGCAGTGGGACTATAATAATTTCGTGACGATATAACACTGTTGGTACTTACCAACAGGAGGAATGCATGATCATTTGCTTCTTTTGTATAAACTACTAGCTGACCCGGCAAACGTTGTGTTGCCATATAAATAAAAAATGTCAAGGGTTAACAACCCTTATCACTTAGGAGTATGAAAAATAGATAGTAACCGATTCTCAGACCTACTAAATATGCACATAAAATTTGGTGAAAATCGGAGCCGTTACGGAGGAGTACGGTAACTAACATTGTGACACGAGTATTTTATATATAAGATGTTGCAAGAATTGATATTGAAATTGTTTCTTGTGCATGCTGAATATATTTTGCTGAGTGAAGCAGCATACACCCGTCCATACTGTCCCTGGAGTACTAAAGCTTGGTTCTAGACTAGAATTTGCTGGAAGCATCGCACTGAGGGCATATATTATGAATGCATTATGCGCCGCAATATTTGTAGTAGGTATTATATTTAAGTAAATATATTAGATCCCTATCCTTACTAATATTATAAATCCGAAAGTAACTCTGTCTGTCTGTCTGGTTGTCTCTTCTTCATGCCCAAACCACTACACCGATTTTAATGAAATGTACAAAGATAGTCTGAGACCCAAGAAAGGACATAGGATAGTTTTTATCCCGGAAATCCCACGGGAACTAGGGATGGCGATCTGAGATCGATTAATCAGAGAATCGATCTTTTGGACCCAAAACATCAACTATTTTAATCGATATTAGTAAGGATTGAATCGTAAACTATGCATTTGATCAAGTGATGATCTTTAGCAAAGTTGAAGGTACGAATTTTCAGTTTTATGTATGTTAGTATGTTATATTATTTTCTTTTAAACGCGGGCGAAGTCGCAGGCAAAAACTAGTAGTGTATATGTTTGATGGTGGTAGAAACCTATTTGCTTCGACCTGGAGGACCACCGTCACATCTATTTTTGCCTTATGACATCAGTGTTTGGCGCTATTGTGTTCCGCTGTAAAAGGTGTGGTATGAGACCTTATCCAAGGCGTCCCAACTTCAAGGGTAGCGACGCATACGTTGCCAAGGTACGAATTTAATATTTTCTGGGGTTAATCTTTAATCTGTAGATAAGAGTTCTAACTGACGTCAGCCACAGATCCGTTGCTACCCATGATGACTAAATTGGGACGCTTTAGATATTATGTATCGCTCCGACACCGTTCAAGCTTCCAGCACAGCTGTGATTAACGCAGCTGTAAGTTATTAGGCAAAATTTAATGTGGCAGTGGTGCTGCCGGAGTCAAACCACAAAGGGCTTTACCAAATTTCTACTCTTCTTAAGAGCTTTAAAAAGTGTAAATAAATACTTTTTTATAATAGGAGCAGCCAACGAGCATGCAGCCTACCTGACGGTAAGTAGCTACTGCCGGTCATAGACATCTGTAATCAACCCCAGATAGGATTAGATTCCTACCTGAGGTCGACAAAGATGCGCCGCTACCCCGAAAGACTAAGCTGGAACGCCTCGGAAAAGTATGTCTCCCTTACCACACAACTACTTCTTTCACAATTAGCCTAGTTACTCTTACTTTATATTCCAATGTTATCAGCCCCACATAAATATGCAGCAAGCAACTAAACAATGTACTAAGTCAAAGTTTTCTCATTTCAGGTAAGTGGAGGCAGCTGCGCCCATCAAATATGTACTGCTTATGGTAATTATGGCCGTGGGATGGAATTATGACCCTTATCACGGGCACTTTAAGGTATTTGTTTGTGAATATCATTCGTGCTGTTAGGGTGATTACACGCTATCAGATTGTACTGGGTGTGACTTTGGGGCAGACAATAATCGGAATATGTAAGTAATCTCTAATTTGTATTGATGTTACTATTATAGGTATATTTAAGATAAGGATTCGACAGTAAAGTATACTAGAACGCTTACGCTTAACTGTTAAAAAATGTTAATAATCTACAACACTTCACAAAATGTTTCGTTATAATATATTTATTATAACTGCGTCTTTAGAAGTTTTTCTCGTCGAATCACTAAAACTTAAATCTTAATAACTAAAATTTTACTCTGACTTAGTGAAATTACCGAAACGTGACCTGTTTTCCGTTCCATTTATTATAAGTTTTATTCCTCTTGAATACGAATTAATAGCAAGTATTAATTCTCTGATCTATTTTATCTATCTTGTAAAGCTCAGCTTACATTCCCACGTTTGTTTAAACAAGAAACAATTAATTATTCGCGTCGTGTGCGTGTAATTGCATAAAGTTTTATATATAGGTGATATTTTATAATAATTTATTACAATTTTTGTATTATAACATGTATAATTTCACTTCAAAATAAAATAAGAATATATTGGTAATTTATATTACACGAGAAAATAGTTTTCCACTACAAGTCGTGATTGACCACGGATGCTTTGCTAACCTTGAATACTAACTTGGAACACCTCATATAAGTATATGTACCTTGACACACCATTCAAACTAGAACAAAGCAGCGCTTAACACTGCTTCTATAAGGTATATATGAGTGTGTGGAGCAGCTGCTATCAAACGAAACGTTCTAACAACTTTATTTTTGAAGTGACTTCTTTAGCGACGTTGTTCACTTTTTGTGATGAGTAACAAAATGTTAAACTCGCGTCGGGACACGTGGCCTGATCGAAAATTCGTAAGACGGTAAAGCAAACAGCAAAATTCAATATGTCAACCGGTTTTAGCGTAGTAAAAATATGTCAATTGATGTCAGTTTCAATTTTTATTTATTATATTTTATTATTCAGGTTAGGTTTCCAAAGTTTTCACTTCTGGCGGCAATCCCGGAGTGCAACCCGTTGATTTTTTTGACGTGACAACGTCTTAAATTAGGTTGCGGCTGGGAGTCACTTATGAAAAAGTGTAACGCCCGGTAACGTTACGATGAGTCACCGAACGAGAGAGAGGCCCGCCGAATGCCTTGCGTCTCTCTCCCACTCAACTATGATCGGTCTGCCGCGCGCGCAACACTAGAGAATTAGGCGCATTGAATCGGCGCATGCTTGTGTCTCTGTCTTTGTCTTTCTCGAACGTTCTTGGCGTTGGAAAAACAAGAAAGCGTCACAATACAAGTTCACACGTGTGGTTAAAGTATCGTCAGCTGTGTCTGTAGTGAAAATATGGAGTGCTTAGATTCGTCATTTATCATTTACAACAACTACAACAATAAAGGTAAATAATTGTACACTGATATTTCATTATCGTAAACTATGATTGATTGATTAATTGTTAGATTGACACAAAAGTTGAGAAACTGAGTTTATAGGTTATGTCATACTATTGATAAATGTTGATAGTGTTAAGTAAATTATTAGTTTAAAATTAATTAATTAATTAATTATTATTTTACAAATTTCTTTTGAAAAATGCAACCATTCCATCAGTATTTTCATATGACGTTGTCACGTTCAACTATCGTCAGTAAACCGACTTTACAGACAACCGATTTTTTTTTTGTAAGCTTTTAAAATAGCACATTAGTAAATACTAATATGAAATTGCAGAACAGTTATTATGATATTGCTAAGATATTTATTAGATTGAAATAGCGAACGAGCATGTGGTCTGCCTTAATGTAAGTGAGCACATCCTTCCATGGACATCTGTAACTAACTCTGGGTAGAACAGGGGTTTCATTAGAAGTCAATAACAAATGCGTTGCCACTCCTGAGGACTAAGATTTAGACTAAAACCATCCACACCTTTCCACCGAGACGCAGAACATTTTAAGCAACTAGATATAGTTGTGTCTCATCAGTCGAATGATACATGTACTAATAAAAAAATATATTCAAAGGTATGTAAAGTCTACCGATACGCACTTGGCCAGCGCAATGAGCTAACCTAACCTAACCTAATCCTTTTCACTCTAAGCACAGCTTGATGACGATAATATTTCTCAAAACGTAACCTAATTTCCAAATGTAGATTTCCCGGTTGCTTAATAACCGGGAACAAGTTTTCAGTTATAACACGACGTGGTAGTAGTCATCCGAGATACAATTAAGACGCCGTGTGCTTGTTATTGCATAAACCATCCCACTCAGTTATGCTAACTATATTGCAACGTCATTTAGTCGGTTCGTGTGTAAACTTCATTTAGGCGACGCTACGTTGAATATGCTAGTTTGTCTGCAATTTAGATATCTAATTTGGTCTAGGATCATTATTTAAATACGTTTTAATATCACAGAAGTAACAAATAAGCAAGCATGATGCAGTTCGCCTGATGGAAAGAGGCCTCAGAAGATCTTAGACCTCAATAGTGACAACTTATCTGTTATAGACTTCTGATGAAACCCCTGTTCTACCCAGATTTAGTTACAGATGTCCATGGAAGCATGTGCTCACTTATATTTAGGCACACATCAACACAAGATCACAATCTAATAAATATCTTAGCAATATCATAATAGCCGCCAATGGAAATTGTGATCAACTTCAGATCAGAGTAGATTTCTACCTGAATTCGGTTACATACGCGTTGCTACACTTGAGGACTAAGTTGGAAGGCTTCGGTGTTTCTTCCTTCAAACAAGAACACACACAGTGCCTAAAACGTTGTTAAAAGCAGACATTATTATGTGTGCCGGTAATGCGTGTGGAGGCGAACTACAAAGTGTCCTAGCATCCTCAAATTTCGTCACAGTTTTGCTTCACAGAATTCACACTGGCCAAAAAACCATTAGAAGATTTCATAGATCTTTAGAATTTTACGTAGTACTTTTACGTATCTATTGAAATGTCACATTTTTTCCAAAGATTAAGGAACTTATAATTTATTTCAAGTAAGAATATGGGTTTGGAAACTACAGGAGCGTGTCTAGGATTAAACCTTGACTCCCAACTTAGCCGAATTTGAAGCCGATTTGAAGCTTGAATTTATACTCCATCTATTAAATCCATTGCAAATTTGCGAAATCCCTAACTAGAAGTCAACTTTAAAAAACCATTTTACAACAAAAAGATCTAAGATAATATATTCTCTTTATTTACTAAGTACATTAAAATTCATAAAATTCACGTAACAAACTTACGTGACAATTATCTATTTAGTTTGAAAAATAATTTTAAAACGACGTTGAAGCAATATGAACGAAGCTATAGAAATATCATTTATTATTACAGCAAGGGAGTGAAGGAGTGAATGAATGAAATCTTGACGCGACGTCGAGATAATCTCGTTACAGCCACGTGAGGGGAAATCTAATATGCAGGATAACGGCGTGTTTTTCAAAATCTCTTTTAAAATGACACTTATAAGTTCAAGTGTTTTGACCTCAGTGAAGGCATTTACCTTTTGGGGGCACGGTAGTGCCCCCGCCAAGTCGAACAAAAAAGCGGCACGGCTGTACCAAACTTTGCTCGAAGCAATTCAAACCAGTTTCGACCCCTCTTAACTTTGTTGTTGTACCTGAAAACTAGAAGCCTAAATTTTTTAGGAACCAAGCAGACATTGCAGAAACACGGTATATTAAGTTAAGATTAAAACTACTTCGCAACAATCATATGTTATAAATATGTATGATGGTATATATTTTTTAAACCATGCAGTATGTACCACCCTCCCACAAAGGATGCATGCAGACGCAAAAAAATAAAAATATACACCACCATACATATCACCACCAACACGTGTTTCGCTCCAAAACGGAGCATCATCAGGGTATATTATAAATTCAAAGATATAGATTGTGTTTTCATCGCATTACACAAGTAACATAATATTACATTAAACAATATTCTTAAGTACGATTGCCATCTCAATCAAGAATTTTAATATTAATATGGTCTCATAAGATGTTGTTAGGTTAGCTAATTACGAAATATTTTAAGGTTGAAGATCCCTTAAGTTGGAACTGAATAAATTAACCAACTTGGTATTACATGGATCTCACAACTTTTTACGGTAGAAGAACTATTAAAAAACTAGAGAGAATATTAAAAAATATCTTTTATTTATTTTTTTACATTTATAAGTTCAAGTGTAGACGCTTTCCTTCGATAAATTAAGTTTTCAATCAAAATATTGTAAGCTTTTAGATAAATCTGTTTAAAGAGTATGAAAATGGTTTTAAGTGACGTAAAGAGGGAGTATTAACAAATCTCTTTTAAATTGACACTTATAAGTTCAAGTGTTTTGACCTCAGTGGAGGCATTTTTCTTCAATAAATTAAATTTTCAATCAGAAAAGGGTGAAGGGGTTATAACCCTTCGGCTTTGGATAAATTCCCTTAAAATGTGTGGTTTTTAAATGATGTAGAGGGAGTAGATTTTAAAATGATTCTTAAAAGTTCAAGTGCTCAGACCCTTATTTTTAAACATTGGGTTTTATAAATATTAATATTTGGAATACATTAATACTGAACAGTATTCGCGGCAACAAAATAATACGACATTATCCTATCAATCTTATCTCTACTTTGCTCTTTTAAGCATATAAATTATAATAATAGAGAGATCTAGAAGTGCAATTTGATAATTTCTATTCATTAATTATGTCTTAAGAAGTAAAAAGCTACCCAAAGAAAACCTGACTGCTTAAATTTTTTAACTGAATAGGAGACTAATGTAGAACATATCACAGCCATGACTTAGACGAATCCAACGACAACTCATATGTTAAAATCCGCCTAGCCTTTTGGGCTGTGTTAAAGAATGAGATAAACATACATACCTACGTACGTACATACATACAGACATACATACGTACATACATACAGACATACATATATACATACACACATACATAGACGGATAAAGAGCCACTGATCGCCAAGTATTAGGTGGAAATAGCTAAGAGCTTCCCCATGAAGAAATATTTAATGGTGATCCCACGGGAGCAACGAAGGTAGGTCTAAAGAGGCGGTTTTTAGTGGGTACAAGTCACTACCAGACCATGTCCGACATACAGGGTCTAAAACATCTAAACCCTATGATACGTCATTGTATTTTCCCCTCAGAGAAAAAAACATACATACACACAGACAGACATACGAGTATATGCAAACATACGTACATACACACGTTGTAATATATTAACACTCGCAGTCGGGTGAAAATATCTAAATCGTAACTTTGTTACAAAAATTGAGTGAACGATAGAGTGAGTGAACTGCTTGAGGCGTGACGTCATTGATCTCATTATAAGCCGGGACACGTGGGGGAATTAATTCGCCTCGCCGGAGATAAGATGGCTCTCCGATAAATCCTTGTATGAGGTGTTTGTGTTCTTGTGTATTTGGGAAAGCTGCTGGGGATTATATTTATCAATTATGGCGATATATTTCTGAAAGAAAATAAATAGTTTTATGGTTGTGCAAAAGGTTTTTTCAATGAACACTAACACATGTAGGTAGGTAGGTAGGTATATTAGCTTAATATAGCGGTATTATAACCGTGTATGAAAAAAGTCGTACCCCTATGATTCCTACAGTTCTTTAAAAACATGTGTGTACTTATTTATGTACGTAAGATTATACTTATTTGACGTATTTAATAATAAAACACACATACACACACACACACATTTTTTTTATTCAAAAATGTTCACAAAATAAACATATTGCACATATCGACAATACGACAGTTGTGTCATGCCGTGTCGTGTCGCGTCGTATCATGTCGCCATTTGCTGAAAAACTTACGACATTTATGAGCCAACTTTATGGTGTTGAGTTTATTTTTAGCTTTTGTGAAAAAACACTTCGATCAGTTTTCTTAATTACTCCATCCGCAGTGTAACTTCAAAATTTCACAAATCTGAGTGATTGATAGATTGACACATTGATATAGCTTCACTGTATATATATTTGTTGTTCGAAGCTAGTTCCCATCTAGCGGTTGGTTCGAAGCCCATCGGAACGAACGGAATAGTTAACAAACTAATTCCAGAACTAGAACTAGAAGTTTGGCTAGTATTTAGTGTTTCCAAACTTAGTCTGAAGTAAATTCACAGTCCTAACTTTCAGGATTTTGTGTCGTCGAATCTATGAAATATTTGCTACATAAAATTAAATACGAAAGTTTTAGGGTTTCGTATCAAAAGGGTAAAAACGGACCGTATTATTAAACTTCCGCTGTCTGTCCGTCACAGGGCTCTATCTTTTGAATCGTAAATTCTTTGAAGTGATTTTATCTGCCTGATAACAACAGTGTTGTACTGTATTCTGGTTTAAGTTTTGTCGTGGTAGGGGAGACATTTTTATCTGAGGCATTTCAACTTAATCCTCAGGGGTAGCAAAGCATCTGTGGCCGACCTCAGTTAAAACTCTTATCTCATCTGGGGTTGATTAATCCCTGGGCGGCAGTAGCCACTTACCTTCAGGTGGACTAAGCTATCCCTTACACACCCTTCAAACTAGAACACAGCAGCGCTTAACTCTACTGTTATTTATTAGCCAGAAATGGGTGTGGCCGTGGTGGTGCCGACCGTTTAAACATTTTATCTTTTGTTTTCTTAATTTTCAACTTATAGCTTTTGATCTACTAGAAGTAAATAGTAGGTCTACTTAAAATATGTCCCTGTCTGTCCGAGCCCAGAATAGGGCTACGGTATCCCTTATACTAAACTATCCCTTAGACTAAAAGGGGGCCTGCAGGGTTGCGGGCGGCAAGAGTGCGAGCTCGAACCGCCCAGCCAGCGGCCCCGGGAAGGACGGCGGTATGTGTGGTCGCATACCGTCGTACGCATAAGATGGTGTGGCGAGCGGCACGCTCACCTGGGCGGAGCCCGACGGGGCAACGCTCTAAGAGGACTCCGGTTGCGTTCCTCCGGAGATCCCGGAGTTCTTTACGCAGCGCCGAGGACGGCCACCGGAGGGGGTTTAGTGCGGCAAAAATATCACATAACTCTGTGTCGCTCTCACGGCTCCGGGTACCTTTCGAAGGTTTCCCCCGCGATAAAAAAGGTCTACTAAAAATAAACAAAACTAGTAAAGGAAATGTGTTGAGCAATAAAGCACTTAAAAGCCTCGAGTAATCTCCTACAAGTTGAGCTTTCAGGCTTCGCGACTCCTCACCGGAACTGCCTCGTTACGAACAAGTGGCTTAACTACTTTGAGAACCACTGCCTTTATATTGCTATTCAATTGAGACTCTATTACAAAGTAGAGTTTAGTGGCTGAAATGTTCCGTTTCGGATTTGGTCAGAAAATTGTATTATAGTATTTTAGTAATAGTTTTTGGTAATACGATACGATTAGTGCTTTACACCCTGTTCTTGTTGTAATTAAGAGTAGAAAAATTATTTATGTAACTTTGAAATTATTTTTATTTAGAAAGGTGTTAGAAGAATGAATTTAAAAAAACATTTACTTTGTTATTTCTTGATTAGTTGCACCAACAAAGAGTACACTATCTCCTTCAATAAACAGACTTGACTAAAAAACGAATACGAACTAATTAAACTAATGTCATTTCGATTAAAATAATTTTAAATTAAATTCCAGTGTTATTATTTGAGAAATAGTTTTTTTTTTTGTATTTTAATCAACACTTTAATGCTTTCTACAATCACAGCCACACTAGGATTCCCTGTGTTGTGGGTGCCATGGACACACACAAAGACGAATACACAAACAACCAGACCCAGAAACAGACACCTAAATTCAACATTTAGATATGTCTCTGGCCGGGGAACGATCCCGGGATCCATTGCGAGTCAGACCGGTATGGTGACCGCTCTGCCACGCGGGTCGTCAATTGCAATCATCTTGGAGCAATTACGAATGTATTTTGAAAGGAAGAAGCAGTTCGGTTCGACCGGATACCATCGCTGTATCCATGTCTAGTGTGATGCAGTACTTACGTTTTTATGCAAGATTTAGATGCAGGCTGACTTACATATGAGATAACCATGTGAGTCCTCAGGAGTGGCAACGTATTTTGTTGTTTTGGTAAAACCCCTGTTCTAAATGGAGCTGTTCATAGATATACAGAGACCCACGTGGCGGAGCGGTCACCATACCGGTCTGACGTGCAAAAGGTTCCGGGTTCGATCCCCGGACAGACAGATATCTGAATGATGAATTTAGATATGTGTTCTGGGTCTGGGTGTTTGTGTATTCGTCTTTGTGAGTTCATGGCTCCCACGATACAGGGAATCCTAGTGTGGGGCTGTGAGTGTAGAATGCGTTTATTTATATCTGTATCATGAATGTATGCAGTTTCAAAACTATTTTTTATATTTTCGCACATAAAGTAACATTGTATTTAATATTTCGTCCGAAAACCGAGCAACAAGCCGAATAACAATATACAATGCAATCAGAACTACGCGCCATAACTCGCTCCGTATCACGACATAGTGGTTCGGTAGGGCTGCCACCGCCATACTTTTTTGTATAATATAAGAGTAGCGGACGAGCATGCAGTCCACCTGATGGGCGGCTGTAGCTACTTATGGTCCGCGCCAAACTGCTAGTCCGCACTGAATATAGAACAGCAACAATAACGCGTCGCAACAGCAAGTTGTAGATACTAGCGGAACGAAGACAGCGCGGGATCCCCCGGGCACCCGACCGCCGCCCGCTCTCGTTCACGGGTACATAGCTGTGTTAGTGTGCCCTTACTGTTGCTACGGAGTATATGCTTGTAGTTGTGTTCGACCTCATTGGCTCTCTGACTACACCTGCTCGCAATAACTTCAGTGCGGACTAGTAGCTTGGCGCGTACTATACCATCGGATTTGCTGCATGCTCGTTTGCTGATTAGGTAATAGGTTACCTAGCAAAGTTACTGAGGTCAAAACCTGGGTTGGAGAATATAAGTATTACAAATTTATGTACATATACAGTTTTAGTTTTAATCATTCTCTCTCAAATCAACTCTTGACAATCATTTTTTTTTTTTGAAATGACTAATTATTTTTTCATAATATAGAACCACAGAGGATTCTTCCACGTTTAAAACTATCTATGCACGATTTAAAAAAAATCTGTGTAAAAAGAAATCATCAGCCCTACGAATAAAACTCGGAACATAGAACATTTTAGTCGGCCATTTCAGTCCATATCGCAAATGCGTAGCTACACATAGCCAGATAAATCCGGTTTGAGCCGGCGCGAGTCAGCTATTCCCCGTTTTAAATTTTAAAATATCCTTCATAAAATGTTGTAGTTTCCTTTGCAATGAACTGTTTCGCGCTATTGAGAATCTTGACGTCAAAGGGGCTTATTATGTTGCTTACGTTTGTTACGTTAAAACCTTGTTTAAATAAGACCGAGTTATTTAATGTAGGTAAAATGTCGCTTAATTTTTTATCATTGATTATGACGTGGAAGTTCTTCTAAAATTGTTAATTGGTGCTGCTAAAAGGTGGTACAATCTTTAATTTATATTTCGATTGGCGAAGTACCACCGCCACACCTACTCGTATTTATAGCATAAAGCAGTTCTTGTGTTCTTGTTACGGAAAGTTGTAGATGCCGGCTGTCTGAGTTACACATGAAGCGACCAAGTCTTCAGGAGTGGCAACGCTCCATCAAGTAGAAGCGCTGGTCTATATGTCAATGGCGGCAGTGACTATTTACCATTATGTGGACTCCATGCTTTGCCACTTATTCGAGTGTGCACTTATGTATGTAAGAAGTTATACTTCTTTTAACTATGGTAGAATTTAATATCGTAATATATCATAGTTATTAAATACTATTACCAATAATATCTACTATCCTAACGTAACACTCCAGAGTTACCGTTTTCGTTACAAAAAGGTTTCACGAATAGGTTTTATCCTCCCACGGCGTGCCTAAAGAAGTTATACTTCATAAACATTTATACAGTTTTTTTGACGATCGTCAGTTCAATATTATTACAAAGTTTCTCCGTGTGTTCTGTGTAGTGTCTCAGGTGGAGAATGTTTGTTCACGCGTCACACGTACAGTACATGTTTGCAATTCTTATCCATCCGATTGTTATTTATTCGTATACAGTGCAAGGGAATTGAATGTATTCTCGGAGAATGGATGTAGTATCTATGAAAATTTATTGCGATTCGAAGACATTTCAAAAATATTTAGATCTTATACTTATTTTAGTTTTACTTAGTATGAGTTTGCGATATGGAAAATGTTTTCAAATAATATAGTTGCCACAATTACTACACAAAATATAAAGTTCTTGATGTTACTTTATCTATTCAATGTTTAATCCGTTAATAGATAATTTAATAAAAAATACACTAATTACTTCATGGTTTTTTTGTTGGAAGTATATATCGTATCATTATCACATCATATCTACAAATCGACTACTTTAACTATTCATGCCGCTTCAAGAAGTATACCTTCATAAATATTAACATAGTTTTGTCATTTACACAGTTCTGTTCAATGTTACAACAAAGTTTCTCCGTGTGTTCTGCGTATCGTCTCAGGTGGAGAATGTTTGTTCACGCGTCACACGTACAGTACACGTTTGCAATTCTTATCCATCCGATTGTTATTTATTCGTATACAGTGCAAGGGAATTGAATGTATTCTCGGAGAATGGATGTCGTATCTATGAAAATTTATTGCGTTTCGAAGACATTTCAAAAATATTTAGATCTTATACTTATTTTAGTTTTACTTAGTATGAGTTTGCGATATGAAAAATGTTTTCAAATAATATAGTTGCCACAATTACTACACAAAATATAAAGTTCTTGATGTTACTTTATCTATTCAATGTTTAATCCGTTAATAGATAATTTAATAAAAAATACACTAATTACTTCATAGTTTTTTGGTGGAAGTATATATCGTATCGGATTATTATCACATCATATTTACAAATCGACGACTTTACCGTTTCATTCCGCCTTAAGAAGTATGCCTTCAGAAATATTAACAATTTTGTCGTTTACACAGTTCTGTTCAATGTTACAACAAAGTTTCTCCGTGTGTTCTGTGTATCGTCTCAGGTGGAGAATGTTTGTTCACGTGTCACACGTACAGTACATGTTTGCAATTCTTATCCATCCGATTGTTATTTATTCGTATACAGTGCAAGGGAATTGAATGTATTCTCGGAGAATGGATGTCGTATCTATGAAAATTTATTGCGTTTCGAAGACATTTCAAAAATATTTAGATCTTATACTTATTTTAGTTTTGCTTAGTATGAGTTTGCGATATGGAAAAAGTTTTCAAATACTATAGTTGCCAAAATTACGACACAAAATATAAAATTCTTGATGTTACTTTATCTTTTCAATGTTTAATTCGTTAATAGATAATTTAATAAAAAATACACTAATTACTTCAAAGCTTTTTGGTGGAAGTATATATCGTATCATTATCACATCATTTATTTATTTATTTATTGTTACAATAAGCTTAACATATATTACAGATTTAATCCAATTCATCTGTCAAGCGTTGCCAAATATTCTCCTGCTGTCCTACGGAATACAGAAGTACTCGTGTAAAATACGTCTATTTGACGGTCCCAGGCCAGCAAACCGTTGAGCAAGGTCAGTGCTCTGACTAATGGAGACTCCTTTACGCGTATAAGCCTACACTCTGGTATCGCAAATAGTTTATAGCGTCGGGCCCAAATATAATTATTCGGGACATATCTACAAATCGACGACTTTACTATCTCATGGCGCCTAAAGAAGTATGCCTTCAGAAATATTAACAAGTTTTGTCGCTTACACAGTTCTGTGCAATGTTACAACAAAGTTTCTCCGTGTGTTCTGTGTATCGTCTCAGGTGGAGAATGTTTGTTCACGTGTCACACGTACAGTACATGTTTGCGATTCTTATCCATCCGATTGTTATTTATTTCTTCGTATACAGTGCAAGGGAATTGAATGTAATCTCGGAGAATGGATATCGTGTCTATGAAAATGTATTGCGTCTCGAAGACATTTTAAAAATATATAGATCTTTTAATTATTGTATTTTTACTTAGTATGACTTTGCGTTATGGAAAATGTTTTCAATACTATATTTGACTTGCCAAAAGTTACTACTCAAAATATAAAATTCTTGATACTACCTTATCTATTAATTTTTTAATCCGTTGCAAGGGAATTTAATGTTTTCATGAAGAATGGGTGTCGTTTCTATGAAAATTTGTTGTTTCATTTCGAACCGATTTCAAAAATCTTTTGATTTTCTTCCTACTAACTGTACAGTAGTTTTTGTATGATTTTAACAGGAAAATAGCAACTCAAAGTATAATATGCTTTTGAAATAACACCATTAATTCAATTTGGAAATCCATTAACCTGCTACGAACACTAACTTCAGAACACATTTCCCACAAATTGCGGTAGCTTTGAAACCAAGTTAGTACATGAAAGAAACAAGACAGCGACTCATTAGGACCTAACGTAGTTACATCTGTACCAAACTTTGATAATAAGCAAAATAATATAGCAATTTCGTGAGTATATTGTAAGTGTTTTGTTTTGTACACTCTCGTGAATTAGCCTTTCTGGAACTGAAAGGTGTTAAGACATCTGTGACAGTAACGTTGCCCTGTAAATCTTTACTTATTAAGGTTCCTTACTAAAATTATAAAATCGGAAACAAATTAATAAGCCACCGCTGTCTCTCCGTGTTTTATAGGGCTCGATCTCTTGAACCATAATACTCATTCAACATACACCATATCTGTTGAAACGTGGAACGTAGGCTGTAAATACTAAAATATAGATCAAAATTTGGTGCTACGGAATCCTCGGGTGCACGAGTTCTATACACACTTGGCCGATTTTAATTTATTGAAAATTAGTTTATTTGATGTTATGTGGCCACTAACGTCTGTGAACTCGAATACGACTACTCATGAAGACTAAGTTGGAATTCTTTTTTAAGTTTTTCTTTAAACCGAAAACCGAAAATTAAGCTGCAGTGCAAATTCATATTATTAGACGGAAAACGTATTTTACCACAATTTTGCCGTCGAATCACGAAAATGTCTACTTATTTTAATGTGTAGGTCTATTACTATCGTAGCTTCCTTGTTGTAATAAACATGAGATGGTCTTCAAATTCAATCTAAACTAATCTACTAAATGCTATTAAAAATAGTCTGAGTTTAAAAAAATGTACCGGAAAACCGGTTATTTCCAATCACTATCCTCTATGTCGCGTATAGAGTGGTTCGCAGAAATTGAGTTCTCAATCGGATCTAGTTAAATCCGGTCTGAAGCGGTTCGAACAACTGCGATCCGGTAACACACGGCTATTTGATTCCAGTCTATTGCGATATATCCCGTCGATGGATTTCAAGGGAAAATTTTAAATTGAAGAGAAAATGAGTAGTCTTTTATAATTCCTAGAATCTTTACTCATCACGATCATCAAAGACATGCTACATAAAGCGTCCACTTTTTGTAATCCTCCAGGAAAAATACTTGTATGGAATAACTAAAGAAATGTGTATGAATAAAGTTGTGGTACAACAACTGAATTAATATAGTGAATTTTAACTGCAAAGCTTGAGGACTTGCAGAAAAAAAAATTGTGTGTGTGTCAGCTACGACGCACGATTGGAGTTTACTCCTTACGAACGATAATTATTATATATATCGAATAGAAAATAGTTAATGACGTTTTAATGTTTTATATATTGCTAATTATTTTTATTGTAATAATTACTTTCATATGGGATTTGAACTTACTGTATTTTAAATTAATAAAAGCACTCTTGATTCATATTTTGGTTAAAAACGCTACTTCCTTTTTGAGAGGATATGATGATTGTAATAAAAAGGAGGGATTGTAATGGATCATTACGTTGCCGCCCAGCGACATGTATACATGTCCGAAACGAAATGTACCGTAACCGTCCACGGACATGTATATATGAAAATACTTTTAATATGTAGTCTGTGAACCTATTTTACCGATACAACGCATTCCTTCACTTCACTAGTACAAAAAAATAAAATTATGACATTTCTATTCAGTGACTTCACTGGTGTTGCGCGTAAAGTGTGGATATATATGTTTGTCTCTTTCTACGTAACGCCTCAACTTTTCGTGTTACACTTGATTTTACTCCTCATAAAATTTCCGTACCGGGCCTTATAACTCAAATCGTTTCTTAAGGAGTAAACTCCAACAAGGCGCTACAAAAATATAGAGTTAATAATGAATTATCAATGAGAGGGTAGGAAAAAACATGAAAAAGGATATCATTTTTTAAGTACAAAATGCAAACGAACCTTTATTTGTCTGTCTGTGTCCACTTTTATTTAAGAGCTTTATTAGGAGTCTAAAAGGTAAGTCGTCTACATCATAAATCCATTACTGTCTTCCTGAAAACGGGAGGCCATCCTCTCGGAATGAGAAGGGTGGCCATAAACATAGTCCGCTAAGTGAAGATTGGTAGACTTCTCACACCTTTGAAAACATAGTGCAGTAAACCTGTGGTTGTTCTGTCTCTTGAAGGTATCTAAAACATCTGTTGTCTGTCAGATGTTTTAGATACCTTCAGATTCGAGAGACGCATGTTTTGTTTTGCGAACAGTTGAAAAACATTTCTATGCAAAGTTGGATGTAAACGATATGTATTTTATACGATAACTTTAAATATCGATATTGCATCATCGTCGAGCGGAATCGTCATATGCAAAGAAAAAACAATAATTTTTTATAAAGTCATTATAATATTAGTAATATGACATGAAATATTTATATCGATAATTTTAGAAACTTTCATTCCTACTGCCATTGCCACACGAAATTTTCAATGCTTAAAACAACGTATTTTTAGATGAAATTCTCGTTATTTTGCACTGCGGTGTGAGAGCGGCCGGTAAAAAATGTGGTCCATTAAGAAGAAGACTCACGTTACTTACCTAAGTGCACTATGGTCTCTTCTTCAACGGACGACACGACGCGGAACCGATCCGACACCACAGACGTAATGTCTAAATGGATGCCGCAAGTGTATGTACTTTGCGTATTAAAAGGGATATCGAAGCTAGATCCACTATTAATAATCAATCTATCCGTTGATTTGATTTGCCTTTTGATTTGACATTTGATAATTCTTGTGCTTGTAATTAATGCTTAATATGGGCAAATTTTGATCTTTGGTAGGTATGCAAAGTTTGGATAGACGGAGTATTAACAACGAGAAATATTTATTTTTAAATTATCGATCTCAGATCGATTAAATTTTGAATTGGTTTGCTCGGACATAGAATCACTTGAACGTCTTTATGACTACACAGCAGGTAGTAAAATAGCTTAGTTTCGTACAAATTGTGGTACAAGTGCTACCTATCAAGTTTTATGTCTATGGTTGGAACTGACAAAACTGACAGAAGCTCTGACAGTGTCGATGCCGTACCGTTGCCATATCGTGTCGTCCCACTAAAGAAGAGTCCTGTCACTCTCCGCTGCAGAGCTGAATGTAGTCCTTAGATAAGATGCTTCACGCTATTACATAACTGCTCTCAATGTAACACGTTTTCATGGTGATAAAGATTACTATGTTTAGTACATTTCTTATCTGAAATATATCAACAGATCTTAATGAAGTAGATTAGACATAAATAGATGATGATGACATGAAAGTTTTAAATACTTAGGATTTTTTTGTAATCGCGTGTCATAAATAATGATAATAACGATTAAAGATCAGGAATTAGGCAATATTACTTATATTTTAAACTTACGGCAAGTTTATGATTTTAGATTTATATTATCGCGAAAATGTGACATTTTAATATGTAACGCGTACTCAAGATTTTTCAATTACTTTACAGCAAAGAGTATGTAAGTGAAAAATTTCATACTATTCGTCCGTCTGTTAAGTTTTTCTATGTTTTGATTTCTTGTAGACAGAAGACAGTTACAATTTTCAAAATGAGCGTGTATTTTAAAGTAAAGCACCAAATTTCCAAAAATTGGTGAAGCGTGAGTCGGGCTCGTGATAATACTAAACCGAATAAAATTAAAAAAAATGTTTTAAGTAACGTAAAAACAAGTAAATTGTAAGTCAAACCTATGGTCTAAGATCCCGATATAAGGCGACCTTCACCGAGCTGGTTAATGGATGAAAAGTATTTTAGGTCTAATTAAATATGTCCATAATTATATTGCAAATGGGCTGTCAAAAAAAACTTAGTCCGGAATATGTTTTTTTTTACCAATAAAAAAAAAATCTTAATCATTTCACTTGTCTGGTTTATGGACAAAGTACATACCAATCGAAAGTATGAAGCTTATAGAATATGCAAATGTTAGGTTGACTTTTCTTTTCCCGTCACAACCCTTGGGTAAGCGGGTAGAGACAGGCAAACAAGTTGGCCTACCCAAGGACTGTCCCAGGAAAAAATAGTCAACGTAACGTTAGCATATTATATATATATATTAGTATGTAATTTTTCTATTTACGAAACCAGTGAAATGTTTAAGAAAAAAAATCATATTCTGGACTGAAATTTTAAAGTCAACCCATTTGCAATATATGTTTTGACATATTTAAATTGATACAAAAACGTTTCATTCATTAACCAGCTCGGTGAAGGTCATCCTATACTAGGATCCTCTACTACTAAATACGAGTGACCAACTCGAGCTTGGCCGATTTTTACTTGTATTACTAATTAATGTTTTATTTACGTTAACTTTTAACTAACACAGATCAAAGAACACGCCGACGCGCCGCGGGTGAAACACTCGTTATTGACTGCGAAAGCAATTTAACTTCCTCGGAGTAAACTTACCGCTCCAGTAATTACTTAACTTCACTCAAAGTAAACTAGTATTTTTACCTGAAATTGTAGCTGAAATGTGTGTGAGTAGGTACTTATTTCTATGTTTATTGCCATCTACGACACAGAATGTCATACTTTGTCGACCCGCGTGGCGGAGCAGTCACCATACCGGTCTGACGCGCAAAGGGTTCCGGGTTCGATTCCCGGCAGACAGATATTTGAATGATGAATTTAGATATCTGTTCTGGGTCTGGGTTTGGGTGTTTGTGTATTGTCTATGTGTGTGTCCATGGTACCAAGATACAGGGAATTCTAGTGTGGGGCTGTTAGTGTAGAAAGCGTTTTTTTGTACTATCTGTGTAAAAGCGTGTAAGTGTAAATTTAACGTCATTTTCGGTTTTAGCATCAGTTTTTAAACTTTTTTCTATTTGTTCATTATACTGGCATGGGCACGGGTGGATGGCAACAAGATACGTATTTTTATAACATTCAAGTAGCAAAAGAGGTAAGTGGCCACCTGATGGTAAGTGGCCACTGCTGCCTTGGACATCTTTAATCAACCTCAGATAAGATTAGACCCTACCTGAGATCGAACACGGTACGTAGCGTTGCTTTCTGAGGACTAAGTGGAATGCCTCAGATAAATATGTGTCCCGTCTATTCCATACAAATTAGAACATAGCAGCGCTCAACACTATTGTTATCAGCTAGAAATAGGTATTGATTTGGTACTACAGAAGTCCAAGAACTGCACTGCCACTAACCAGTGTTGCTTGCTTGCTTCGTCTATATAAAAATTATCGTCTATATAAAAATGTCTATATAATAAATATTCTCATTTCATTAATAACGTTAACGACCTACACATTACTAGGAAGAAGCGTAGAAAGAAACTCCGTAACTCGGTATAACCCGTTGACAAATGGAACATAATTATTCGTAAAGTCCCGGGCAGCGGCATGCGACATGTCAGCCCGACAAATAACACGTACTTAACGAAATGGCGGAACGAGTCAGCCGCTTGGTTGAGAGTTATTTCTTCATTCTGCTGAATCGTAAGTCAGTTTGATCTTAAAGAACATATATTCTGAACGGGTGGTAGAAACCACTGTGGTTCGACTCCGGCGGCACCAACGCCACACCTATTTCTACCTCATAATAGCAGTGTTAAGTGTTGCTGTGCCGGAGACATACTTTTCCGAGGCATTCCAGCTTATTTATAGTATTCAGGGGTAGCGTCGCATCTGTGACCGACCTCAGATAGGAATATCTTATCCTATCTGGGGTTAATGACAGATGTCCATGAGCGGCAGTAGCCACTTAGCATCAGGTGAACTGCATGCTCGTCTGCTACTCCTATATTATATATATATATATATGATTTATAGTTAGATTAAATAATAGTTTCTCAACTTACGAATGTCGTGGGTCGCAGAAGTCAGTTGGCATCCACCGAATACCTAATTATGGTGGTGATAGTCCTTGGCTATATTTAAAAAAGTCGAGTTTTTGTTTTGATAATAATTACTATGTAGCTGTTTATATAATACCTACTTAATATTTATTTATTTACTAAAAAAAATAGATAATAACGATTAATCCCAGTTATATCATTAAGATTAATTTATCATTATCAGCGATGATATTATACGTAAATATATAATCGAAGAATCAACAATGTTCTTTAAGGCATATAGGCTTAACCCTTCTCATTTTACGAGTAGGATCTAGTAGGTCAGTAACAGGACTCTGATATATGTCGCGTAACAGATTTCCTCACCTTAAAATCCGTTACAAAAGTAACCCTAGTAAAGGGCACCGTGTGAGAAGAGCAATAAATTACTTCTCTGTAGGTAATAGGATAACCCCTTGTGTTGAAAATTTAGTCTTTAGTATTTTATGATTGGTAGGAGGGTCATAACTGGGACCATAATGGAGCATTCTCTACCACATTGCACCATTGTGAATAGGTAGAGTTTGAAGACTATTGGAGAAGCCTCTGACCATGTATGTAGTTACGTTTTTAGTTTTAAAAAAAGTTCTCAACGATATGCGAAGTCTATCAAGTCGCACTTGGCCAGCGCAGTGGACTATATGCTAAACTCCTATCTCTTTAAGAGGAGACTTGTCCCCAACAGTGGGTAAAAGATTGACAACGTCGACATTGTTTATGGTATTATCAATGATAGGGCTTTGGGGTATGACTGTGGGGAATCACCGAATCATCAATTTATGTCGCATAGGAGCAGTACCGCTACTGTGTTCTGGTTTAAAAAGTGTGGCAAGATAAGACTCATTATACATTCCAATTTAGTCTTCCGGGTTAGCAGCGCATCTGTGGCCGACCTTCAATAGGATTGCGATTACAGATGTCCATGGGCGGCAATAACGTACCACTAAGTAAATGGTATGCTTCTTTGCTACTACAATTCCATAAAAAACACAGATAATTACTAAGTTTCTTTTTTCAATTACTCAAGAAATATTAGCGTCATAAAACTTGTAATTCTCATTGTTTTCTAACCAACCCTACCACGTTTTCTAATTCATCCTCATTTCAATTGTGCTTCATGCGTAGCCAATATCGCACTATTGTACTTCGGAAATTACACCCGCTACTCACTTCCAAAGCGGATGTAGGCATGTACGTCATTGGATTGCTCATAGTATAGGCGGTTTCGTAGATTTAAATGCTAATAGATATTTAACAAGGTCTTTCACACAAGCAGTGATAACCGAATGGTTTAGAAACTTGGCCTCTCGAACGAGGGGTCCGTGGTTCAAATCCTAGGCACACACCTCTGATTTTTTCAAAGCTTATTAGAAATTAATTGTCACTTGCTTAAAACAGTGAAGGAAAACATTGGAGAATTTTGTATAAAAAAAAAATCTCAAAGACATATGTGACGTCTACCATACGCACTTGGCCAGCGCGGTGGACTATGGCCTAATGCTTCTCATTCTGAGAGGAGACCCGTGCCCAGCAGTGGGACAATAATTGGTTGATGACGAAGGTATTTTGTTATTCGTAATTTAGACGTAGCAAATGAGCATGCAATCCATCCTATCAAGTGGGCCATGGACATCTGAAAATAACATCATTAGAGTCCTACGGGAGGCCACAGATTTATCCCTGAGGACTAACATTTAACGCAACGTATAAGTAAAATATAAAAGTATTTAGTATGGACATGGATTGAGATTAGGTCTTTCAACCTGGGTATCCGAGGTTCGAATCCTAGGTACCTGTAAATTTCTAAAGTTATGTTCCTATTAGAAATTAACCATCGCTTACCGTAATGATAAAGGAAGACTTGTGAGGAACACTTCAGAGATTTTTTTTTAAATCTCAAAATGTGTGTAAAGTCTACCAATTCACGGCCGTATACCAGCGCAGTGGACTATGGCCAAAACTCCTCTCATTCTAAGAAGAAACTCGTTCACAAAATAATGATAAAATAGTAAAAAAAAATGTTGAAAAATTAAACAAAACAGAACTTTAATTCAATTCTATGCTCCATCCACCATCAGTATCTTCAACTCCTTTTAGATTAGACTTTCCTCTCAAATCCAAAGTAGTAGTCTCCGTTGGAAACGTGAAAGTGACTTCAGTGGTTGTGGTGGGTGTAGTGTATTCAGGCCTCGTTTCCGTGAAATCTTCAATTCTATGCATCTGGGGCAATCTGAAGAGAGTGAACGATCTGGATGTGGTGGTCTTCTTCTTGCCGCGGTAGTATCCTGGCATCTGTGGAAGAAATTTTATGTAAGTTAATGAGACGTCTAATATTGATTTTGGTTGACTACTTTATTATCTTAAGATATAAGAAGTAGACAAGTGTTCCACTTGCTTTAAGTTTTCAATAGAGTCTATGAGATCAAACTGAAGAGGATCTACATAGTTAGGCATTTTCAACCACATACACCCAGATCTCGAACAGAAAATAAATTGTTTTATAAATGCTGTCTGAGTCCGACGACTCGGAAAGCTATTCCTGATTTCGGAAACCTCCACAGAACAGAACCTTCGATGATATGTCTCATGATTCATCAAATATGTGACGAATCATCGAATGTTCTGCTTAAGCTATAAGTATGTTAAGATTTTCATTGGTAACACTGCATCACTACTCTGTAGCTGTATGGCAATAGTGTCATATGTGGTAATAAAGATGGTGAGCAACTCACAGTTTCATTAATAGTCTCTATCCAGTCAGCGTACGCTCCGACCAGCGTGAAGACTGTCGGCGCGTTCGGGTATCCACACACTGTGGGGCCGAAGGATATGATCCCCACCAGACGTCCTGCGAGTATGGCTGGACCCCCAGCATCATGCTAAAATTGGAAGTGACAAGTATCACATTTTAGATTATTTTAACTGGATGAAAGAGATCGGGCGCAATGGAGCGCCTTGAGAGAGGCTAATGATTAGTACTGAACTAGTAACAGCTTATGATACTTAGGTAATGAGCTTAGGTTTACAATGCTTATTTGTTTCATACAGCAGCGGTAATGCAATCTGGAAGCCACACAAGTCGAGGGATTGGTGAACTAATATCATGACATATGCTTGTTTTGTGTGCATTTTATCTGTGTATAGATTGACTTGAGGTTATAACTGCGACAACTTTCCGCAACTTGAAAACAGTTGGCGCTATCCGATTCTGAATCTCGGTATCGAAGTTTTTTAAGCTACATGTGTGTATAGTAGCTTCGAACTGGGACTATGCTAGCACGGTTGCTTCCCAAGTATGGTCACTTCGGCAGGACATATCTCTTTGCCAAATAACCAAGGATAGAGGATGATAAAGATAATACTAACGTCACACGCGCCTTCTCCAGTGGTCATAGTCCCAGCACAGAAATTAGTTTCAGTTACAAATTTGCTGAAATGGAATAATTGTGATTTTTTAGTCTTGAGGTCTTAAACCTTAACATTTGTCATTATTATAAGCATATTGTAGCCATAATATAGGAACAGGTTTCATCACAAATATTCCTAAAGGAAAATATCGGAAGCACCCATCTGTGTGAAAGTGCTCCACAAAATTGTTAGCTTTGTGGAATCTACATTTGGCTAGCGAAGTGCACTATTAATTAAATTAGAAGTTCTCAAATTTATTTATCCTGCCTATACTTAGCATCAGATATGTTCTAGAGGAATCTAGAAAATATCTGATGACTCGAAAGAGGGGAAAGGGTTCCCCCCTTAAACCCCCTTAAGGGGAGTCGGTTAAAAACAACCACACATTAGCTAACACCCTCAAATATCACCATTTTGCTGGGCCTTCGAGAAACACTGACCTAAACCCTTCTCAACCTGATCATCTTAGCAGTGGGACAGTAACCAGTTGACAATAAAATGATCACCAACCCATCACTGTCCCACTGCTGGCCACGGATATCCAAATGAGAAATTCTAATACACACATAACTTTCAAAAATCACAGGTGCCTGAGATTTGAATCCCGGTCACCAGAGGTCTTAACCACTAAGCTATCACTGCTAAACTGCAGCAACTGTAACTGCTAAAATAAAATAAAACCATTCGCTATAATTTAAATAAATAAATGAATGAATTAATTAATTAATTATAATAAATGAATGAATAAATAAAATTCTAAAGAAAAAAATGCTTTAAAAAATATAACTTGTAAAAAAAAAAAATAAGTCTCACAACTGAATTCTTCTATTAAAAAGTTCTGAAATCATGTAATTCGCCATAACTACTAAAGAAAAAAAAAATTATTCAAAATTAACAGACACAGGAGTTAATGAACAAAATCCCTGCGATAAGGTAATTAGTTTGAATCTCTCTATTAATCCCGGTAACCACGATTTGCCGCTAAGCCTAGTGTTACGAGTGCTGTGGTTTTCACCACGGCTATTGGCTTTGCGAATGCACATTAGTTTGAACTTTAATTAGTAAAGTTGTAATCTAATGAGGAAATATAATATACTTTATTATTATAATGTGTTTCATTGTACAGATAATTTGTCTTAATATCACGTAGTATAACCGCGGTAATATAGTAAAGTTTATTTGAAATCCAATGAGGAAGTATAATATATTTTATAATTTGTTTCATTCTTTACAAAATTTGTCCTAATATTAAGTAGTATTACCGTGGAAATTTGTAGCTTTCATGTACCACTGTGCTATGTGAATATTACCTAGAAATAAATTCCCAGTTCTAGTCGTACCCGTACACGGTGGGTTCCGTACCACCAAAAGTTCATTTTTTAAATTTTAAATATTTGTTATCATAGTTGCTATTGAAGTGAATACATTATTAAATTTTGAACTGATAAAGGCTGAAAATAGACAAAGAAATTGCCGGTTCTTGTATAGCGACCCCCATTCATTTTACAGTATTTTTTTATTGTATGTATTGTTATAACAGCCACTATTGTCCATATTCTGTGAAAGTTCAAGTGTCTATCTATTACGGTTCCAGAGATAGAGCCCTGTGACGGACAGACAGAGGAGGCTTAGTAATAGGGTTCCGTTTTTAAACTTTGAATACGGATTTGGATTTGAAGATGGTAGAACCCTTTGTGGTTCGACTCCGGCGGCACCACCGCCACACCTATTTCTACCTAATCACAGCCGTGTTAGGCACTGCTGTGTTCCAGTTTGAAGGGTGTGGTTAGGGAGACAGACTTTTCCGAGGCGTTCCAGCTTAGTCCTCAGGGGTAGCGGCGCATCTGTGGCCGACCTCAGGTAGGAATATCTAATCCTATCTGGGGTTGATTATTGATGTCCATGGGCGGCAGTAGCCACTTACCATCAGGTGGACTGCATGCTCGTCTGCTACTCTTTTATTATATAAAAAAAAAAAAAACAGAAAGCCTTACGTACATATACCTATATTTACATAATGTTTATTAATTTTAAATATGATTATTTGAGTAGATTAATTTAGTTTAGTATTAAATTTAGTTTTCTCATGTCGTGACACTCAAGGCACGTATCTAAACTGAAACACAGGAGCCCTGCATTTTGCCTACAGCGTTTCCATATAAAGGATTCCCACACCTTTATTTAGTCCTTACTTAATATTATAAATCCGAAAGTAACTCTGTCCGTCTGACTGTCTGTCTGTCTGGTTGTCTCTTCTTCACGCCTAAACCACTGAACCGGATTTAATGAAATTTTGTACAAAGATAGTCTGAGACCCAAGAAAGGACATAGGATAGTTTTTATCCCGGGAATCCCACGGGAACTAGGGATGGCGATCTAAGATCAATTAATCGGAGAATCGATTTTTTGGACCCAAAATATCGTTTATTTTAATCGACATTAGTAAGGATTGAATCGTAAACTATGCATTTGATCAAGTGGTGATCTTTAGCAAAGTTGAAGGTACGAATTTACAGTTTTATATATGTTAGTATGTTATATTATTTTCTTTTAAACGCGGGCGAAGCCGCGGACAAAAACTAGTGTAATAATATATGTATGATCTTACTCTCCATAAACCTCCTTGCAAAACACATTCGGGTACACGGGTAGGAATTTTCTATTTAAGAATATAGGTTCGTATGCCATTCTCTGCGACATCTGGAAAAATTGAGAAAAATAACGTTATTTATTTTAATTTAAGATCTTTAGTCTGTTTCTTTTATTCACTGCGGAGGGTAATGTTTATCAAGCGTATGCATGTTTGTATGTATGTACGTATGTAAGTTTAATGCCCATAGGGCTTGTACCGAGTTTAACATATTAGGTGTCGTTGGGTTCGTTTATATTGTGGGAGTAACATAGCATAACATATTTAGTTGTAGATATGTTTTATTTTTTTATAATTGCTAGTTTATACTCGTAGATGTGATTTATGCTGTGTATGATGAGACATACATACGTTAAAGGTGGTAGAACTCTTTGTGGTTCGATTCCGGCGGCCCCACCGCCACACCTATTTCTACCTCATAACAGCAGTATTAAGCGCTGCCGTGGTTTGAAGGTTGTGGTAAGGGAGACATACCTATCCAAAGCGTTCCAGCTTAGTCCTCAGGGGTAGCGGCGCATCTGTGGTCGCCCTCAGGTAAGAATATCTAATCCTATCTGGGGTTGATTACAGATGTCCTTGGGGGCTTAGCCATGTACCATCAGATGGACTGCATGCTCGTCTGCTACTACTATACTAAAACTAGGTATACTATATTAAAAAAAAACTGATGATACATACATACGTTCGAAGAACATTACCATCGGCAGTTTCGTATTATTATTATTAATATAAATTCCAATATACAATATCATCATAGTCCCGACCTTGCTAACTCCCCATCCCAGAAGCAGTACTTCAGCCGTGGCGGCCAGGGTGCCGCTGCTGTGGCTGATGTCGATGATCTTGGGGATGCGGTGGTAGCTGAAGGCCAGGTCGCGGCGCAAGCGGATGACTGCGATGTTGTTCTGCAGGGTCCGTGGGTTGTAGCTTGGGTGGAAGTATACCTGGATTAGATTAATTGGTTAATGGAAGGTATACTTGCGTTTTCAAGTCTTTTTAGGTTTCTGTGCCCAATTCCCTACAATTACTAAACCTCTGCTGTCTATACGTCTGTCCGTCTGTCACAGGGCTCTATCACTGGAACCGTAATATAAAAACATTAAAATAAATGGAAATACATAAAACCGTAATTTTTCCACGTTTTTCGCTTTATCTATTGAACCCTAATAAGTGGACAGATACAATTTTCACAATGTATTCACTTCTATGGCTGCTACATTAATAATAACAAATCATAAAAATAAAAACTATATCAAAATTTTGGTGGTACGGAATAATCCATGTGCGACTTAGATTTGCACTTGACCATTTTTTTATATTATAGAAATAGCAAATGAGCTAAATAAATTTAATAATAATGACATTAGACCTCCAAAGCTTCAACAGTTTCTCCGCCAATCCTGCTGTGGTTGCTGCCAATCCTCACTTCCAGAACCCTCGGATTCTCTCGAAAGTACCGATTATTATGCATTCTGCAAACAAATAACACGAATGAATGATCAGTGTAACAAAAAAACAGTGATATCTTACTAGTTGAAAGTTAGCCTTTCAATCGGGCGGTCCAAGGTTCAAACTCCAGCCACGCACCTCAGATTTTCATAGTTAAGTTTAAGATTAATAGAAATTATTTTATACTTGTTTAACTTTAATGAGGAAACGTATTCGTATGTAGCCAGCGCGGTGGAATACGGCCTCTCACCCTGAAAGTAAACCCACGCCCAGCAGTGGGACAGTGGGTTGACGATGACGTAACAAATATCCTTAACACATTTAAATGAGGACATTAGACAAACAGTACTCTTGAACGGGGACTCACGATAAACAAAACGTACATAAATTATACCGTTTCTCTCAAAGTAAATTTAATATTATCTCAAGCAGCTGTAAACACACATCTTGTTCAAGGCGCTCTGTATCGCGAAGGAACAATTCTTTTGTATTCGTATTTTCCTTTTATTATTTGTAACTCCTTTCTGTGAGGCGTTTCGCGGGAATATTTTCTTGTATTACGAAACTCTTACGTAAAGGAAAGCGTTTTTAAATGTAATCGCTCATGCGATACTATAATTAAGGTGTGATACGGAAACATTATTAATATCGATTCGAGTACTTCTCATAAAATTATTACGCCCGTCATTATTCATCTATTTGTCTTACTTATGTTTTGTTTGCAAAAGATCGAGATTTGATAATTTCTTCATACTAGTCACTGTCAAATTTCGATCTTTGGTAAGATAAAAATTGGATAGATTAATTGTTTAGTTAATTGCATCAGGCGTTGTTACTTTGCGGAAATCCATGCTATTAAGTTAGCTTTATTTACTTACTGTTTTGTTTAAAGTATATACCATCATACATATTGGTAGCAAATTGTTACAAAGTTGTTTTAATCGTAACTTACCTATTAGTTACTAATAACGCACATGAATAGATGCAGTTAATCGTCTCCATTTCCCATCAGGTGGGCTGCATGCTCGTCTACTTTTATATTATAAAAACCCACTCCGACTCACAGTTGCAAGCAAGCAGCAGAAGTGAGCACCAGATCGTGCCAGTACAGGACACCGCCGCACCAGAACCGTCCCATGACATGCACGGACACCATGAACGGGTAGTGCCTGATGGTGGTCCGCTCTCCCTTGTAAATGCGCCTGCCGTCATGCTTGTGGTACTCCTTTAGGTCTTCTAACTCGTTTTGGGGATCTGGGAAAAATATATTAGATTCAACACGAATATATTAATTGATGTCTTTCTTTCTCCCTCTCTCACTTTCTCTTTCTCTCTCTGTATCTGTGTTTGTTTTAACTCATAAACAAGAAAATTGGTGAATTGGTGATGCCATTATATGTTTTTCTTATAATACGAGTAATACTAAAGTCCTATTCTGTTATTTTTAAGAAGAATTCAATCACAATCCATCGGAGTATCAACGCATCATTGATTTTTTGTAAAGTATTATTTGCATTCTATACAAAATTGATTACAGATGTTTATGGACAGTGCCCAATCTTCCGTTTCTTTTTTTCTCTTACATAAAAACGCTGAAAAAATCCACAATTCCACTTGTAAGACTTACCCCAGTATTTGTTATCCTCTTTCCTAAATTGAAAATCATGATTATCATTAGGCGTTTCTCCAATAAATTTATCGATGATACTATCAAATACATCCTTCTTACTAATTTTACCGTAGTTATCAGCGCCCATCATTCTTCTAGCAGACTTCACTATCTTCTCAGTTTGTCCTCTTTCTGATATTATTTTCAAAATATCGTCCCGGTTCATACGTTCTTTAAGACGTAAGTATAGGTTTTTGGAATCATTCGCCAATAAAAATTGGAAGTGATCTTTTTCAAGCATCGCCTTATGAAAATTTGTTTCGTTCAAATTAGTCTGCACTGTTTGGTTTCTTAAAAGATCTACGTACTTATCTTTGTCTATTACATATCCGTCGATTTGTTTTAATTTATTTTTAAGGTCTTTGAACCTCGGTGTGTCTAAACTGACTCCTAACACACTTATCAACGTATCAGCTATGTCGTTCACTGTAATCTCTTCTGATTTCTCAACATTGTCATTTGCAACAATGATGTGTAAAACAAGGACTACAACAGCTTGTATTTTGTAGTACATTTCAGACGATGGATTACTCTCGTTGCCAATAAAGTAACATTAAAGTGTGTCGTTTTATTGCCTTTGAATTTTATAGCGACGTTGATGTGAAATGCTTCGACGTATTTTATTTACACGAATAAAAATGTAGACGACATTGTGTTTGCACTTGAGATATTAAAATTCAAAGGGATTGCTTGAATTTGTTTTTTGTTTATATAGAGGTGGTACAACTCTTTGTTGTTACACTCCGGAGGCACCTACACCTTTTCTGACTCATGACAGCTATTCGTAGGTGGTAGAACCCTTTGTGGTTCGACTCCGGCGGCACTACCACCACACCTATTTCTGCCTCATAACAGCAGTGTTAACGCTGCTGTGTTGTTGTTAAGGGAGATATACTTTTACGAGGCGTTACTGCTTAGTCCTCAGGGGTAGCAGCGCATCTGCTGCCAACCTCAGGTAGGAATATCTAAGCCTATCTGGGGTTGGTTACAGATGTCCATGGGCGGCTGTGACCACTTACCATCAGGTGGACTGCACGCTCTTCTGCTACTCCAATATTTTAAAAAAAAGCTAAATTGCTGTTGTGTTGTGTTTTGAAGGTTGTAGTAAGTGTTCTTATGTTCTTAGGAGTAGCAATGCATCTGTGACCAAACTCAGACAGGACTCAAATCCAGTGAACCCAGTAAGGTTAATTATAAATGTACATGGACGGTTACCGCTAACCATCAGACAGACGGCATGTTCATTTGCTCTCTACTTATCATATAAAGAATAGTGAAGTCTTTTCAGTCTTAGATTAAAATAGATAATATCAACATAATTTCAATGGGGTTGTATTGAAAAGAAAAAGAAATAACTCAGTACGGTAAAAGAATGAGAAAATACGGTATATCGCTTCAGGTTATATATAAATGTAGTAAGAAATCTCAACATTTTCTGAGAAGAATTTATCGTACCTTACGTTTTATGTAGAGCACAGCTAATTATTTTCTTTGTCGGAAAAGACTATAGAATCAATATCTTACAGAAGAGTTACAGTATTTTATTCATTAAAAATAACTATTAGGTTATCTGATAACTTTCCACCATGTTTTAGAGGTCCGTACGCAAAGGGTAAAAACGAAACACTAGTAGTACAATTACTAAACCTCCGCTGTCTGTCCGTCTGTCACAGGGTACTATGTCTTGAACCGTTATATATAGATACTTGAAATGTTTACAGGGTATGTATAACTCTAGCCGCTAATTTTCGCAATGCAATAATGTCTATAGGTGTATATAATAACGAATACTAAAAAAAAATTACGAATATTTGGTACGGTACAAAAGGTACGGAATCCTCCATGTGCAAGTTCGATTCGCATTTGGCTAATTATATATTTATACATTTCATCATACATTTATGGCTTAGTGTTTTAAAACACGTAAAGAGAATAGTTTTTTTCGAAATTATGTTTTTTTTTTTGTTATTTGAACTAATTTATTTATAATAATTGAATTTAAATATTTCGTCGTTAAATAAATCCATTTTGGAACATTTCAATTGCTTAAAGAAATATTCTAAATCTAAAAAAAGAAACATATTTTCGATGTATTAAGTTATTTAACTAACTTAATTTATTCATATTACCAAATGAGCGTTAAATAGCCACTTCTACTAGATATAATGGTCTTCACAAAGGAACCTAACCTTATTTTCTATTTATAATTGGTTATACGATGGCGGTAATTGAATTATTTGTTTGATTGTGATTGTAATTGTGACCTCTAATTGATATTTTGTTATATAAGCTTTCAGATTGTTTATTTTCTTATTGCTTTATATATTAAAAATATATGTATTTCTCATATAAAATATAGGAGTATCAGACGAGCATGCAGTTCACCTGATGGTAAGTGGCTACTGCCGCCCATGGACATCTGTAATAAATCTCAGGTATGATTAAATTTCTAGCTGAGGTCGACCACAGATTCGCCGCTAACCCTGACGACAAAGCTGGAATGCTTCGGAAAAGTTTGTCTCCCTTTTCCTTCAAACTAAAACACAGCTGTGCTTAAAACTGATATTATTAGGCAGAAATAGCCGAGCCGAACCACAAAGGGTAGAACCCTTAATATAATGTTTTTTACTGGAATTCTTTTGGGCAATGTACATAATACCTACTACAAATATCATACCAGTCTGATGTTTAATTAAGCATCGAAATGTATTATAATTTGACCTTTAATTTTGTTATTTTGGCCTCGTATCAATAAAATGTCAAACAATATCATGTGTCTCACACCAAGATTAAAGCTATATTCATACGATTAATAGGCAGAATATAATAAAACATTGACATCCTAATTTAAACAATAAATATAAATTTAATGAAATATTAATGTGTAGGTGGTAGCACCCCTTGTGGTTTTACTGCGGCGGCACCACCGCCACACCTATTTCTGCCTAAGAACAGCAGTGTTAAGCGCTGCATTGTTCTGGTTTGAAGGGTGTGATAAGAGAAACATACTTCTCCGTGGCGCTCCGAAGAGAGGTCGCATGTGTGGTCGACGTCAGGTAAGAATATTTAATCCTATCTAGGGTTGATTACAGATGTCAATGGGCGGCAGTAGACACTTATCATTAAGTGGACTGCATACTTATCTGCTACCCCTATATAATAAAAAAGAACTTCATCTTAAAAAAACGCTTCCGAAAAACAAGTTAATCTTCATCTATAAAACAAGCGTCTAAATCTAGATGATGTTCTGAAATATCAACCGATAAGGTAATGTTTCCAATTTGACGTGGGAATGATGGATGACAGATTTTCTATTTTGTATCTGTAATAATAATTTATGGAGAATAATATCCGGTGGCGTTTCGTATTTCCAGTTTATTATGATGATGTTTTAGCATTAATGGTGGTGGGACCTTCCGTGGGTAGAGTTCAGAGGCACTATCGCTACACCTATTTCTGCCTAATCCGCCACACCTATTTCTGCCTAATTAAAGGTGGTAGAACACTGTCGTTCGACTCTGGCGGCACCAGCGCCACACCTATTTCTGCCTAATAACAGCAGTGTTAGGCGCTACTGTGTGTGGTAAGGGTGTGGTAAGGGAGACATACTTTTTCGAGGCGTTCCAGCTTAGTCCTCAAGGGTAGCGGCGTATCTATGGCCGACCACACGTAGGAATATCTAATTCTATCTGGGGTTGATTACAGATTTAGCGGCAGTAGCCACTTACCATCAGGCGGACTGCATGCTCTTCTGCTACTCCTACATGTTTAAAAACAATCTATTTCTATCTAATAACCACAGTGTTAACCGTCGATGGTTTTGTTTGAAGGACACACACACATTCGAGGCTTTGCAACTTAGACCTCGAGGGTTGAAATGCAACTATGGGTATAACAGATAGTTCTTTAGTCCAATCTGGGATCGATTATATAATAAACTCGACCAGTGAGGATATGTCCATGGGCGGCAGTAGCCATCTCCTATCAGATTTTAGTATTTGTTATTATAGCGGCCACTGTTGTACACGCTCTGTAACAATTTCAAGTGTCTACCTTATTATATATATATAAAACATGAAATTAAATACTAATTAAAATAAATTAAACTATGTACAAATAATTAAAGTACCTAAGCATAACTTACAATTTTAAATTAAAATATCAATAATAACAAAATTAAACTTATAAAATAAAAACGTCGTCCAAAACTCTTTCTTGTGGCATAGTGCCCAGAACACTGGCAGCGTTACCTCGCTGTACAGCGAGGCTAATTTTTTGTGCGAAATAGCTGCCACTAGTAGTATCTATTATATTTATTAGTGTCTACCTATTACGTTTCACGAGGTAGAGCCCTGTGACAGACGGACAGACAGCGGAGGCTTAGTAATAGGGTTCCGTTTTTATGATAAATACGGTGACTTTAATGACGATAGAAGGCTACTACAATTATATAGTTATCTATCTAATATCCTAAATAAATTCTATGAAACGTATGCACTGAGCTATTTTACGCCCACACATACCCCTACATATGCAGGTTCACTTAAGCTTAGTGTCAAAATTTCAACGTTTTCCAGGAAGGTGAAATACGTGGTAAATGTGATTTATATTTGGTGCTAAAATAGAACTTTTGCACATAAATTCAGAAGTAAATAGTTTTACTAGGTCTTTAATATTTCTATTTACTCGACTGTGGAGATTAATGTTTTTCGAGCGCATGTATGTATTTTGTATGTAGCATGTCTCATTTTTTGGCATGCCTTACAGTCCAAATGACTTAACTGATTTCAGCATAAAGGTTAGGTTAGGTTAGGTTATATTTTTAAAGGTGGATTTTTTGGTTTTATGTTATATCTCTACTTACAAGCTTTTTTTTCACTTGCTTTCTTAATTCGTATGAATGTGCGGTTCAAATATTACAATTGAATTTTAAATGAGATAAACCCAACCGACTTTGGAAACCTAACCGTAACAATAAAATATAATGAATAAAAAATTAAATTGACACCCACTGACATTTTTTTTATGGTAACAGCAGATGACATCTTGACTTTTGCAGTTAGCTTTGCAGTCTTACGAATTTTCGATCAGGGCACGTAACCTGACTGGAGTTTAACATTTTTTACCCATCATAAAAAGTGCACGACGCCGCTAAAGAAGTTTTTACTTCAAAAATATAATTTGCATTAATATGATGATGTCTTCAACGCCGCGTCGGCCGCTGATTTCCCCGGAGCGATCTCAAAATAAACTCGTTCGTTCTGTTTGTAGATACAGATGATAAGGATAAGGCTTTATTACGGTCTATGTTTATAATATTTTGTAGAGCCTTTGAGTGAGTTCGCGTGAAAAAATACAACTTATACTTTTGTATTATGATTATATTGTTCCACCGCCATTGCCAATTTTTTTTATAATATAAGAGTAGCAGACGAGCATGCAGTTCACCTGATGGTAAGTGGCTACTGCCGCCCATGGACATCTGTAATCAACCCCAGATAGGATTAGATATTCCTACCTGAAGTCGGCCACAGATGCGCCGCTACCCCTGAGGACTAAGCTGGAACGCCTCGGAAAAGTCTGTCTCCCTATTTAGTCAAATTAAATCAAATCAAATAAAAAAAAATTAAAATAGGTACTTTGTAGAGCACTTTTTGAATGTCATCTAGTGGTAGACATAATAGGTCATTATGGTAGGTATCTACAACAGTTATGGTGAATGACTACGAGTAGGTACACCTCCTCGCAACAACTTCAGAGCGGACTAGCAGTTTGGCGCGGACTATACCTCTCCGGTCGTTTACTACTATCTTCCAGATGTCAATATATTACCCAACAGACTTCTTAAGATCAAATCGTCAGAACCATTAGATATCATAATAGAAAACTAGCAGATAGCGTTATAACATAATGTCTAATAACTCCTAATGCCATATCTACGCACCATTAACCGGGTAATGATGTCTTCGAATTGCCCATAACTGATGTAGATACCTACCGTAATGACGTATTATGTGTAGTCACTTAATTAAGTCGTTAGTTGGCTCATAGACGATATAATTGATTGCGTAATGTGTAAACGTTAAGGATTATCAGTCCATTGATCTATATGAAATGTGCCTATCGTTAAACAATTATTGTTCCGTTGCTGGGCACGGGTCTCCTTTCATAGTGGTTTAGGACAAAGACTACTACTGGCCAAGTCCGGATTTGTAAACTTCACAGGCGTAAAAGAACTTTTTGCTTATTATTTTATAAGCAAAAAGGGGTTTAAGTTTCAATCGGATTTTTTTTTCACAGTTAAAATAGTGGGTAGCACTTGCCTATTGCTGACGGACGTCTGTAATAAACCCTAGAAAAGATAAGAGCCCTAAGAATGGCTACAGATGCGTTGCTACCTCTAGAACCAAGTTGGAATGCCACCGCAACACCTATTTTTGCCTAGTAACACTGCTGTTACTAGGCAGAAATAGGTGTGGCGATGGTGCCACCGGAGTCGAACCGCAAAGGGTTCTACCACCTTCAAACCTACCTATAACCTACAGTTATAACCCAACGCCACTTTGACGCAAATTGATAGATGTTTGTTGTTTCTCAACTCCGTCGAACCAATATTCATGATTTGTTGCAACTCTGACGTTTTGACGTCTAACTTTGAAGTGGAATATCGTTTATATTGACATTCATTCCCTGTTTACCCCCGGAAGGGATGAATTGTCAAAACCCCTCTGTGCTCGTCTATGTCAGTAATTCTCAAATGGGTGATTTGCAGTCAGAAAGAAGCAATATAAAGCTTAAAAAATATATTTTTACGAAAATGTTAAATACAGAACAAACGTATTATGTAGGGTATATCCCTTAAGTATCTATCTAATCGTTTTTTTATTATGATAATAAATAATTATAATATTACCTAACAGGGTAGAGGCTCGTGAATTATTTTCCATACTAAAGGGGCCATGATAGAGTTGAAAAAAGTTGTGTACATAAGTTTTAAAGTTAAGAATCCCACATAACCCCATGTCGTTCCCACGGCATGGGGTACCTTTTCAAGCTTTCCCCCTCGTCTAGAAAAGAAAAGTGTTAAAATTTATTTAAAATGATAAATTAGGCTTATGTTAAACATTAAATGAAATTAAACAAGAATTACACAGATAAATCATAAGTAAAACCGTAGTGTACCTACTATTAAAATATAAGAAACTCCTGTACTAAATTGAGTGTGTGTTGTCTATTACTTAGTCTTGTAAGAGTATATTACATAAAAAGAAGCATTTGTCGTATGGTAGCAATTATTTACCTACATAGTGTCACACAGTATAGCAACTGAAACTTAACTAAAAATCTTCCCAAAGTTAAATCATACCTTATGAGTTGACAACTTACGCCATCTTTTGTTCAATAGCAAAACAAACTTATGTTAATATTTTTCTATAATGTATTTTATAATTTATTATTATAATGAATGAAATTAAAGTTAGTAATGCAAATCTTTCTTATTCATATAAAAACCTCTGTATAATATTTAGTTTGAAACATTACACATTTCTCACTTCGTAATGATATTGAAATATATCGTAAATACTTCCATCTGTTGGCCAGTAGCGGAACTACATACTTGACAAGTTGCCTAAGTATGGAATTAAGTACAAAGCTTGTTCACTAGATGGCAGTTATTACACGTTTAACATTTTATAATTTCTGATATTGTAACACACAAATCTTTAACAAAAAGGATAAAATAGTATAATAAAAAAGGTTATATTAATAAAATTAAGTAATCTTTATAAATATCAATTATCACAAGATTGGCAATCTTATAGTTACAGTTGAATAATTAAACAAAATTATTATTATAAAAAACTAGCTGACCCAGCACGCGTTGTGTTGCCATATAAAAAAAAAATGTTAAGGGTGAACAACCCTTATCACTTAGGGGTATGAAAAATAGATAGTAGCCGATTCTCAGACCTTACTGAATATGCATATAAAATTTGGTGAAAATTGGTAAAGCCGTTTCGGAGGAGAATGGTAACTAACATTGTGACACAAGAATTTTATATATAAGATTAAACCATTTTTTCATCAAAACCTTAAATTAAAAAAAAAAATTTTTTGTGCTTAATTAAGTCAAATAATATAACCAAATAATAACAATAAAGCCTCCGTTTAATTAAATTGTTAATAAACTTGCGTCGGGTATAAATTCTAATAGCAAGTAATGAAACAACGAATTGTGGCCAAAATTTAAATTGCAAAAGGCAATTATAATACCATCGTGTAGCCACTCGCTCCATCGCAAGCGAATACGATTATTTGTAGGACAATCTTACTACGTTTTTATAACTGAACGTATAAATATGTCCAAATGAGTTTCAAATGTGGTTAGAGTAGTTTAAAATAAGTAGGTAAATTATGATTAATTTTGAATACTAATTAAATCCTTTCACTGGCAGTTAGCTGATCTTATAAGGAGTAAGTAGTCCTGAGTAAGTATTTTTATTTTACAGAAAGTGTGGGTTCCGCATAGAAAATAAAACCCATTAAACCCATGAACCGTATGAGTTCATATAACATAAATTAAACTATAAACTATTAAAATAATTTATTTTATTTTTAATTTAAATGTATATTCATTTTTATAATTAATATCTTTGAATTAATTTTTCATCTAATTATTTTTTACCTCATCTAGCTCGCTTCTCGCAATTCGGATATGGTCTGACAAAGTATTTATAAGCCTCACAAACTTGCTGGATTATAGGTAGGTCCTATTATAGGCCTACGAAATATAGGTAGGTTTTAACGAATCGCACCGGATTCAATTTGGTCGAATAATTGCCGTCGGAGGCCACGAGAACACTGAAAGATAACGTGAAAAGTATAAGATTTAGTGAAAAGCAACAAATTTCATACACTTAACATTTTAAAATAAAATAAAATATAACTTAATATGTATAAATAACTTTCTAGCGAAAAAAAATACGACCTTAATAATTATTTTAAAGGAAATTGCTTTAGACTTATTTTAATTAAAATGAAATGTGGCATATAATTTAATTTTTAGATATTAATGTATATTTTTACTAGATTAGGAGAAAGAAATGGGTATACAGTACATCTCAGAGTAATTGAACACTACTGTCCATGGTCATCTGTAATCAATACTTTCTATGCCCAAAGACAAAGTTGGATTGTTCCGTAAAGTATATTTCCCTTAAAACCAGAACACACCAGCGCCTGACACTATTATGTTTATAGATGTCACTGTGGTACTTTCAGAGTCGAACCAAAACATTTTTTGTACCCGTTGCAAAAACCTATTTTTTTATAATATAAGAGTAGCAGACGACCATGCAGTCCACCTGATGGTAAGTGGCTACTGCCGCCCATGGACATCTGTAATCAACTCCAGACAGGATTAGATATTCGTACCTGAGGTCGGCCACAGATGCGCCGCTACCCTTGAAGACTAAGCTGGAACGCCTCGGAAAAGTATGTCTTCCTTACTGGCCTGGTCTGGCCGGGGATCGAACCCGGGACCCTTTGCGTGTCAGACCGGTATGGTGACCGCTCCGCCACGCGGGTCGTCAAAAGGAGAGTTATAAGCTTTATTTTTTATTTATCGACTTTTTTGTTTTTATGAATTCGGAAACGCTATTTTTATGGCCCACAAGTTTGGTTTCATTAACGCTTCCAAATTAAACGCTTCGGTCAACAGAACGTCGTTCAGCTGCACACAAATTTAAGGAAAACATCCCTTAATTGTTATAACGGGAATCTGTAATGAAGCTTGATTTGTAATGAAGCTTGATTTGTTTTATAATCTTGTACAGGAATAAATTTAGCCGGTTGCGCGAGGGTAATGTTTTTGGAGCCTATGTCTATATCATTGTTCATTCTTTGGCATGCTTTACAGTTTAAACGGCTTGACGGATTATAACATGAGGTGTCGTTGGATTTGTCTAAATTGTAGGAGCGACTATAGAACCATATTGAGCAATCAGATTTTTGTTTTTGTAATATAGCTAGTTAGGTAATTTTAAAGTTAGAGTAGTAGTGATTATAGGTACCTCGAATACGATTACCCCAAATTCAGTGATAGCCGACATTATTCGACATCACAATTGTCCTCTCCAATTGCCGAATTCGAATCCGTGCGATTTTTCAAAATTATGTGCGTATTAGAAATTAATTAACTTCTACGATGGCAAAGGAAAACATCAGGTAGACCAAATACTCGTTTACTAATTGTCGTCGTAGTTACTGTCCCACTGCTGGGCACGTGTCGCCTCTCAAAGAGGGAGATGTTTAGAGCGACAGGGGTTTAGACCATAGTCTACCACACTGTAAGTGCTAAAAAAAATTTTAACAAAAAATACAACCGACTTATATGTCACTACAATGTAAAAAATAATTGAAATAAATGTTGGATTAGTACATAGTTCTGAAGTCGGCTCATATTAGACACGCTGTTTACATCGTTATCCAACGAAATATATTGAGCGCCGACTCACATGTCCACACACGAAATTAAGGCCATTAAAATAGTTTCATAAACGGCGAAGTTATGGCTATTATATTTACATGGGTGGAGGAGTTCCCCTCATTTTCTTCAGAACCCATAGATGGATCCTAACCATTTTTAGATGGGACCAACTTCCAGCTCGTCTCTACACAATAAAAAAAGAATAATTAAAATCGGTCCGCTAACGGCGGAGTAATTCGTGTACATACATAAAATATATATATATATATATATATATATATAAATATACCGGCTGAATTGAGAACCACCTCCTTTTTGAAGTCGGCTAATTAGTACATTTCAGACACCTTTGACATTTTATTTTCAAACTCTAAGGTGTGCAGGTTTCCTACACCGTTTTAGTATTAATTACTACTAGTTATTCCTTAGCTTACTACTTGTATAATATAAATATAGCCACTAGTACACTATTGTATATGCATCTAGTGTTAATTAATATAGTTGGTAGTGTGTCCGCCAGTTCATCAGCCGAGGAGCTCATAAGACGCTTTACGCGGTGACCCTCACATACATTACTTAGAATAGATTGCATGTGGCTCTCAAACTTTAGGGATATATAGGGGTACATTACAAAATGCCCTGTGTGATGTACAGATAATTAAAAATAACCGACTGCTTAAATTCAGTTTATGTCACTCCCACAATTTAGATGAGTCGAACGACTCTACATGGGTATATGAAAATTGATGAAATTTTGTGCTGCAAAGGGTGAAAATAATAAGAGATACATAAAAGTGCTCGAAAAACTCTCTGCAGTGCCGCAAAAATGTATCACTTAATACTTTACAAAACGAAGGTACATTAAAACCCGCTCTCTCTATCAGGCCAGAACATCATGGCGATTGACACATTTGTGATTTGTCAATAAAAAGCATCGTTGATGCCTCCGAAACGTTCTACTATTTTTACCGTATTATTTACCACCTTATAGGTAGAGTAGTATTTATAACTAAGTTTTTATTTTGTAAGTTATTTATTTTGGAGGTGAAAGAACCCTCATTGGTACAATTCCAGAAACAACACCGCTATACCTATTTCCGCCTAACAACAGCAGTGTTAAGCGCTGCTGTGTTATAGTTTGAAGGGTGTTGTAAGACAGGCATACTTTCCCGAGATATTCCAGCTTAGTCCTCAGAAGTAGCGGCGCATCTGTAGCCGATCTTAGGTAGGAAACTAATCTTATCTGGGGTTGATTTCAGATGTCCATAGACGGCAGTAGCCACGTACCATCAGCTGGACTGCATGCTCATCTGTTACTCCTTAATTTATTTTAAAATTTATTTTATTTTATTACAAAATTTATTTTATTACATATTAAGTTTATTTTAATGAAAAAAAATCGACACAAGGAGATATAATTCACGTTATTTAAATGAAAGGCATTTATCAGTATCAGTATTTGGCACAGGTTGAGAACCGCTGTTGGTCTAATAGCTCGTTTAACCCCACCTTGTTATCTAAAGGTTAGGACAGGACGAGGTCAGTAATAACTTGGAGGCTTAGACATATATCGTAGCAAATCCTGAGTTAGTTCTGACTAGATTCTTTTCTAGTAGTAAAAGGAGTGTTACTATTTTTTTATAATATGAATGAAAGAGGAAAACGAGAAGGCAGTTGTGATGTTTAGTGGCCACTGACGCCCATATATATTTGGATTCAATCCCAGATAGGATTAGATTCCTGCGTTAGCTTGGCCACGGATGCATTGCTACCCCTGAGGAAGAAGTTTAACGCCTCGAAAAAGTATATTTTTATTTTATTATATATTTTTTTATAATATAGGAATAGCAGACGAGCATGCAGCCCACCTCATGGTACGTAGCTACTGCCGCCCATGGACATCTGTAATCAACTCCAGGTAAGATAAAATTCCCATCTGAGGTCGGCCACAATTGCGTCGATAACCTTCAGGACTAAGCTGGAATGCCTGGGAAAAGTATGTCTCCCGTAACACACCCTTCAAAACAGAACACAGCAGCGCTTAACAACTGATGTTATTAGGCAGAAATAGGTGGGGCGGTGGTACCGTCGGAGTCGCACCACAAAGGATTCTTCAATTCCGTAGTTCAGCACAGTAAAAGTTTAGAGACTATAACTGAACGCAGTGATCTAGTGTACCATAAAGTAATTCTACGCCCCCTCAATGCGGGCTATTCGTATTGTATTTAAGGGAATGGCTATAAAATTAGCGATTTCATTAAACCAGAAGAGTAACCCTTTGTTGTATCAACTTTACAGCTATTTTTAGCTTATAACAATTATGTCAAGCGCTGCTGTGTTGTGCTTTGAACGATATAGGCATATAGACATTTACATCAGGCATTCCAACTTATTCCATTTGTAGTTGAATAATATCAATTAGTAATAATATTTTTTCTAAAAAAAATGTCAAATTTTTAACTTTTATAAACAACAATTGTCTAAAATAGATTATTATTGTATTACTCTTGCGCTTAATTAAAAACGTAAGACTCTTCAGACTTTCTGTAAAGTTTTTTTGATGTCTCTAAATGGCAGGAACCATTTATCATAAGGCATAATCATTTATCAATAGTTGTTATGTCAATTTTATAAAAAAACTGAATAGGTATTTAGCTTAGGTTTACGATAAATCATAAATAAAATTTCGTATTTTATAAAGAAAAAACATATCACGCGTACAGCTCGCGTGTTTTATGGCCCTACACTGATAAATGCGACGTCACGCCGGATGCAGCGGTTCTATACGAGTGCGACGTGTAGAGCTGTTTCTCATTTGAACTTACTCATCGAGGAAATATAATAGTATTTCTCATTGGTTCTGTTTACGCTTTTTCTCATTGGTCTTCTATGAGACGAAGGAAAACTTAAAGTTAGAAAATTGTTTTAATAAATTTTCTAAAACTTTTAAGATTTTTTTTCTGCATGGGAGGTTTAAATTGTATGATTTCGTCGTTAATTCACTAATTGCCTTGCAAATCCTTGCCACAGCAGTAGGAACTCCTAGCCTAAGGTTTCTCTGAGCGAACTATTATTTTAAACTCAGAGGCGTGTGAAGCCTACACGCCTCTGAGTTTAATTTAGCCTGCACGCCTCGTGATGTTTTCCTTTTACGTTATAGCAAGTGTTAATAATTCTAATAATGCAAACCTTTCTCACTCTAAAACTTGTGCCCAGAAGTGGGACAGTAATGGGTTACGTCGAGAATACACAAATATACAAAATTGCAACTCTCATATCTTTAATAACGCACTATTTCATTCCCAAAATTTAAAGTTGTTTAATTATGAACCGTATGAAAATACCGTAGTGACTAAAAAGGAAACAAAAACGGGAAAAGCCATTACTCTACGCTAAAAGCGTATGAAGTGGACAGTTTAGAGCCATTAGAAGTTTGTGAGCTTCAACTGCCGCTAAATTCTCATATAGAGTAGTTTTTAGTACCATTGTACCACACTATTTTCATATTTTTATGAAGCTAGCTCAGTCCGGTTGCCCTACGTTCGGTTGGTTTATAATAATTGCTTTTTAAATGATTTTAGTGTGCTTTAGAACACGTGACTGAAGTGAAACTTCTTAGCGCCATCTACATACACAGGGCGAATTTTTCAAATCGGTCTTCAGGGCCAAATTGAAACTATAAGGGTTAGCGAAAAAATATAGTTTCCTATTTGGCCCTGAAGGCCTATTTCAAAAATTCACCCTATATTTTATATATGGTATATTAATTTTCTACAAATATTTAAATATACGAAATGTATCTCTCTCTTTCTAACATCATTTCACTTCATTAACTTATATCTCCCTCCTGAATCCGTTCTCATCGCCCGATCACACTTTTCGTAACGCTCTCGTCACGCATTCACCAGTTACTCCCCAATTAGTGAAGGGAGTGCGTAAAGAAGTTTTATTTAAAAAAAGTGGGTCTCGTATCTCAAAAATAATAATTGGCCAAGTACTAGTTACTGTCCTACTGCTGGACACGGACCTCATCTCGAAGTGAAAGGGGCTTAGGTCATAGCCCACTGCCCAGTACCCTTACCAGGAGATTTTACGTTTCGACAAATATTACTGTTTTGGTATTTGTTTACGTATTCGCCCATACAAATTCCAATCAGCGCCCCTAGCGGATTGTGTCCGAACTAGAAAATCCTATGGGCCAATACGTAAACAAATACCAAAACAGTCATATTTGTCGAAACGTAAAAACTCATGGTAAGGGTACTGGTCAAGTGTGAATTGGTAAACGTCATACATACACCTTTGAAAACTCTTTTTAAAAAACTGGGGTGTAGCTTTCGTCACCGTTAAAGTAAGTGATACTTAATTTAATACATACCTACTCAACTCTGACAAGTATATCTCCCTTAATACACCCTTCAAACCGGAACATAACACTTAACTTTCCTGTTATTAGGTTGTGTTACCTCCGGAGTCGAACCACAAAAGGCTCAAACAAAACAAAAGTAATTTATATACACTTTTTAAAGTGTACATTACTACACTTTTTCTTTTTTATAATATAGGAGTAGCTGACGAGCATACAGTCCACCTGATGGTAAGTGGCAACTGCCGCCCATGGACACCTGTAATCAACCCTAGATAGGATTAGATATTCCTATCTGAAGTCGGCCACAGACGCGCCGCTACCCCTGAGGACTAAGCTGGAACGCCTCGGAAAAATCTGTCTCCCTTACCCCACCCTTCAAACTGAAACCCAGCAGCGCCTAACACTGCTGTTACGAGTATTAGGTAGAAATAGGTGTGGCGGTAGTACCGCCGGAGTCAAACCACAAAGGGTTCTACCACCTTCAACTTTATGACATTAGGATATTGTAATCTTAACATCGTTAGAAAATTAATGACAATAATGTCCCTAGTAGTACTCTACTACAATTTATCTTGGAGATAAAGCCGCCTACAAACGACGTCATTAGGCGTCCCTCGCACGTTTATTGCATGTACGATATTCAATACATTGTAACGTAACGAACGGCCTAACGGTAACGAAGGCCCTCCATTGTTCCCTCAGAGGAGTGCTCTGGAATCTAGACTAGGTTTTAGTTGTTCATTAGGTCCCTTGATTATATTTATGTTCGCTTGTAACTATTCGTATATTTTATTTATATGTCGTGGATATCGATATAGTTTTTTGATAATTTTATTACGATTAGACTACGTGACGTCACTTTTATTTAAAAAAGGTTTACCGTGAGACACGGATCCGTTCGCATCTCCATTGCGAAACTGTCGGTTTACCTAAGTAACGCATTTGATTGCTATGGTATTTTGCTATATACTTGACCGACTGACTATGATAACTTATTTCATTGTTACTGAATTACTGACTGACGTGTCCCTTTGATGTCCTAAGGGTGTTTTCTCCGATATAAATATTTGTTAATAAAGGTCTGTATGTTTTTTTAATTTATTACTACTTAATACACACTTACACACACATGAACGCATGCATGTACGCCTTACGCACATATTCATACAATTTCAACGACTTTAGAAGCTAAATAATGTAGGCGCTACTAAACGCAATGACAGCGTAGCAGTTATGAAACTCGGGCTCTTAATCGAGGGGTCCGAAGTTCAAATCCCAGGCGCGCATTTCTAATTTCAAAGTTATTTGGGTATTATAAATTAATTATCACTTGTTTAAACGACAAAGAAAAACTTCGCGAGGAAACCTCCATACCTGAAAAATTTTAAACCGTTTGTTTTCAAAACGTTTGTGAAGTCTACCAATTCACACTTAGCCTTCGCTGTGGACTATGGCGTGAACCTTCTCATAATGAGAGGAGACCCGTGTCCAGCAGTGGGAAAGTAATGGGTTGGTGATGAAGGTATTACTATTATAATAAATACTCGTATCTATTTTCCAAAATCTTTTATAGTGGCTATAGTCATCAAAAGAAGACTTTGGCGGACATACAAACAAACAGTTCTGTTTGCTACAAAACACATACAGTTTTAAAAGTTACAAGGTTTAATTGGTATATTTGGTTAACATATTGAATTATCCGTAGTGAAACACACTACTTTATTATTTATATATGTTATCAAAGCAGGCGGAAGCTTGCTATAAATAAAACAAGTTTATTACGCAATAATAAAGAAAATCTGGTTTTACGTTTATCACGCACGTACAAGCTGGGGACAGAATATTGGCAAAATCATAACTATGGTGAAGAAAATTGAGGAATTCTTGAAGATATTCTTAATATCTTGAAGGTCGTAAATTAAAAAATATCATATCACTAGCTGACTCGGCAAACGTTGTGTTGCCATATAAATAAAAAAATGTTAAGGGTGAAAAACCCTTATCACTTAGGGTTATGAAAAATAGATAGTATCCGATTCTCAGACCTACTGAATATGCATATAAAATTTGGTGCAAATCAGTAAAGCCGTTTCGGAGGAGTACGGTCACTAACATTGTGACACGAGAATTTTATATATAAGACTATATTCCTATTTGAAGGTGATAGAACTCTGTGATTTGACTGTAGCGGCACCATCGACACACCTATTTCTGTCTCATAACATCAGTGTTAAGCGCTGCTATGTTCTGGTTTGAAGGGTATGGAAGAAATATTTTTCCGAGGCGTTCCAGCTTAGTCCTCACAGGGATAGCGGCGCATATGTGACCGACTCCAGGTAGGAAACTAATGTATCTGGGGTTGCTTACATACGTCCATGGACGGTGGTAGCTACTTACCATCAGGTGGACTGCATGCTCGTATACTGCTCCTATATAATTGCTATATTATATATACTCCTATATATATTCAGCAACATGGCTATCACAGCATTAACACTGCTGTTATAAGGCAGAAATAGGACCACCAAAGATTCAACTTTCAAACTTGTAAGAAGTTATGTGAAACGATATTCTAATCTGTATATGGCTGTAGTAAACTTGCCAAGTTAACCCTTATACAACTTATACACAAAATCTCAGATCATATATAGTTAATACGAAACGATCTTCTTCTCAAATTATTGCGACTTTTCAGACGCAATAATTTGAGAAGTTTGCTATACAGGTCAACGTATGACTATACTCTACTATACTACTATAGACGATACTCTTGGGACATTTTTTTTATAATATAGGAGTAGCGGACGAACATGCAGTCCACCGTGGTAAGTGGCTACTACCGCCCATGGACAACTGTAGTCAACCCCAGATAGTATTATATGTCTATCTGAGCGCGGCCGAGGGCATGTATGTTTTTCAGGTAACTCTATTCAGCCAAGAAAATCTTTATTTATCTACAGACAGCACAAACATAGTATCATTCTATATAATGTGTATGAAGTATGAACGTAAATATTTACATCTTCTGTAGGTAACGCGACCGTGTCGACACGGGCCATTCCTGTCAAAATTTTGTGTAGAAAAATACGATTTTGCGTAACGTGGAATGTCTGTAGATGTACTGGTAAATGATGTTTTAGAAGCGCGACAAACAACGAATTCAAAAAAGGTCCAAAAGAATCGGATATCGAGAATCTGAAGTTGCCATTAACGACATCTGCCGTTCACATTTCAAAATCTAACAAATCGTCTAACAAATTTTGGAGAGATGCCATTTCTTAAATAGCCATAAAGTAGAGTCGCCAATGCATCGTCCGCTTAAGTATCCTTAGGTAGTCTTGACTTTTGAGCCGGCGATGCATTGGAGACTCCTCTGGTAACTACCTTCCATCAGATAGCACGTTTGCCTTATCGTTAGGTATAGAATAAAAAAACCCTTGCTATTCTTAATAGTTCGCGAGTGATAGCTGACGTCACCGGGGTGTGATTGCAAACACACCGGAAACGGAAAGAGCCGCGTCCATTATGGCGGTAATGACGTATTTCCGCCGCCCGCGATACCGGAATGGAACTAAAAATGTGAATACAGGGACGGACTTGAGTACCTTATATTCTTCATAAAAAAATAACAATCAAAAATAATTGTAACAAATTAATTGATATTAATATGTTTGGAAGTTTTTTGGTGACATTACAAATATTATATTATTATAATTATGTAACTCTAATAAATATTAAACTTTAATTTACCCAATTGGAAAATGTGCGTTGTTGCATAAAATCTTTTGAAGTTGAAAGTAATAATTATTTTAATGCATATTTATTTGTATACCTTAAAGCGTGTGTTACATAATTGTTTAAATAATAATTTGTTAATTACTTCGATCTACGTTAGATTTCAGGTAAAAAACGTATATGGCGTGATTTTTTTTTTATAATATAGGAGTAGCAGCCGAGCATGCAGTCCACCTGATGGTAAGTGGCTGCTGCCGCCCAAAGACATCTGTAATCAACCCCAGATAGATTTAGATATTCCTACCTGAGGTCGGAAATAGATGCGCCGCTACCCCTGAGGACTAAGATAGAATGTCTTGAAAAAGTATGTCTCACTTACCACACCCTTCAAACCAGAACATACGAGTAGCAGCGCTTAACGCTGTTGTTATGAGGCAGAAATAACTACAATAAATTTGCCCGATTCTATAGAATTGCTCACAAGTGCTTATGAACGGTGATAGCTTCACAACAGTGTTCCTGCCGTCAGTAGCTATCACATAAATAAACTAAAACATTTATTGAACAAACAACCTTGCGTTCTCCGTTCAAAGATTCATGTTCCAACTTGTTTGTCTGAAAACAATTAGGAACGCTGCATATTTTGTAAACACTGCATTATCTGTCTCGCTCGCTCTCGTTGTCACATTGTATGGGCTAGGGTTGTCACACGTCGAAAGTATTTTTGTATTGAAGGAACTTATTAAAGGCACCCCCGCTACACTTATTTCTGCCTAATATCAGCAGTGTTAGCGCTGTTCAGCTTTTAAGGGTTAAAATACTCGTATAGGGTTTTCTACACATATAACCCAACTAAGATTTTTTCGAGAGACGAATATACAAAGAAAGACACAATATATGTGTATTAGTCTTATAGAAATCAGTCTGACCGAGCATCAAACTTGGAACCCACTGCGTGGCAAATGGGTTTGTTGACCGCTCCACGCGGGTCAGGTCGTAGCAAGGGAAATATAATGATCCGAGGCGTTCCAACTTAGTCCCTAGGGAAGCAAAACATATGTGGCTAACCTCAGGTAGGAATCCAATCTTATCTGGGGTTGATTGTGAACCATGGGTGGCAATAGCCACTTAGCAGCAATTGGACTACATGTTCGATTGTTACTACAATATTATAAGAAAACTTATAAAACAGGAACCGCTTTGAAAATTTTGAAATGTGACAACCCTACCAAAGACAATTCCTCTAAAGAGATCCGCTTCCCAAAGATTTTCAGTGTTGGAGATTTAACGTAATAAATTGTAGAAGTTAATGTTCTTGGACTCAGGTGTCTCACGTGCTTCAAGATATATTCCACTTTCTGCTTAGTTATAAATGACTGTTCACGATTTATAATGTTCCTTATATATCTATTTATTTTATTTGTAATCCTAACTTTCTCCACATTTTTTTTAAATGCTTTCTACACTCACAGCCCCACACTAGGATTCCCTGTGTCGTGGGTATCAGGGACACACACATAGACAAACATCTAGACCCAGAAACAGAAATCTAAATTAATCGTTTAGATGTTTGTTTGGCCGGGAATCGAACCCGGGACCCTCTGCGCGGATCGGTATGGTGACCGCTCCGCCACGCAGGTCGTCATCTGCATTGCAAATTAAGTATAATTTAAATAAGTTATGTCTTACTTATGCAGAAGGAGTACACGAATATGCGGTCCAACTGATGGTAAGTGGTCACTGCCTTCCAAAGTCGGCTTTACTTAACCGCAAGCTATATTGAAATGAAATCCCAACGAAGGTTAGCCACAGGAACCCTGTGTCCCTCTTTCTATTGGAATTGTTTGTCTTACCATACCTTCCAGCCTTGATACAGTCCTCAGCAGGACTACCATGAGTTTACAAAAGTATTACTCGCTAGCGACTGCGTAAAATAAATGTATGAAAAATTGTACAGCGCCTCTGGTGGTTACTCGTAGAACTAAAATCCGTAGTGACGTAACTCGATACGTAAAAAACCTATCGAAATCAAATCGCTAGCGAATGTCATTATGATCTATTGTCATACAAATTCGGTCCCATGAGTCATTAATTTGACAGACGTTGTCAAGAAATACCGTAACGATAGTAGTTATGTTATTCACTAGCAAAATGACAATAGTTTTCTATTTACCATTTCTATAGTGGCGTTTCTATGCCAACTCATGGTAATGCTACAGGAGTCAACCAATGAAGAGCTTTACCAATAGGTCTTTACTAATTGTACAGTATTTTGGCCAGAGAACAAAATGTATGATTTTAGGTTGCTGGTCTTTATCCAAAAGTTAATTTTGAGTCCTTGTGTGCTAGTGATAATAGTATGCAGGTGAAAATAATATACAGAAATGCCTTCAAGTCTAGTCTGCTTGCTTGGGAACCAGTCAGCCGTGATACACCATGCACAACACTGGAGTCAAAAATAAGAAAAGATCCCGGGACTACAGATAAATAATTTTATGTATCGGCCCGTGACAAGTTCTAAGTAATATCAAAAACAAATAATTACAAATTTGGAATAATTGAATTTTTTACTATTTTATTCATATTAGTATTTCGGTCAGTACGAAATTAGATTAGATCCGAAATTAGATAGATTTAATAGCTGAAGGTACGAGTAATATATTATGTAAAGCTAGACGAATGCAAAAAAAATGGTTGCCAAAAATTCTGTAACTTAACGTCTGAGTCCGTCCCTGTATGAAACCGTAAAGGCGTAAACGGTGTATTTACATAGTGAATTTTGATTTCTCGAACAACCGAATGTCGTTATATACCAGACCGTAACGACGTTTGTATATCGTTATTTTATACAATTATTTATCGCTACATACATATTATGATATTAGATGTTATCAATACCAAAAAGCATTTTAGTCCTACTTAAGGTCGGCTACAGATGCGCTACTATTACTTAGGACTAAGCTGGAAGGACTAGTCTTGTATAAGTATGTCTCCCTTACCCCACCCTTCAAAGCGGAATACAACATCACTAACGGTGACCACCCACGATCTGACGCGCAGGTCCCAGGTTCGATCCCAGCCAGACAGATATATGAAGGATGAATTTAGGTTTCTGTTTATGGGTTTGTGTGTTTGTCTCTGTGTGTGTCCATAGCACCCACGATAAAGGAAAGCCTACTGTGGGGGTGTGGGGCTGTGAGTGTAGAAAGGGTAAAAGCGTATGTAAACTAAGGTGGACCTATAATGACATTGTAGAATACTTTTTATTGTACAATAAGATTGAAAGGCGCTCTGAATCCAAACGAGTAATCTTATTGCACAATAATACGAACTGCACAATGTTTTCGTGTTCAGTCGGAGAATAGTATTGATCCCGTGCACCGTGCGTCTGCAAATTATTGCGCAATATTGACCCTACACGGTGCAATAGAACACTATGGTGCAAAAAAAATTAAACTCGTTAAAACTTAAGTCAATCATTGCGCGTTTTTTAATATTAATCCTAAACGGTCAATTATAATTGACCGTTTAGGTATAATAATACGGTATAATTGACCGTTTAGACGGCCTCTAATACGTGTGGCGGTGGTGTTTCCGGAGTCGAACCACAAACGGTTTTAATAGCTCAAAACACACAACTTACTTAATGGAATTTGTCATAAGAGCTTATGTGTTACTGTTTACTTGTTGCGCAAATATTCAAATGTTCCTCAGTTGGTGCCAAATGTGTTGCAACTATGTAGTTTTGTACAGATTTCACAGTTTTAGTTCAACTTTATTACTTATTGCGTTTTACGAGTCATTTACTAAAATGGGGTTCCTGTTTAGATGCTTTCTACAGACGAATTTTCCCATAAAGAAAATTAGACCATAAAGAAAGTATTTATATGAATTTGTATGTTTCAAAAAACAGTAAGCAATGATAGCCTTCTGGTTAAGAAACTCAGCCTCTTTATCGAAGGGACCGAAGTTATTTGCGTTTTAGAAATCAATTATCACTTGCTTAAACGGTGAAGAAAACATTGTGTGGAATTACCTGGATTTTTTTATTACCTTTGCATACCTGAGAAATCTAAAAAGAAAAACGTTTTCAAAGGTATGTGAAGTCTGTCAATACGCACTTGGCCAGCGCGGTGGACTATGGCCTAATCCTTCTCGTTCTGAGAGGAGACCCGTTCCCATCAGTGGGACAGTTGATATGTTTCATAAATCCTTTACTTAGACTATATTACTATCAAAAATGGTTATTTTTGATTTTTACATTGGTAAAGACTAATGTATCAAATTTCGACCATGAGGTGAACACTTATCTATGTCCGGATTTTCGGACCGAATATTATTAAATTTGACATACATAGTATTTTTTCATTACTAAGGCCATATTACTAATTCGTATAAGCATTAAATTTCAATGTATTATTGTGACGACACGCATAGGAAATAGCGCTACGAGAGCTACGAAATTGATCGTAGTAGATGCTACGAAGTGGTCTTTAGAGAAAATAAATTTAATATGACCATTAATCATTTCATAATTTTTTTTTGGTAATAAATATACGAGTAGTAAAAGTTTAAAGTAAGTAATATAAAAATATCTCGTTTTCTTTTTTGTTTTATTTTATACTAGCTGACCCGGCAAACGTTGTGTTGCCATATAAATAAAAAAATGTTAAGGGTGAACAACCCTTATCACTTAGGGGTATGAAAAATAGATAGTAGCCGATTCTCAGAACTACTGAATAGGCATATAAAATTTGGTGAAAATGGGTAAAGCCGTTTCGGAGGAGTACGATAACTAACATTGTGACACGAGAATTTTATACATAAGATTTAATGACATAACTTTCGGAATTCGTATATTTATATTCGTATTTGTTTATCTTATATCTTTTATTAATTTTCTATATAATAATATTCCTGTCTATGTATTATAAAATCAAAACTTCCATATTAATTTAAAAATACAGCAAATAATAACAATGTTATCTTCAAAAAATATTTTTATTCTAATTTGAATTTTATATTTAATAACAAGGTTATGTTACCCAGCCCGGGGGTGGACGCGGTACGCAGCCCCCGGTATGAATAATTCCAACATTACGTATAATGTTACACTTTTGTAATTGGATTTTTTTCAGTCGCTAATTTTGCATTTCTGTTATTTTGTCTGTTAGTAATTTTGAGATTAAGGGTCACCAAATGAGTAGAAAAATATAGAATAATTATTACTTAAATTATATTCACAAGCATTATTTTTATTACAAAAATGTTATAGGTAAAAACAAAACTCGACTGCTATATTATAACTTGCGTCACGAACACAATTAAGACAAATCCAACGACATTTCATACCTTAAAATTGCAGGGCTTGCCTTTTTTGTTGACGAGGGGGAAACCTTCTAAAGGTACCCGGCGCTATGGGAGTGACGCTGGGTTATGTGGGAATTTTACCGCACTAAAACCCCCCCGGTGGCCGTCCTCGGCGTTTGGTGGAGAACTCCGGGATCTCCAACAGAACACAACGGGAGTCCTCCTAAAGCGATGCCCTTCTATGGGGCTCTGCCCTGGGGGGAGCAATTTACGCTCCTCTTACATCCTCTGGTGATTACTGCGATATGCGACCACACAAACCGCTGTTTTTCCCGGGGTCACTTGCTGGACGGTTTGAGCTCCCACTCTTGCCGCCCGCAACCCCGGAAGCCCCTTTTAGTCGCCTCTTACGACAGGCAGGGGACCGTAGACCTATTCTGGTCTCGGTACTACAGGGACTTGCCTAGGAATGAAAATTACTGAAAAAAACATTACGCTGTGCAGTCGGCTAAAACGCTTGGTAGGGATGTCAACAAATAGTTTATTATGTAAAATAACATGATTAATTTGCTAGATTGTTATAAATATTTTCTGAAAAACCATTTCAAAAACATTTTTTTAGTCAAATAAGACCAACTACTTAGACAATTTAAAAAATAATAGAGAATATTAAATAATGATCAAAGTAGCCTGAAAGTGATCAATGTGATACGAGCCTAACAATAAAATATATGTAAATTGAAATTAAAAAAAAACTTCACTAATATCAAAGGAGGATCTTGTTAAAACTTTTCACACTGAATCTTCACGTCACACATTTAATCTTAATTTCGTTTTTCGGCTTCACTCTTAAGTTTTAAAATATTACATTTTTCTGCTCATAAACCTGAATCATGGCTTAAGTTATGTTATTACACGCGGACAAAAATTCTTCAGTTAGAAATGAGTGTAAGTCGCTTTAAGATCTAAATGCTTAATTTTCTTTCTTCAATATCTTCTGTGAAAATTCCGTCAGTCCTTGTAGTAACTTTCCGTAACTTCATCAAGAGATGGCGCCATTAGTATTTCTGAATCACGCTATCGACATTTTTTCCCTATTTTGCATACAAACAAATTCTTAACTGAGACTGTTGCGTGTTATTAAATCAAATTGTTTTATTCATAGCGCAATTATGTTAATTGCGGTGACAACATAATTGAAAACCTTGTCACTATCATCATCATCAACCCATTGTCCCACTGCTGGGTACGGATCTCCTCTCTGAAAAAGAAGGATAAGCCCAATATCCCACCGCGCTGGCCAAGTGCGTATTGGTGAACTTCACATATCTTTAATTTTTTTAGATTTCTCAGGCATGCACGTTTCCTTAGGATGTTTTCCTTCATCGTTTAAGTAAGTGATAATGTCTTATACGCACACATTTATTAGAGGTGCCAAAAATCGTGTCTGGGATTTGAAGATCGGACCCTTCGACGAAGAGGCCGAGTCGCTTAACCACCGGGCTATCACTGCTTGTCAGTATAGCAATATTTATTTCTTCATATTTTTTGGCATGCGGAGTGCTTATCCATGATAGTGATTTAAGGGATACCATTATTATTGCTACGGCCTGAGGTGTTTTGGTGAAAAAACAGCTCTGTTATTATTACGCTGACAGGTATCGTGTTTCTTGATGTTTATAAATGTGTACTGTTTTCTTTTATGTGGAAGAAACTTATTATGGTTTGATTTGCCTTATACTTATAAAATATTTGTTAATCTCAAAATATGAAGTTGATAAAATTAGAATCTACTCGTTGTATATAGTATATATGTTGAATGTAAAGCAGTTTATAAAACCGTCCACAACGCTGGCCAAGTTGGTATTGGTATACTTTATATACCTTTGAACTTTTTTTTAAATCTCTCAGGTATCCCGATGACTCCCTTCACCCTTAAATCAAGTAACAAATAATTTATACTTCAAACATAACTTTGAAAAATTAGAAGTGCCTTGGATTAAAATCTCAGACCCAATTGAGAGACTAAATTTAAGAAGTAACCGTTAATATAATAATTATTATTTAATTAGAATTTAAGCGGCACCACCTCCACACCTATTTCTGCCTCATAACAGCAGTGTTAAACGCTACTGTGTTCCGGTTTGAAGGGCTTGGTAAGGGAGACATACTTTTCCGAGGCGTTCCAGCTTAGTCCTCAAAGGTAGCGGCGCATCAGTGGCCGACCTCAGGTAGGAATATCCAAACGTATCTGGGGTTGATTACAGATGTCCATCAGCGGCAGTAGCCACTTATCATCAGGTGGACTGCATGCTCGTCTGCTACTCCCATATTATAAAAATGTATTACTTTATTATAGCCAAAGCCGCAATCCCGTGCTAGTCTGTGAGAAATAGCTGTCTCCGTATAGCGGTGGTGTTGAATCAATCACTCTTAAGAAACAGCGCTGACTGGGAAATCTGAGCATGATATTATGCTGTCCTTATTAACTATTTCTGTTAGTATATTATTCAAAAATGTAATGCTGCTTTAGTAAATGTTAGTTATTGTAGTGATTGGCTCGATTTCTAATTAGAATTTTCAGGAACTATAATTATTACTTTCATCTTCACGTACTTGATAAATATGATGCATTATTTCACCTTATTTGTTTTTTTTTTATAATACATATTTATCTTATATATGTCACAATGTTAGTTACCGTACTCCTCCGAAACGGCTTTACCGATTTTCACCAAATTTTATATGCATATTCAGTAAGTGTGAGAATCGGCTACTATCTATTTTTCATATCCTTAAGTGATAAGGGTTGTTCACCCTTAACATTTTTTTATTTATTTGGTAACACAACGTTTGCCGGGTTAGCTAGTAATACATAAGTAGCAAACGAGTGTGCAGTAAGTAATGGGAAGTGGCTACTTCCCCCATGGGCACCTGTAATGAACCCTAGATAACATTAGATTCCTACCTGAGCTCAGCCACAGATGCGCCGCTACTGCGGACTAAGCTGGAACGCCTCGGAAAAGTATGTCTCCCTTACCACACCCTACAAACCAGTAAACAGGATCGCTTAATATTGCTGTTATAAGGCAGAAGTGGTGGTACCTCCGGAATCAAGCAAAGGCGTATCTGTAACTCATAACAAAGCAGACATTAGTAATTAACACTTATTTATAATAAAATAAATAAAATCATTAATATTTATCCGCTCTCACATTGGGAATGCAAAAATTCAATTACAAAATACTTACAAAACCTGTCTTATGATGAGTCTGAGAGACTAATTTCTGGTTGACACACACACGCACACAAACACATACATACACGCACACACACACACACACACACACACACACACGCACACACACACACACACACACACACATACACACACACTCACAAGCACGTACATGTTAATAATGTAACTATCCTAATATTTTTTGTAAAGTATTATTTTACTCTAATATAAATAATATGTACATGTAATAAAATATTTACCTAAATTATAATTATCCGTATTGTATAGATTTTGGAACAAACTTCCTTCGTGTTCAGAGGGGGCGTAATCGGCTGCGACACAGTTCTTACTATTGCAGTTGTTTACGAATGTACAAATTGTGAAAATGTTTACTGTTTCAATAAAATCTTTAAATCTTTAAATCTTTATTGTGAGGAGCTCTACCACCTTTACGATATAATACTCATGAAACATATTTGTCTACATATTAAATCATACCCCATCGGTAAAACAAATGATCCTAGCGTAATAGAAAACGTCTGTAAATAAATTACCGTTATAAAAACGCTGACAAAAAATAAACATAGACGGAAAATAATTTATATGTCCCATCCAGAAAGAATAATAACGTCTTGAACTCATGCTACACGTTGATGGACATTTTTCTGAAACGCTATGCAAAAATGACCTCAAGTTCAAAGGAATAAGAGATAAAGTTGCTTGAAATCGTAACAGGGGGTCAGCGAAAGATCAGATTTCGCTAAAAAACTAAAACAATCCAAATAAATTCAGAGGTCCCGAATTACGAGTGCGATCTGTCCGCGGACCCGTCGTCCGATAAATCCGGATATCCTTTGCGGATTTCGGTTGCCGGGCGAATGAAGCTCAGTTGGTATCGAGACGCCGGAGGGGCGGACGCTTCCCGCCCCACCCCTAAATTTCAAAAATCCCTCTTTAAACTTCACTTACCTGAACAAAAAACTTCTCCTCGCTTCAGTACTTGAAAATAAAAATATAAAAAATATTCCAAAATTTCGACTCTACAGGTGTCCCACGCGGCCTAACTGTTTAAACACAAGTGATTTTGTGCTTTTCGCATTTTGTTTAAAGTCCTTTGTTCTTTGTATTGTAATCTGATTTATTGTTTTTACAATAATTTACGAACTAAAGCAAAGTGTTTAAGTTAAACTATTTTAAACTAATTGTCGTTTTTAAAATTGTTGTAACTATAAGTGTTTTTAAATCGCTAATCGTGGCCTAAATGTTGTGTGCTGTGATAATGTTTAAAAAAATAGTGTTGTTCTAGTTTGTTTAAAATTTAAAAATAAGATAACCATTGGATTGAAGGTATGAAAGAGGATAAATTTGTTAAACAAAGGATAATTTTCCTGAGGCTTTTGTTTTCGTATTGTTACTTGAATTCTATTACGGAGTTTTTAATTAAGTTACATCGTACCTTTTCTGTTCGCAAAATAATTATTTAAGTAAACGCGATTAGAATAATCTTCTCTGTTTGTTTTGTATCCAATGTTTTCTTATGATTGGAGGTGGTGATTATGAAATTGTATTAATAAAATAAACAGTATATTTTTAGGTTTATAAGATCATAGTTAAGTAATTAGAATCTGTTACGGGCGAAGGTACATATACAAAGTAGATAAAACGTTAGGAAGTTAAGTCAACAGAGCTCATTGGTAGCAACGTATCTTCGGCCGAGCTCAGAAAGGACTTTAATTCTATCTGGGATTGATATATCAATACGTGGTACTAACCACTTACCATCAGATGACCCGCATGTTCGTTTTCTATCTCTATGGTGGAAGTGGTGATTATAAAATTGGAAAAGTACAATAATCAGTATATTTTTCAATTTATAAGATCATAATAATGAAAATCTGTTAAGGGTAAATTCGCGGACTTTGTAAAAAGTACATAAAACGTTAAGAAGTTCACTCAACAGTCCTCAGAGGTAGCAACTCATCTGTGGCCAACCTCGGGTAGGATTCTAGTCCTATCTAGTATTGATTACAGATCTCAATACGTGGTAGCAGCCACTTACCATCAGATGACCCGCACGTTCGTTTGCTATCTCTATATTTAAAAATAACGACTAAAGCAGCGCTACCACTATTATATTTTATATTTGTATACTTAGTGTTCGGTTTGCTGCATTTCCATGTTGTAAAAGGACAACAGTAGTTTTCACTCCTCCCACACCATCTGGTGTTCACGACGGTATGCGACCACACATAACGTCGTCCTTCCCGCGGTCGCTTACTGGACGGTTCGAGCTCCCACTATTGCCGCCCGCAACCCCGGAAGCCCCCTTTTAGTCGCCTCTTACGACAGGCAGGGGATACCGTAGCCCTATTCTAGTCCCGGAACTACAGGGACAACAGTAGTGATAGCCTATTGGTTGGAAATTGACCTCTTAATCAAGAGGTCCGAGATTCGAATTCAAAACACGATCCACAAATTTTTCAAACCTATGTGCGTATAAGAAATTCATCACCGTTTCTATGGTTTTGGTTTTTATTTATTTGCGCGGAACCCTAAATATTTGTCTATAATAAAAGCATTCCTTATTAAACTATTCTCGGCGAAAGTCCTGTCAAAATCGGAGCAGCCGTTTCATAGATAAGCCAGAACAAACATACAGACAGACAAAAAATATTTTTAGTTTTCTTATTTCGTTATAAGTATCGTAAATATTTCCACATGCTTTAGTAAAAAACTTTTATTTCAAAATTACTAACGGATACTTAATTTTATTTCATTCATACCAATATGTATGATGATCCAGATAAATTATCGTAGAGTCCACTTAGCATCAGATGAACTGAATGATCTTTAAACACAAAAATTATAGCGAAACTTCGTTTATAAATTTTGCAAAATATCGTCAATACTGAGATACACATTTCAACTCAATTAGCCCATCCACTTCCAATGAATTGTAAAAATGATTCGATGAATTTCGCGAATTCGGAAATAACTTTATCGTTGAATCAATTTATCTGAGCTTTATTATAACTTCATCAATCTGTACTGCAGCATTGTGTTGCTGTCGTAGTTGGCAACGCATTAGTGTCCCACTGCTGGGCATCGGTCTCCTCTCAGAATCAGAAGGATTAGGCTACAAAATACCGTCATTATACATACTCTGTAAAAAGCTCAAGTGTCTATCTATTACAGCTCATAAGATAGAGCCCTGTGACAGACGGATATTTTCATTTTTATTTTAAAGGAGTAGCAGACGAGCATGCAGTCCACCTGATGGTGAGTGGCTACTGCCGGTCAAGGACATATGTAATCAAGCCCAGATAGGATTAGATTCCTATCTGAAGTCGGCCACAGATGCGCCGCTACTCGTGAGGACTAAGATGAAACGCCTCGGAAAAGTATGTCTCCCTTACCACATCTATCAAACCATAACACAACAGCGCTTAACACAGCTGGCATGAGGCAGAAATAGGTGTGGTGGTGGTGCCGCCGGAGTCGAACCATAAAGAGTTCTATATCCTGCAAGTCAGACGGACAGCGGTGGGTAAGACATAAGGTTCCGTTTTTACGACACCCTAAAATCAAATAATTACATCATCACATCATTACTGAATAATCTAATAAATCCGAATGCTATTCATGTTTATATGTCATACGATGCGGTATCCACTAATTATTACCGAAGTGGTTCGTTAAATACCAAATGAACCGGAAATTTGAATTCAAATTAATTTTAACAATTACCGGTGAATAGTATGAACGGAATGAGTAATGTGTGTTTTGTATTACATAGTTCCAGGGTGCGGTTATGTTTTATATGTTTGTGGGGAGAAATAGTACATCACTCTACACCATATTATAATAAATGAATATAATAATGCATAAATATAATATAATATCTTATTTACTAAGGAAAGTGGTATCATAATTAAAGCGTTTCCAAAATTAGCTCATCCGTATTTACTAATTTGAAGATCTACAGTCAAAACACGAGAGATTCTAACGTCCTTCATATTAATATTAACTAGTGTATAATATTTAATTTAATTATTATTTAATTTAGTGCGATAAGTATTAATATTTAGCAATTATCAAATAAACGCATGATGGTACAGAACTATATAAAACAATACAAAAGATAAGACATAATCGACTAATGAAATTAAATGCAAGAAATCATCCGCAAAGTTATTATTATTACTTCGAACATTACAGTTCCAGTCTCTTCGCGTTCTATCAAAATCCTTAGAGACTCCGACTATAACCAACTTGAACGTTCCGCGTAACAGTTAGTTTATTGAAACAATACAAGACTCATTGTCCGGAGTGCGGGACATTGAGGCACTCCAACTCAGTCTTTAGCGATAGCAAAGCATCTTAAGTCGACCTCAGGTACGTATCTAATTTTATCTGAGGTTGACTATCTGATATCTATGAGTAGGAATGGAAACTTACCATCATGTGGACTGCATGCTTGTTTTGAAATTTTATCCTATGTAAAAAAAAACAAACTAGATAAAATACAGTCGACTAAATGAAATGAAAGGCAAGAAATCATCCGCAAAGTTATTACGACAAACATTAGAGCTCCAGTCTCTTCGCGTTCCAACAAAATCCTTAGAGACTCCGACTATAACCAAGTTGAGCGTTCCGCGTAACAGTTAGTTCATTGAAACAATACAAGACCCTCATTGTTCGGAGTGCGGGACTTACGAACGACGAAAGCTGAGCTTCCAACCATTTATTATTTAAGATTAGCTTTTGTTCAACTTTTCTCGAAATTACTGCAATTGTAGCTCACTTTTGTTTGACTTAAAATGTTTAACATTACCTATATTTCGTACTTACTGGGTTAAGTTGGTATGAAAAGTTTCAAGTGGAGACAAGAGGGATTAACAATAAATACTGAATTTAATGACTGCTACTATGTCTTTAATACTGTCATATATGGCACCATTTACTGTGAGTATTTCGGCGAAATAAGAGACATTAACAATTCATACATTTAAATAATTATTTTATCATTATTTATTATTATGACAGCTAATTATATATGCCACTAAATAAAGTGTTGTAAAGAATTATTTCTAAGAATTGTTCTAATTTAGGAGTAGTATGTGCGTCGGATAGATCAGATAGTTCATGTTTTAATGGTGCATCAGTGCCTATGAACTTTAAGGAATTTTTAATGACAAAAAGACTATACCACGTCCATCTACCTCTAATGTGATGCAATTCTAGAGTTTCTGTGAAATTCCGGCTGACTTACATATGAGGCGATCCTCTTAATCTTCAGGACTTGCAACGCACCTGTAGACGTCAGGTAGAGCCCCTACTCTTTATAGAGCTGGTGACTATTGTCCATTGGCAATGACTACTTATCATTAGGCAAACTGCTTCCTCGATTGCTTAGTCAACCGGAATTCCACTGAAACACAAAACTACCTTACTAGACTTATAGTGGCGTTACCTACCTTATTAGTCGCGTTACCTACCCGGTGTAGCTACTGATTCTACCATATTCTATCACCTTTCCAACTTAACACTGTTTTTTTTTTAATATAGGAGTAGCAGTCGAGCATGCAGTCCACCTGATGGTAAGTGGCTACTGCCGCCCATGCACATCTGTAATCAACCCCAGATAGGATTAGATATTCCTACCTGAGATCGGCCACACATGCGCCGCTACCCCTGAAGACTAAGCTGGAACGCCTCGGAAAACACTGTCTCCCTTACCACATCCATCAAAACGGAACACAGCAGCGCCTAACACTGATGTTATTAGGTAGAAATAGCTGTGGCGGTGGTGCTGCCGGATTCGAACCACAAAGGGTTCTACCACCTTCAGAACTTAAAACTTATAAAAAAGTATCTGAAAAACTCATAAAAAATATACATCACTTCACCAGTCAGTAAAACTGAAGTGTGTCAACGACCATTATCGCCACTCGAAACGCACAAGAGGCAGGCCTTTGAGCTCTTTGATACATTTCTTCAACGCGCAGTTGTATACGCAATTATACAATACGCTTCAGGCTTCAAAGAGCCTTTGAATAGAATTTTCTTATTTTCACACCCTTTGTATGGATTCAGTTCACTTCCAGACTGATGAGTGTAGATTATTGCGTAATACATAATTGTATGTTTTTTGACAAATACGTTGAATACAATTCAGTTGAAGCATTTCTCGATAAATTTTCATTTTAAAGAATGCAGCATATTTATAATTATTTTTTCGGAATATTTGATTGAAATTCCGAAATAGATATTTATAGGTAAATTCTTAGTACAGGGTGTTGTATTTTTAATCCTGTATTTTGTGTAATTACTAAAACCAATATTTATTTAAAGAGGTAGCGGCGCATATGTGGCCGAACTCATGTAGGAATATGTAATCCTATCTTGTGTTGATTACGGATGTCCATGGGCGGCAGTAGCCACTTACCATAAGGTGGACTGCATGCTCGTCCGCTACTCCTATATTATAAAAAATTACATATACACGAAAGACATAACCCTCCGTAGTAGGATAAAAATAGGAACTTTTATTAAGAAAAGTATATTCACTTCTATATATTTATATATATTCTATATATTTATGTATATTTCGTATTGCATTAGTGGAATGCACTTAGCAAATTGACTGAATGCAGTACGGTAAAAGTTGAAATTGTAATTCGTTAAATACTTTTTGAAACTGTTTTTAACCATCTTTCCTAAATGAGAGGTCTTCAATTCAAGCTTACGTGTATTAAGTTTTAGTTAAACTGCGAATTTTCAACTGCATTTTTTAATCGACTTCTCAAAGAAAAATGGTTATTATTTCTAATTTGTTATTTTTAAAAAATGTCAGCTCTAATTTATGATTTTTTGAAAATATGCTCAATAGTAAATTTTACCATTTATGGTCCAGATCCAGACTATGAAATTAAAAAAGGCGCAAACAGTGAATAATGTGACTTTCCTTAAAGAGATTTTTGAGTGGAATTCCTCTAAAAGTTGGTTTAGTATTCTTCAAAACACTCGTAACAATATATTTTCTAAAATAAAACCATTTATCATATTTATTATTAGCTCGAAATTTTAGTAAGTGTATAAATTTAGAACAATGTAATCATTATGAAATTAAAGGCTTATGAGATTATGAGTCTACACTTAGATAAGCCTTATTCCAAGTCTCTATCTACTCCTAATTAACTTTTGAAAATCTCGAAAGTTTAACGACTTTACTCAGGTTATTTTCGGGATATCCATTTTACTCGTAGTTACCACTTTACTAAGACTTTTCAAAATTATAGTTACGAGAAATATAATTAAGTACCATCATCAACCCATTACTGTCCCACTGCTGGGCACGGGTCTCCTCTCAGAATGAGAAGGATTAGGCCATAGTCCACCGCGCTGGCCAAGTGCGTATTGGTAGACTTCACATACCTTTAAGATTGTTTTTTTTTATACATCTCTCAGGTATGCAGGTTTCCTCACAAGGTTTTCCTTCACCGTTTAGCAAGTGATAATTAATTTATAATACGCACATAACCTTGAAAAATCAGAGGTGCTTGCCCGGGATTTGAACCTCGGACCCCTCGATTGAGAGGCCGTGTTCCTTAACCACTAGGCTATCACTGCTTTTTTTAAGCACCAAGTTCTAATAAATAAAAGAACTGTAAAGGGTTCACCCTTCACAGTTCTTTTATTGCGGTGAAACTTTAGTGAACGAGAGTAACTTAGTAAGTCTGCAAGTTGCGCGGCATGGTCTTAAGTTACTAAGTTAATTTCTCGGTTTCTTTGAGATATTTTCCTTTTATAGCTTGTTACAATGGAATTCTAATTCCTACTAATTTGAAAGTCAGTTTCTTTCCTACTCCATTCGTTTTGCTTTCACAGATCACTGTATCACAGATCACAACATCGTGAATCACAACGTCACAGATCACAACATTTCGAGTTACCCAATCACGAATCACAACATTTCGAACATAGATTAGAAAAGATTACTCACTCCTAACAAGTAAATGTAACCAGTTTTGACAATTGAAATTGTCACTGTCATCTGCGTGTTTGAAAAATATTAAAAAATGTAGTTTTTAGAGCATTTACGAATGAAACGATATTTCTCCGCATTTTTTCTTCGATTTGGTGTTGTTTTTACACCACTTTCGAATCAGAACATCACGGAGCTCAACATCACGGATCACAACATTTCGGATCTCAACATCACGAGTCACATCATCACGGATCATAGTATCAAGAATTTTGATATTTATATATTGCAATTTGAGAGATCTTAACGGAATAATAAAACATGGCGTTGTTAATCATAATTGAAAAGAAATCACTCTAGCTCAGCCATCATTTCGAAACATAGAAGGCTGTGTATTTAATATATGACCTCCAACATATACCATTGTTCAATGTTCATATTTCAAATATCAAGTTATCCATTTCATTTAACATACATTTAATATGTGTGTATTTATATTTGTATGAAACAAATTTCACGTGCGCTGAATATCTGAAATTTATTCCTTCAGGGATATGGATACATATGGCATTTAAATGCAAATATGACTAGTTCGAACTAGCTGTGTTGTTGACCACCTGTTTCACTACAGATGGTGAAAATATAAGCGATACAAATATGATTTTCTGAATGAATAATAGCTTGTAGACTATGGTAGAACTAGAGTTCTACCATATGTAGACATACATCATACAACCATGATACAGAGAATACAGTCAGCCGACTTCTAAAATATTTTTTAACACAAAATTATATTTAACATAAAATAAATTAGGAGGTGGAAAAATTTCGGCGGCACCACCGCCTCACTTAATTCTGCCTAATAACAGCACTGTTAAGTGCTGCTGTGTTCTGGTTTGAAGGATGTGGTAAGGGCAACATAGCTTTCCGCGCATTCCAGCTTAGTCCTTAGGAGTAGCGGCGCATTCGTGGCCGACCTTAGGTAGATATCTAATCTCATCGGGGATTGATTACAGATGTCCATGGGCGGCAGTAGCCACTTACCATCTAGTGGCCTGCACGCTCGTCTACTACTCCTATATTATATAAAAAATAATTTAAATTTATTATACGAAAACTTATAACTAAACAACCTTCGAAAAGAGTAATTTCTCATACAGGAATATGGGTTGGAGTTGTTTTAGTTATCATATATCTTTGCTAAATCAGCGGGTGATACATCTTGAAGTCCTATTTCGTTATGATTAATAGTGTCTCGGTGAATAGCCTAGATTCTAGATAGAAATACCAAACCATCGCATGAATGTGTTTTAATCATGAAGATACATCTTATAACTTGACGGATGATACATTAATGTGGGTGAATGTTAGGTAGCGATAGCCTAGTCTCAATCGGGGGTCCGAGCTTCAAATCCCAGGCACGACTCTTAAGTTTTGAAAAGTTATGTGCACGTTAAAGAATAATTATCACTTGCTTAAGCGATGAAACAAAATATAATGAGGAAACGTTCTTCTCTGAGAGTTGTGAGAAAAATGGGTGAAATCTACCAATTCGCATTTGGCCAGCGCATTAGAGTGTGGCCTAATCCTCTCTCACTTTGAGATGAGAACCGTGCTCAGCAGTATTCCTCTGAGGATGAAGTCTAAAATTGTAATTTTCAGTAGTTCTAATCTAAAGCTTCCAAATTTTCGAAAAATTCACATAATGTAAAGACATGTGAGACTATAATAATGTGTTGGTAATATGTGTCTATTAACGTATGGCCAAGATTCTCTTTTTTTCACTAAGTTATTGCTGAGCAGTGATAAGCTCGTGGTTAACAAGCTCTCGATCGAAGGGTCCGACTCAAATCCCAGGGAAGCATCTCTGATTTTTCAAAGTTATGTGCGTATTAGAAATTAATCAGGTATCACTCGGTTAAACGATGAAGGAAAACATCAGGAGAAAACTAGGACACCTGAGAGAATTTATACAAAAATTTCAAAGGTACGAGTGAAGTGTGATGTCGTCCGTGAAGTCTACCAATACGCACTTGGCCAGCGCGGTGGACTATGGCCTAATCCTTTTGATTCAGAGAGGAGATCCGTGCCTAGAAATGGTACAATAATGGGTTGATAATTCTTGCTCATAAAGTTCTCCGAATCGTAAATTAACGTACAATTTGAAATTGTTAACATTAAATCTTATTACTATTGCTTGTACCGAGCAAGTGAACAGTAAAATTTAACTGAAGCAATGAAACCTTGGTTATTTACAACGAGTTGTTTCGCAAATTCCAGCGGGATCTTTCAGTTTACGATATAAAGGCGTTACACGTGTTTTGGTGAAGTTTTATGAGTTTTATGAATGTTTTGCACAATATTATTAAAAGTGGTAAGTAAAATACACGCGATGCGACACGTCGTTACACGTTGCGATGTCGTGTCGTGTGCGATATTGTGTCGTAAAGGTTTACGATGTGAGCCGTAAATAATCTTGATAAGTTATAGTATTGTGGTGCGATACGTGGCACAACGCCGTGTTGTGGAGAGATGATATTATGTCGTGTCGTCACAACATCGAATCGTGATACGATACGCAGTATGATGTCGTCGAGTAAAAATTGGTGATGCATTTTTTCTGGCATTTCCTTAACAACATTTTTTTATAATATAGAATTAGCAAACTAAAAATGAATCTGATGATAAAAGTGGCTGCTGCTGCCCATAGACATTCATAACTAACCTTAGATAACAATAGAACTTCGTCTACTGTTGCGTTGCTACCCCTGAGGACTAAGTTGAAACGCCTCGGATAAGTATCTCTCTTATACCACATCTTATGTGCGGATATTTTAATTGCCGATATTTTAACCCGGATGGGTCGTGGTCACGATTGCCGTGGTCACGGCGAAACCACCAGAAATTAAACACGGAACCCTAAAATCCGCATACCATGTACAGACGTGTATCCACGTTACATATTACAATTCTGCGATAATTTTAGTCTAAAATCATTCATTTAAACTAATTTATAAATACCTGTTTTTTACACCAAACAAAGTAAAATTTAAAAAAAATATAACTGGAAATTGGAAAATACTTCCGTTGGAATCTTGTTAAACAGAACACGAAACTCATTCCGACCACCGAATAGCGTTGTCAGCACATGCCATGTATTTCGTGATGCATTTGCATATAAATACTAGTTTAAAAGTCCATTTTTTTAACTGACTTCAAAAAAGGCGGAGGTCTCTCAATTCCACCGTATATTTTTTTTTATGTTTGTTTGCGGATAACTTATTCGTTTTCTAATATACGATAAATGATTTGAGTAAGACTTCCATTTTATAAACGTTTTTATTAAATATAGTACGACATTAAGTTACAAAGAAATTTTCACGACAGACATTGACACACGGAAAAAATACAGAAGCGCCATCAAGTGGCGGAAACATAAACCATACATTTCTTAATTTGAATACACCTTTTTAATTTACTATTTAATACTCCCACTTAAATTAAGAAGGTGTACTTAATACTCTATCTCTAATACATTTAAACTTGTTAACAGATAAGGCCTTTGTAAGAAAATCTGCTAGTTGATGTGAACTTTCAACATAGTTTACATTAATTATCCTATTTTCAACCTTTTCTCTAATAAAATTGTATCTCACATCAATGTGCTTACTTCTCTTATGAAAAACTGGATTATGTATTAATTTAATTGCACTTTGATTATCTACATACAATGTTACAGGATATTCCAGTTCACCTATATCAATTAAAAATTGTTTTAGCCATAATATTTCTTTTGCAGCATCACTAGCAGCCATGTACTCAGATTCTGTCGTTGACAGTGCTACTGTATTTTGCTTTCGGCTATTCCAAGTGACAGGACCACCATTCATTAAAAATATGTATCCAGTAGTGGATCTTCTAGAGTCTAAATCACCTGCAAAGTCAGAATCTGAGTATCCAACTAACTCGGTATTGGTACCATATACAATAGACATATTTATTGTACCAATTAAATAACGTATAATACGTTTTACAGCATTTACATGTATAGCTCCTGGATTACTCACATATCTACTTACAAGATTTACTGCATAAGCTATATCTGGCCTAGACACTGAAGTCAAAAATAACAGTGCTCCCACTGCTTCCCTATATGGAAAATTAATAACAGTTTCATTATTATTTTTAGATAACTGTACATTCACATCTACTGGTGTAGTGCAACTTTTAGCTTCAGACATATTGAACCTATTTATTATACTTTCTATATAACATTTTTGATTTATTGTTATACAGTTTTGTGTTTTCTCTATTTCCATGCCAACAAAACTACTAAAGCTCAATACTTTTATTTCAAAATTATTTCTTAAATCTTTTAATATTACAGATAGAATCTCTTTATTACTTGACAATAGTAATCCATCATCGACAAATATAATCAACAGAACTTTAATGTTATTAAAATATCCTACAAAAACACAATTATCGGAATAGCATGATTTGAAACCGTAAGTTGTTAAAAAGTGAGTAAATTTTTTGTTCCAACATCGAGAAGACTGTTTAAGACCGTATAAAGATTTGTTCAACTTACATACTTTCGATGACTCAACCTTAATACCTTGTGGAATCTCCATATAAATTTCTTCCATCAGGTCCCCATACAGAAAAGCAGTTTTAACGTCGAACTTTTCTATATTTAAATTGTCTCTTGCTGCTATACTCAATACCAATCTGATAGAGTCATACCTAGTAGTAGGCGAAAATGTTTCTTTATAATCTATGTCCTTCACTTGTGTAAAACCGCGGGCGCACAGACGAGCTTTGTACCTTTCTATTTCTCCTTTCTTATTTTTCTTAAGACAGAATACCCATTTGCTTGTTATTGGTTTCTTTTCTGTTCTGTCTGTTATTGTCCAAGTATTGTTTTCCTCGTGCGATCTTAACTCTTCTTCTATTGCTTTCCTCCAATTTTCTCTGTTACTTCCATTAACTGCCTCATCATAAGTATCTGGTATGTCTACTTCAGTGAGATTTACTTCCATATTTTTATTTCTACGAGGTCTTAGATTTATGTTACTAAATTCTTCTATATTAATATCCCGAGGTGGATTATATGTAACATCATATTCATCATCAGCACTCTCCATATTTTCGTCTGATGAAATTTGATTTTTATCAGGTTCATCTGTTTCATTTTCTCGAGGAGACAACGGAACCTGTTTATCTATATCACGTCCATTAACATGTATCTTAACATAATTTTTATTGGGTTCCTTTAGGGTACTGTGCTCATCAAACTTTACATCTCTTGATACAGCTATCTTTTTTGTACTCTCATCAAACATTCTGTAATTTTCTTCATCATATCCTACTAGTATCATTTTAGAACTTTTCTTATCTAATTTCTTTCTCTTTTCTTTAGGAACATGGACATATCCTATAGAACCAAATATTCTTACATGATTCAAACTTGGTTTTTCATTATACCACAGTTCATATGGCGATACATCAATTGTTTGACTAGATGAACTTCTGTTTAATAAGTAGACAGCACAATTGACAGCTTCAGCCCATAAATTCATAGGGACATCTTTTGCGTATAACATAGACCTTGCACTTTCCATTATTGTACGTAATTCTCTTTCAGCCCTACCATTTTGCTGTGGTGTATAAGGAGCAGTACATTCATGCTCTATCCCTTTTCTTTCCAAGAAATGCCTAAAATCATGGTTTACATACTCACGACCATTATCTGTATGTAGGATGCGCACATCGTGTTTAAATCTATTATTTACTATGGCATTGTATTTTATAAAACATTCTAGTACTTCAGTTTTGTGCTTCAGAAAATAAACGTGGCGATAACTCGTGGCTCCATCCTTAAATAAAACAAAATAGCGCATTCCTGATACTGACGCCTCCTCTATGGGACCACAGACATCACTGTATACTATATCACCTGCCTCGGCTTGGGCTCTTTTGGATTTCTGAAACGGCAACCTTGCTTGTTTACCATACTGACACGCTCCACAAATAAAGTTATTGTCTCCAGTCAATGGTATAGGAATTGCTCCAGACTTGCTCATTTTCTGAAGTTCATTAATGTTCAAATGCCCTAAACGCTCATGCCATATTTTGATATCTGACTGTACCATATTACAACTTTCTTGAATAACTGTCTTCACTTGCAACTCATAAAGATTGTTTTGTTTCAGATAAGCACACATGACCACTACATTATCCTTCATTATTAGAGCATTGTTATTATTTTTCAATATTACATAACCTTTTCTGGTCGTCGCTCCTTCAGAGAATAAGTTTTTCCTTAACTCCGGCACATAAAGTACATTTTCTAATATACTTTCTTCCCATTGTCCTTTTACCTTTCTTTTAATTAAAATTGTTCCTTCACCACAAACTTCAATATTCTGTTTGTTTCCTAGCTTCACTATTTTATTTTTATCATGACTGAGATATTCATTTAATTCACAAAAGAATTCACGTCTATATGTCATATGCATTGATGCCCCGCTGTCTAATATCCATATGTCATTGTCATTCACATATGAAACATTTTCCGCACTAAATGCTAACATATTATTTTGCTCTTGGTTCTTATGAACAGATTTCTTGGGTGCTCTGCAGTCTCTTGCAAAGTGTCCTCTTTTATTACAGTTGTAACACACAAATCTATGACTTTGTTTATTTGCATCATCTGGAGTGCTATATTTTGGCTTCGCATATTGTTTAACTTGCCTTGGATTTTTCTTAGTTGTCACTAAGGCTGTCTCATTGTTGGTATCAGTAACTAGACTCGCTTCTTCATCGATTAATCGCGATGTCAAATTTTGGATAGTTTGACAATCTGAATCGAGCGAGAGCCACGCTTGCCGCAATGAACGATATGTGGGCGGTAATGTGCTCAATATTTTAGTCATAACGGCCGTATCACTCAACTTCTCACCGCATTCTCTGAGATCTTTAGCTAAGCTTTCTACCTTTGAGACATGTTGTGCCATTGTATCACGTGAACAATAAGTATATTGGTAAAATTTTTCATGGACCATCATCTTGTTGAATTCAGATTTATGTTCATAAACAGCTTCCAATTTATTCATCACACTTTTAGCTGTCTCACAATTCTCAATCAAAGAAATCTGATTCAGATCCATTGAAGATGTCAAAATGAACATAGCCATCCCGTCGTCTTTGTTCCATTGTACTTGTGCGGCAGCTTCTAATGGTTTTGGAGTATTTATATTCAAACCTTTTGCCCGCAACGCACAATTAATCTGGAATTTCCATTGCTTAAAGTTTCTACCATCGAACTTTTCGATTTTCATGGAATTTGTGACCTCCATTTTGCAATTATGCTTACACCACCTTTTTAACTTTTTCCGTCACGTACTTTTCTCTTTATATATATTGCTCTTTACTCAATATCGCACATCCAATCGTTATTCAAAGCGTCCTGGGTACATAACCTATTCGTTTTCTAATATACGATAAATGATTTGAGTAAGACTTCCATTTTATAAACGTTTTTATTAAATATAGTACGACATTAAGTTACAAAGAAATTTTCACGACAGACATTGACACACGGAAAAAATACAGAAGCGCCATCAAGTGGCGGAAACATAAACCATACATTTCTTAATTTGAATACACCTTTTTAATTTACTATTTAATATAACTCCGTCGCTTAGGAACCGATTTTGATGATTTTTTTTTGTTGGAAAAAAGATATTTCGGAGGTGGTTTCATTATAAAGAAATCAGGGTCTGATGATGGCAGACCAAAGAAATCGAGAGGAACTTTCAAAAATCCTAGGGGAGAAGAGTGCGTTTCTAAGTTTTCATTAAGTATTTTTATAATATAGGAGTAGTAGACGACCGCACAGTCCACCTGATAGTGAGTGGCTACTACCACCCATTGACATTTGTAATCAACCCCAGATAAGATTACATATTCCTAGGTCCACCACAGATGCGCCGCTACCCTTGAGGACTATGCTGGAACGCCTCACAAAAGGTTTCTCCCTTATAATACCCTTCAAACCAGAACACAGCAGCGCTTAACACTACTGTTAATGGGTAGTAATAGGAGGGGCGGTGGTGCCGCCCGAGTCGAACCACAAAAGGTTCAACCTTTAAGTATTCGTATTAGGTAGTATTATTATTTTGGCGTTAGAAACCGCTGTGGTCCGTCTCCGGAGGCACTACCTATTTCTGCATCATAATAGCAGTGTTAAGCGCTGCTGTGTTCTGGGTTGACGAGTATGGGAAAGGAGGAATAGTTATCCGAGGCGTTTCGACTTAATACTCAGGGGTATCAACACATCGGTGGGCGAAATTAGATAGGACTTTAATCTGATCTGGGATTGACTACAGATGTCCATGGCCGGTGTTCATCAGGTCGACTGCATGCTCGTTAACTTCTATATTATAAAATAAAGCATAACTAGAAAAATCGGTGGTGCGTGCCTGGAATTCGAACTACAGACCCTCTGATTGATAGGCCGACTCTTTACACAATAATTTAGTATAGTTAGGGTAAAAGGGTGGTGTGAACTAAGGGGTTGATATAATTATGTCGTGACAAACAATCCTCAGGCAAGTTTCCCCGCAAGCTCGAACAAGTTACGCTCATTTAAAGTTCTCAAGAACATGTCTTCAACTGTGAACTTAGAAATTGTACGTAAATGCTTTCTACACTCACAGCCCCACACTAGAATTATCTGTATCGAGAGGCCATGTATGCACAAAGACGAATACACAAACACCCAGACCCAGAATAGATATCTAAATTCATCATTTAGGTATCGCCGGGGATCAAACCCGGAACCCTTTGCGCGTCAGACTGATATACGAGTAGTAACAGCTCCGCCACGCTAATCGTCAATACATACGGGGCGAAGTATAATAAATACTACGTCCATACGTTTCCCAAGTCTCAACAAAATATTACGAATACAAGCGTGTGGATAAAGCAATTGACTTGGTTAGCATTTGTCTTCGATCACTAATAAGAACTAGATACACAATCAGCGACAAAAAAATGGCGCGACGAAAAGAGCACCCAAATAGACATTTGGGTGCGCTTTTAGGTTAGTAGTGTTTGAACGTTCGGAGAATAAACATGCCTCAGTGCTCGTTCAAAACTGCAAAAATCACACGTCTAGTACGCTAACAAATGATGGAATATCGTATTTTCGGTAAGTATTATTATTATAAGTAGGTAATTGCTATCACTCAATTATAAATACTGCTATTTCGTTCGTAAATAATTTATTTTTAAGTTTTAAAAATTATCAACAAAAATCAACAGAATGTATAAACCATTTAAATTGTAAAGTCTGTTACTAAGCATACAATTCTTACTATTGCAAGCCCACTTGATTTGTTCGGGTTACATGGTGACTCTGTTCTAACTTGAATGGAGACGCTATTGTTTTATATTTTTTTCTTTAATTTAATTTTTTTTTTTGTTATATAAAAATATTTGTTTTGTATAATAATTAAACATAGGCAATGAGTAAATAGTAAATGAGTGAAATTAAATTATTAAGTAAATTATTATTTAATATATTTTATGATGTCTTTTCATCCAACTGCCGCGACAATAGTCATAGAATTATTATAATAAAGTCTATTGTCGAAAGATACACTAAAATAAGATTGCTTAACATAGCCAAAAAAGATACGGAAAAAAAATAAAAATCCATCGAAAAGACTGTTTTCCAATAAACTCACTTTATTCAAGGGAATTAATGGCATCCTGTTGATTCCATATTTTTATTTTTACTCGACTGCCAAGGAAGGGTTATGTTTTTTGCACGTATCTTGTATGTATCTTTATAAGCGGACTTTAGCTGCACTGCATTTTATTCCCTCGGATCTAACATACGGCTGGGTGAATATTGACAGTTAAGGTGTCATTATATTCGTCTCAAATATCCAAATGTCCTTAGATAGGTGTTGGAAAAAACTCTAAATTTAAGAAGAAATATACAACGGATTTCTGTCACTACAAAGTAAGCAAGTAATTTAATTAAAATAATCAAAAACCCGACTGCACTATAAAGGCTGAAGTAGAAATTTCAAAAACAGTGAAATAGGCGTTTCATCATTTTTTAGCAAGAAAGCCAAAAAAAAGTTTTATAATAGGTATCTGCTTCAAAAACAAAAGATGTTCAAACAATATTATCCTATTTTATCTTCGTAGGGCTCATTTACGCTATATAAAGAACCTATGTGTAAAATTCCAGCACGCTAAAGATCCGCGGTTTCCCTTTACGTTGGTGTCTGGCGCAGCAACTTACGCATTTAGTCAGACAGTCACCTCGATGTGTTATACACATGTATATATTATATAATATGTGTGTAATCACCTTTTAATTTCCTTTATTTTGGAGTACTGCTCGCATCTCTGGGCAGGGGCACCACAATACCAACTTAACCCACTTGACTCCGTACAGAAACGCGCGGTGCGAATCGTCGATGACCCAGTGATCTCTGATCGGTTAGAACCCTTAAGCCTTCGGAGGGACATAGGTTCCCTCTGCGTGTTCTACCGACTTTACAATGGTGAGTGTTCTGAGGAACTGTTTGATCTGGTGCCTACGTCGCCTTTCCTTCATCGCACCACTCGCCGAAGGATGAAGTTCCATCCACATCAACTGGACCCGTGGCGGTCCTCCACGGTTCGGTTTAATAGATCATTTTTGCCGCGTACGTGCAAAATGTGGAATGAACTTCCTCCTGAGGTATTCCCTCAGGACTATGACATGGGGCTCTTCAAGAGGGGTGTAAAAAGAGCTCTCCTTCAAAGCCGGCGATGCATTGGCGACTCCTCTGGTGTTGCAAATGTCCATAGGCGACGGTGACTGCTTTCCATCAGGCAGCCCGTCTGCCTTATCGTTAGGTTACATATAAAAAAAAAAAAAAAAAAAAAAAAACCCCACTCCATAGTTTTGGTTAACTTTTTTTAAAACGTGTTACTATTTCGGAAAAACACCCACCATTTACGATTTATAGAATATATAACTTCAGTAATTCAAAGTTCTAATAATTATTTTATATCGTTAGGGGTAGAATTTCATTATTTTTATCCAACAAGCCAGATACAAAATTTCATAGTGTTTGCGTCAAAATTGACGGTTGTTCAAATTAACTTTTAACCCTTATTTTGCCCTCTATGGGGTTGATTTTTCGGAAAGGGATAAATAGGTGTGTCTTAATTCCTATCCAGAAAGCCAAATACTAAATTTTACAGTAGTTGCTTCAAAATTAAAGGATTTGAAAAAAACTGTCATCCCCTGTTTTACCCTCTTAGGGGTAGAATTTCCAAAAGGCCTTTCTTAGTACTTATTTACGCTATATAGCGAACCCATGTGCAAAATTTCAGAACTCTAAATTAAGCGGTTTTGGCTGTACGTTGATTTCTGAAAAATGAAAAAATCATTTAGTCAATCAATCAGTCAGTCACCTTGCTATTTTATATATATATACAAATTATATGTTTTTATAATCTCCGTTTAATTTCCTTTCATTTGATATCATACTCGATAGCTTCGGTTAACTTTTTTTGAAATATTACTATTTCGCGCCAAAAATCCGCCATCTTGATTTTTTTTTCTAACACCTATCTAAGGTCATTGAGACGAATATAATGACACCTTAATTGTCGACATTCATCCAGCCGTTTGTTAGATCCGATCAAATAAATAAAGACAAACATACAAGATACGCGCGAAAAACATAACCCTTCTTTGGCAGTCAGGTAAAAATAATTGAAATAAATGTTGGTTTACTACATATTTATTTAGTCGTGGGCAATATATTTCGTTGGATAACGGCGTAAACAGCTTGTAGATTTTTTAATTAAATTACTTGTATTTGGTTATATTTTAATTTTAAACTTATGATATTTTTATTATAATAGATTGTGACTGCATATTACTTACTTTCATTGATAAAGTATTATTATGTTCATTAAAATTAATTACTTCGACCTAATAAAAATATTAAAAGTAATGACAGTTCGTCTCCACTAATTCCTTGTCCAAGTGACAAACCACGGTCGTCAATTTTTTTTTTCTTTGTTTTTAGCGTCAATTTGACGCCACTTTTTAAGTTCATTTTTGTATGGGATTGTGTATCTAGTTCTTATTAGTGATCGAAGGCATTTGTAGCCGATTCAATGGAGTTACGGTTTTTTAGCAAATTACAAGAAATTTTTCGCAAGTGCTTGTGGCGCGTCCACACGTTTGTGCGGCTATAGAAGTTTGGACTTGGCAGACAGTGCTAAACGTATGAAGAACTTATCTTAAGTCTATTAACAGCATTACTAACCCACTGCTGGGCACGAGTCTAATCTCTTAGTGGGAAGGGTTTAGTACACGCTGACCAGTATGAATGTAGATTTGTCTCTCTTTTATGAAAGTTTTAAAACGCTGTAGATATTACCTACATAATATTTTATACCTACTATTTACTGACGTATGATTCTTGTACCGTTTCCTTCACAGTTAACTAATTGATATTATCACAAGTACCTACAATATACCTACAGGGTGAATTTCACAAATGGGCCTTCAGGATCAAATCCGAAACTATACGGTTTAGCGTAATATTCTAAAAGGAGTTAAATACTGTCTATAATATTTCTTAACATTTCAACCTGTTCAATTTATACACGATTTGAATCTTACTTGATGTCAGAAATAGACTTAAACAGACGCGGTTAAACCATGGATGCTGTATAGAATTATATTATTAAAGTGAGTATTCTGACTTCTGAGGAGTTTCTTCATGCGGTTATACGCTTCGTGGTTCTATTTAGAACTTGCAAAGAATTAAACCAAGAATTCAAGTTTACACTGAGAGAAATGTAGCTGTTTACGTGCAAACTTTGCTTTTTCAAATGAAAATGTTACAATTACTGTTAGTGCTCATTTGCAATATAACTTTTTATGTTTTTATGCAATTGCTTTATTTAAAAATGCAATACGCTTCAGGTTTTTGTAGCTGATGGGAAATATTTATGCTATAAAACCCCAGACTTGAAAAAATATGTTCTTTAATCCATAAACTGTCTTACTGCTGGGCACGGGGTTTTTCTCAGAGTAAAAGGGGTTTAGGTCATAGACTACCACGCTGAACAAATACAAATTGCTAGACTTCTCAAAACTTTGAGAACTTTTTTTACATTTCTTACTTATGTGGGTGCACATTTTCCTTCGCCGTGATAACAAGTGATAATTAGTTTCTAATACGACATAACCATGACTTTCTAAAAAAGTGTTAATCCATGATATTGATTTTTTGTATGCATAGCCGGAAAACCTAAATACGACAATATAAGCTTGACTTGGCGTAGGCACTGCAGTGCCCCCAGATAGACATTCATCTTTCTTATGAAATAGTTATGATAAAAAGCATTAAAAATTTGTATTGTTAATACAATTTCTGTAGAATTTAGAATACTTATCATTCCTGTTTCAAATATGCCTCCAGCATTCCCCGGATGCTCCCGCAAATTACCATTTTGATGCGAATCACGAAATTTCCGAATTCCGACTGACTTAACATCGTTATCGGATATCGATTGAAATTTATTATTTCCCCCACAATGTTATAAAACGACGTTATTTGATTAGCTACCTACAAGTAGATGATAAAATTATATGTAAATCTTTATAAGGATAAATTGGTCCTTCGAGCCAAATGTTCGGGTTACTTATTAGATTTGACCATTTTTATTTGAAGATAGGCTAATGGATGCTAATAAATACTCTATGGGTATTGGTTATAGTAAAGAATTGGATTGGTTTTAAAGTCTGGTCTCAAGGCAAAGAGAAAAAAATTCGAAGGAAGCTGGACTCGATTACCCAAAACTTCTCATCCTGGCTACATCCAGGCCAATAAACACAGATGGTTGCTTCACATTTTGCGAAAGGTTTCAACTGTTATTTCCCTACAGCTATACAGCTGAGGCAGTAGGATAAGGCACTTACAATTGCACGGAGACTCATACCCAGCTAAGGATGAAAAAATATCATGTTATATATAAAATTCTCGTGTCACAGTGTTAGTTACCGTACTCCTCCGAAACGGCTTTACCGATTTTCACCAAATTTTGTATGCATATTCTGTAGGTCTGAGCATCGACTTCTATCTATTTTTCAAATACCTCAGTGATAAGGGTTGTTCACCCTTAACATTTTTTCGGGTCAGCTAGTATCCTTATATTCCTCCGAATAGCAGACTGAAGGTCAAATCAATTTACAAACGGCCCGCAAATGGTTCTTAGAAGGCAGTTAGAACGCAATCACCTCTGCGCATACTTCGCAGTACAAACTCCCAAAGTTTCCGCGATAGGCCCAGATATTAGACTTCGGAGTCGTTTAGGGCCAGTTAACGTTTGACTTTCAAATTACTTTTTATACGACCTGTAACAATCGTGAAAACTTTAGAACGTTAGTTTTTAGGGTTCCGTACCCAAAGGGTAAAAACGGAACCCTATTTATTAGTATTACTAAGCTTCCGCTGTCTGTTCGTTTGTCACAGGACTCTATCTCCTGAACCATTATAGATAGACTCTTGAAATTTTCACAGAATCTGTATAATAGTGGCCGCTATGAATAAAAATAAAAAAGGTTAAAAATAAATGGAGCTCGCTAACAAGAAACCGCTATTTATCGACTTATCTATTGAACCGTAATAGATAGACAGTTCAAACTTTCACATTTGATTTACTTCAATGACTTGCTATAATAACAAATACTAAAAAAAATAGAAAATGTTAGTGGTACGGAACCCTCCTGTGCGAGTTCGTCTCGTACTTGGCCAATTTTTTACTACCATTTCACAATGACTTTCGACTTTACAATGTGTTTTAGACGCTATTGTAACTTGAACAGCTGTTCCGTCTATGATGCTCGTAAAGTATTAATCTGGTTGTTTTCTTTTCAATGTTCATGACGTGATAACGTCAGAGATATAAATACATCCGTTTCGCTAATGTAAGCCTTACACTCTACAGTCTACCGTACGGTTTACCTGCGCAGGTTTGCCTGTACAGGCCAACCGCACGTCGGTAGCGTGTGGGGACGGTGTACCGTACGGTGTTCAGTTCTGTTTTCGATGACATGATTGAAAACTATTGATGCGCTTGTACGGTGTGACTGCACATTTTCAAAAAACTGCACAGGTCTATTCCAACACATAGTTGGTGCGATGTACCTGCGCAGGTATACCTGCACAGGTAGACTTCTTCGGTGCACCGTATTGTGTATAGAAAACCAAAGCATTATCTAAATTTATCATTACTTCCCAGAATTTTAATCATTATAAGCGACATTATCCGTTAATGGAATAATAACAGGATGTGTTTTTTTTTCAAAATGGATTCGTTCGTTTCTCAACCAGGGAAAAAGATATTAAAAAAAAAATATTTCATTTTAGTTTTTATTAAAATCTGTCTTAAATTTGGCCTTGAAAGTTCATTTGACCCTGTATATGTATATCGAGTACTACGCTCTAATTAAAAAACTCACCCCTTTTTAGATAATATTGGCAAAAAATAGCTCTCTTAGCTCACTAAAATTCCAAAAAGTAAAAACAACGGAATGTTTAGTATTTCTTCTCTAAAACAAAGCCTGTATAATACGAAAGCCTTGGCCGGCACAGTAGTTAGCACACATCCGAAAGAATAGTGAAACAATGCTTTCAGTTCAACAAAAGACAACTTTGACGACCGAGCTTTGAAAGCTCACACTGAGTGTATGAAATGGTAACGCATGTTTAAAATAAGGTTTTTAATGGTGGTAGAACCAGTGCGGTCTAACCAAGAACGACTTTTTTGTTGACGACGAGGAAACCTTTAAAAGGTACCCGACGCTGTTTTACAACAGACAAAGGATACCGTAGCCGTATTCTAGTCCCGGAACCACAGGGACAAACCAAGAAGGTCTAGCAGTTCTTGCATTGTGCGGAAGGGATTTTTTTTTATAAAATTAGAGTAACATAATGAGCATGCAATCCACCAGATGGTAAGTGCCTACTGCCGTCCATGGACATCTGTAATCAACCCCAAATAAGATTAGGTTCCTACCTAAGATCAACCACAAATGCGCTACTACTCCCGAGGACTTAACTGGAATGATGCGAAAAAGTATGACTCCCTTTTAACCATAACACAGCAGAGTTAAACGCTGATGTTATTTGGCAGAAATAGGTTAGTCCTCAGTGGTAGCAGCGCATCTGTGGCCAACCTCAGGTACGAATATCTAATCCTATCTGGGGTTGATTACAGATGTCCACGGGCGGCAGTAGGCACTTACCATCAGACGGACTGCGTGCTCATCTGCTACTCCTATATTTAAAAAAAAGTGTAGTTAAGCAGATTCTGACACGTGTAGAAAAAATACATTTGTATATCTCCGATACTGTGTACAGCCGAAATTGTGTAAAGAATCCGACACCTCAAAAACTGACATAAAATATCTTACCCAAACCAATTTCATTAAAAGTGTTTTTAGCGTAGAATCATATTTTTTCAGAATTTCTCACCCGACAGTTGAGAGTTAGGGACGAGAGGGGGAACTTTTTACGACTTTAGAAACGCATATCTCACCAAGCTAAACTTACTTTTGAGTTACATTAAAAACCTGGTCAAACAGAACGCGTATTTTAGCGCCGCGCTAGGCGTTGGCGCTAGAAGTAACTCGTGACGCCGCGTTCTAGCGCCGAGTTGTGTTGTACGGAGTTGGTACGAAGTGATCACACACAACGAAGGCGTACGGCTGTCGCGGCGCTAGGCGTTCTTGTCGCCGAGCGTTGTATTTTTACAGATTTGCGTACAAGCGTCATTATAAGGAAAAAATTACGCGCGTACGCACTCTGTGTAATCGCTTACTCCTAACTCAGTAAAATACAACTCAGCGGCATCAGGATTTACTGTTGCGCTGACGCTTAGCGCGGTGCTAGAATACGCATAGTATGACCAGGCCTTTACAAAAAAGTAATTATAAAATATCTGTGTATAAATTTGCGAACTTATCTAAATTCCAAACGCGTATATGCAGTAGAATTTATTTCCTCAATTTCATTGTATGTTGGTACAATGCAATTTCTATTTTTTTTGTTTTCGTATTTTTACGACACCCATTTATGGTATTTCTACGTAACGCCAGTTAAGCGCTGCTGTATTCTAGTCTGAAATTGGTGGTAAAGGAGATACATTTTTCGACTCGTTCCAATTTTGTCAACAGGGAGGAATCTAGTTTTATATGTTTGTTTATAAACGTCCATCGGTGGCGATAGCCAGTTTTTATCAGGTGAACTGCATGCTCGTTTCGTTTATTTCAATATCATAAAATATATATTATGGCGATCGTTCCTCCGAATTGAAACCACGAAGAGTTCTTCCTTCAAAATGATTCCGAGGGACGGACAGATGCTTTCTACACTCACAGCCCCACACTAGGTTACCCTGTGTCGTGGATGCTATGTACACACACAGAAACAAATACACAGAAACCCCAGTGAATAAAACAATTAATAAAATGTTATAACGGTATGGTCACCGTTCTATATTATTTGGCTATGAAACCCTAAAAAGTAATATCAAACGAAATGAATACATTTCATTCCCTCTCTGCCAATATATCGATATTAACATCAAATACTCGTATCTTGGAGTGATCAGCCCAATCTTCTATCTATATATGTATATATAAAATAATGTTTGTCTGTATGTCCTTTATAGATCGTAATGATAAAATTCATGCTGTTCCTATAGAAAGAATTGTCAACTAGTCATTTGATCATGTGATGATCTTTAGAAAAGTTGTTGTGCATGAGCCCACGAAGGTTTCTGAGTTGATACGACCAATTTTCGACAGATGATGCCACTGTCATTTCAATGAAGGTACAAATTTTCAATTACATGTATGTCATGTTATTTTTTTTTCTTAAATGCGGACGAAGCCGCGGCCTCTACTAGTATTTTTTATAATACCCATGTATAGTATATTGGTCGATAATTCATCGCTTGTCGCAGATAACGTTGCCTATAAAGGAATCATAAATATTCCAGAAAATTCATGAATATGAGTTTTGTTGCCATTTTTTGCTTTTGTGTACGTGTAATAGGGCACTAGTGGCTTAATTTCATGTATTAATTCGTATTTTTTTAACAATTAAGAATTCAAGGTGGTAGAACGCGATGTATTTTCCCTCCGGAGGTACCACCACCACCACATCTATTTCTGCCTAACAATAGCCGTGTTAAGCGCTTCAATGCTCCAATTTTAAGGGGGTGGTAAAGAGATATGCTTATATAAAGCGTTCGGTTTTAGTCCTCGTTAAAAAATTAACTGTGACACACTGACAAATCGGTAAACAAACATGAGTGAGGGTTCCTTTTTATGCTTTTGACGTACGGAATCCAAAAAAAAAACTTATATCTCTGAATGATCATACAGGGGTTTTAAAGAAAGTGACTTTATTTACTTAGGAAATAATAGTTATATAGTGTAGTACTATTGTTTTAAATTTTAAAGTGTTCAAAGAGCCGGAGATTCAAGAAAACTTTGGAAGAATTCCAGAAAAGAACTTCGAAAAGATTAAGCAAAGACCAAAAGGCAGTGTTCGTGCACTGAATTTTTTTACTCAGTGGCTGAAACTAAAATAGAGTTACTGCGATGAGCAAGGAAGTTGTAAAATATTTATGACTCTTTATGTAGAAATTATGATTCCGTTCTTTAACAGAACAAGGTCGTCTTGAAATGAGTTCTCTTCGTTATATTTTTATGTTAAGGAATTTGTTAAATACTGAAACTCAGTGATTTAAATCCGTACCATCTCTACCTACCTCTACTATTTTGCTGTTGAAGTTTTCATAGAGTAAGAAAGGTTCAATATTTCTACCTCATAACAGCAGTGTTAAGCGCTACTGTGTTCTGATTTGAAGGGTGTGGTAAGGGAGACATACTTATGCGAGGTGTTCCAGCGACCTCAGGAGTAGCGGTGCGTCTGTGGCTGACCTCAGATATTAATATCTAATCCTATCTGGGGTTGATTACAGATGCCCAGGAGGGGCAATGGCCACTTACTATCAGGTTGATTGCATTCCTATATTATGAAAAAAAATGATATTAAAACCCCGAATACTTAAAAAGAAAAAAAAACATACTAAGTATATTTAACGGTGTATATAATACAACGCTACAAGCATACAGATTACAGAGTGCTTGTGCATTCATTTGTTTTATTGTCCCGATACAAGCTGTCTCGTGTAATATAAACGGATTAGTGGTTGGAGCGTATTCGTATCTTCCGATTTACATAAACCAATTTATTACTGGTCACGCGACTGTCGCACGACTGTCGCACGTGTGTCGGCTTAATCTGCCTGATTTGCGTTTTTAATTTGTGACTGGAATAATATATTGTGGCTTTTGTAGGTCGGTCAAGGTCGGAAAGTTCTTGGGTTTTTAGGGTACCCCAAGGGTAAAACCGGATCCCTATTACTAAGACTTCGCTGTCTGTCCGTTTGTTTGTCTATCCGTCTGTCTTTCTGTCACAGGGCTCTATCTCCTGAAACATAATAGATAGACACTGCCATTTTTACGTATATATAAAAATGGCGACTATAACAACAAATACTAAAAATAAAAAAAATGAAAATAAAAGGGGGTCACCATGCAAGAAACTAGAGATGGGTTGTACTAGGTAAATTTGGGACAAGGAATGCCTGTTCCTAGTATTTAAAAATACGTGATCCAGAAACCTGTTCCACCTAGTCCCATAAAGTCTCATTAGTACAATTTGGTGTGGACTAGGTACCTATTCTTGGACTAGGAAGCTAGTGTATAGGCGTTTATGCCTTAAACGTGTCATCAAATGGCGCGACGAGCAAAAAAAAAAAAGAAACGGGAACCGTGATATGAGCCGGCGCGACGAGCAAAAAAAAACGGAAGATACCTAGTCCGATAGAGTACCTAGTCCAGTAAACTACCTAGTCCGATAAGCTACCTATAGTCTGATTCATAATTAGGTGTCCAAAATGTAAACAAGGAAATGTCATTGTCAAAATTCGATTACAGGTATTGCAAACCTTAACAAATTAACAAGAAACGAAAAATTTCACAAAATTCAACATAAAACAAAAACTTAATAACTGCACACAATTTAAAAAAACGCTCCAAGAAAACTATAAAAAATTCGAGTTCGATCACGATCACGAAAATGAACAATATCAACTACGAAACTTAAAAATGGCGGCACATAAAATGTTTTGGATGCCGATTGTGTGACCATTATCACAATTTAATTTTCTCTCATAAATCTTGTTTTTTATTATTATTACTGTATGAAATGAAATTGAGTTAATATAAATATTGGAAAATGTGAATTGGGTTAAATTTATTTAGATTATTATTTTATTATCGATGTATTAATTGCATATTGTCAAAAATAAGAAACTGCCACTTGACACATATTTTCTTGATAAGTCAACACCTTTGTTTACATTTTGGACACCTAATTATGAATCGGACTATAGTCCGATTGACTGCCTAGTCCAGTAAACTACCTAGTCCGATAAACTACCTAGTCCGATATACCACCTAGTCCGATATACTACCTAGTCCGGTAAACTACTACAAGAAACCACTATTTCTTTTTCGCTTTATCTATTGAACCGTAATAGGTAGACAGTTGAAATTTTCACAACGTATTTACTTCTGTGGCTGCTATAATAACAAATACTAAAAATAGAAAAATATGAAAATGTTGGTGGTACGGAACCATCAGTGTGCGAGTTCGACTTGCACTTGGCCAATTATTTATATCTTTATAAGATTAAAGTAGGAAAAGGACATGGAGTCCACATTATGTTAAGGGGTTACTGCCGTTGATCAATAAATTGTAACCCATTCTGTATTGAGCGGGACTTCTACCTGAAGCTTTAAAAAAAGCTAATTATAGATACATTACCACTCATATGAGGTATAAGATGGTTGCTTCATACAAGTCACCTTTCTTTATTGGTGGTAAAACTATCGGTGGTTTGTCTCCGAAGGTACTACCGTCACACCAATTTCAGCCTAATAATCTGCAAAGAAGACATACTTATCCGAGGCGTTACAACTTAGTCCTCAAGAGTAGCAAAGCATTTTCGGCCGATCTCAGCTAGGATTCTACTCTAATCTGAGGTTGATTACAGACATCCGTCAGCGACAGTGGCCACTTACAATCAGGTAGACTGCTTGTTTGTTTTCTTTTTATTATGAATTATAGTGGCTAACGTTATGTATACATTGTAAAAAAATAAAGTGTCTATATATTACGATTCAAGAGATTAGAGGCCTGTGACAGACGGACAGACAGCGGAGGCTTAGTAATAGGGTCCCGTTTTTACACTTTGAGTACGGAACCCTAAAAGTGATCACACTTTCTCACTAAAACGCAGAACTGCTTCAAGCTAAAAATAGGTAATCAATTTTCTCTTGTATATCTTAGCGGAGCTCATGTTTCAGTCCCTTTTCATTAAGTTCGTTATCACTACGTAGGCGGAGGCTTTGTTAAGTGGATAATACAGCTTATATGATTGGAGTCTTACCTGATTACCATCACAATTTAATATAACGTTACTGTATTTTATATTACAATATTAAAATACACTGCTAACAGAAAATTTTCTTGGTGAAAAATTTGTGGCAGCTGACGCGCAAAGGGTCCCGGGTTCGATCTCCGGCCAGATAAATATCTAAATTAATTTAGTTTTCTGTTTCTGGATCTGGGTGTTTGTCTGTCTCTGTGTGGGTCTATGGCACCCACGATACAGGGAATCCTAGTGTGGGGCTGTGAGTGTAGAAAGCATCATCCGGGTAAATATCGTGTTAACATTAATTTTGGTAGAGATATTCAATGTTCAGTTAAATTTGGTTTGCCGCTAATCTGCATTTTCAATGAAGTGTTGGTAGAATATCAGTCTTAACCAAACAATGATGTAATTCTTGGTCTTTTGTGAGTTTAGGTTCGAAACAGTTCATCATCATCATCATCAACCCATTATTGTCTTACTGTTGGGCACGAGTCTCCTCTCAGAATGACAAGGATTAGGCCAAAGTCCACCGCGCTGGCCAAATGCGTATTGGTAGACTTCACATACCTTTGAGATATTTTTTTATAAATCTCTCAGGTATGCAGGTTTCCTCACGATGTTTTCCTTCACCGTTTTAGTAAGTGATAAATAATTTCTAATACGCACATAATTTCGAAAAATCAGAGTGCGTGCCAGGGATTTGAACCTCGGACCCCTCGATCGAAAGACAGAGTCTCTTAACCATTAGGCACTTGCTAACTTGCGAAACAGTTATAAGATTGTATTTGTTACACTTTCTACCTTCAAAATAAATTAATTAAAGGTAATACTATCCCTACCCTTACCCCCTTCTTTCCACTAAATATTAAGGAGGTATCCTTGTCATTGAAGTAATTAAGGCCCTTCAAAACTATTGAATTAGTTATGAACAATATTAATATATAATTCTCTGTCAGACCTTGCCTTAAGTGTTTTAGATGAAAGGATTTTGTCATATCATAACCATGGACCTATATTTCCCGGTAGGACCTATGACCGGTACTGACCATTTATCATGATTAGGCGTTTTATTATTGGCTGCTTGAATTTTTCAAAAAGTGATAGCCTAGTACTGAATATCGACTTCTTAATGGTAGACCCCGCGGTTCAAATTCCTAGCATGCTCATCTGATTTTTCAAGTTACGAGTATGTATGTGTTAGAAATTAATTATTACATTGTAATAAAGGAAGGAAATAATAATGAGGAAATTTCTTAAACCTGTGTGAAGATCACAATTCGTACTTGGCCACCGTTATGGACTATGTCCTAAACTTCTCGTGTTCTAACTACTAAGCATTGCCTACCTACTAAGCAGTAATGGGTTGTCGACGACTTCAATGTTGCGTCTATTAGTGCTCCAAAAATCTTTAAAAGTTACGGTTCAAAACTCAGAATCATCATAAACATTATGCAACCAACACGTTTAGCAAACAGTTTTAATATTTTTGTTCTTGTATATAATGTATATAAAACCGCTTGTTATTTCTGCAGTATAAAAGGTTTATTCTTATTTGCTTTTCAAAATGGAGCGCGATTGACATAATATTTTACTTTTTACTAAAAATAACAGAGCTGGCCGGGATTTTGTCATGGATTTTTCAAAGCTCTTTGCAAGCTTTAATTTCAACGGCTTATGCGAGCTTATGAGCATCAAAAGCTTCGAAATTTTCATCGGAAAATCTGCAACCCTTGCGAATGTTAAAGTGTGTGAGAAATGAGATAATTTAGACTACTTTTGTACACGGCCAGTGCTGTGGGTGATGGCTTAAACGGTATAAACCCTTATCACTCTGATAGACCCTTGCCCAGCAGTATGACAGTAATAACTTTGAAGGTGGTAGTACCCTTTGTGGTTCGTCTCCGGTAGCACCACAGCCACACCTATTCCTGCCTTATAACAGCAGTGTTGATCGCTGCTGTGTTCTGGTTTGACGGGTGTGGTAAGGGGGACATACTTTTCCGAGGCGTTCCAACTTAGTCCTCAGGGGTAGCGGCGCATACAGATTAGGATTAGGATTAGAAGAGGGTTGACCTCAGGTCCGAATATTTTATCATATCTGGGGTCGATTATAGTTATTATATTTACCTTTGAATCAGGGGAATTACTAGTAAATATTTATTTAGTAAAGTTCAAACTTATCTAAGGTGTTGACGTAATTATAATTACTGAATGATGCAACACTTTCAGAATATTTTATTCCGAGCAAAACCTACAGTATTACAGTTGGTATTAATACAAAAGACCGCCATTAATTTCCCTGTCTCTATCCCTCAGGTGCCAAGGGAATGACTACATGATACAAGACATGCATCTCATTACGGGCAGATTTTATTCTCGTACCACTTAAGGTTTTTGTTTTGCAAAAAACAAAACACTGCTTATAGCGTAGCACCAGGGGAGCTGACGCGAATATATACCCTGTTGTTTAAGAAATAATGTACAGAATTTTGTGTAGGGATTAAATGATGTTTGATATAATCTTGTATGAAATCTTGTATTTTTAAACCTTTGTATTTTTGTTTATTCTTTGTAGTTTAAACGGATTTACGGATTCCCACATAATTATGAGATATCGTTGCGTTTGTCTAAACTATGGGAGTGACTTTTTTCAGTTGAATAAGGCAGACTTCCTAACTGATGGAAAGTAGTCGACGTCGCCTACCGACATTTGCAACATCAGACGAGTTGCCAATGCGTCGCCGGCTTTGAAGGAGAGCTCATTTTGCATCTTTGTTAAAGAGCCCCATGTCATGCCCCAGCGCTCTGGGAAAACCTCAAAAGGACGTTCATTCCACATCATTTCACACATCAGTTCATTTATATTAATAACTATATTTAGTCTACGTCCGTGTAAGATATATTAATAACTAATACACCTACTTCTACCTAACACACCTATTTCTGCCTAATAACAGCAGTGTTAGGCGCTGCTGTGTTCCGGTTTGAAGGGTGTGGTAAGGGAGACAGACTTTTCCGAGGCGTTCCAGCTTAGTCCTTAGGGGTAGCGGCGCATCTGTGGCTGACCTCAGGTAGGAATATCTTATCTTATCTGGGGTTGATTACAGATATCCATGGGCGGCAGTAGCCACTTACCATCAGGTGGACTACATGCTCGTCTGCTAAAAAAAACTATATTTAGTCTACGTTGTGTTTTTATTTTTGCAATAATTTGTCTACTCGTTCCTAAAAAGGTTATTTTGGTACTAAAACGTTTTAGCTATTGTAAATTTTATTACTATTAGTATTGAGCATTACTGTGCCCTCTTATATAAGTTAGGCTCCAATAACCTAACGAGATATAGGATAATGATAATTACATGATAAAATTTTATGTAATTGTCATTACCCTGGCATTTTATCACCACTCAGTATTGACCGTGGTCACTTTTATGGTCTTCTTTTCTTCTGCCTCTGTTCTCTATATAATAATGTATGATTATATCTGATATGTATGTTGTCCAGTTTTCTGAAGTTAGGACTAAATCAACGTTTTGATGAAACGCCTCTAAGAGCAGATAATGTTATTCTGCATAACTACGAGTATATAATCTGTTTCAGCAGGCTGTTCTCAGACTTTATTTTTCTTTAAGAAAACTTTATTTAATGCACTGATGATTTATAAAGTGTCCATTATGCAATAACTTGTTAAACTAACAAAATATTTACAACTCGGATATAATTTCTTTAGGTTTTGACATCAAAAGCTGTTCATTTTGAAATATCTTTGTCGAATAAAGCTATTTTTGGACGGATGATTCAGTAAAACGGATCACAAAATTAAAATGCAAATTTAAACTATTTGAGTCACTGGCTTTTAGGTTTTTTATGGACTTTTAATATTCATTTTAAAGTCGTGAGATTAATTACTTTCAATTTAAATTTTATATGATGGAATTGTTCATACCAATTGAAATAATTGTGTTCTGGTTTTTAAGAATATTATTATGCTAAGTGAGGTGTTTTAAATTTATTTGATGTTATACTTATATTAATATTATCATGCGAATTAAACGAGGTTCGATACCATACTTTGTTTTCTTCATATGAATTGATTCACAATTTTTATTTTGTTATATTTGCACTTTGTGTTTTCTTTCACTAATAAAAGCTATATCTGATATTCCTACTACTTAACCTTATTAAATTATTTCTGATAATGGTAGTGGGCCTTTTGCGTTCATACTTTTGAGGCATCGCAATACCCATTTCTGTCGGCAACGGTAGCGTTAAGAGCTGCTGTTTCGGTTTGAAAGATGTGCTAAGAGAGACATACTTATATCAGGCGTTTCAAGTTAGTCCTAAGTCGTGACTAGTCGTGAAATAGGACTAATAACTAACTGAGGTTGATTACATAGATTATAATTAATTGTCCATGAGCATTAATAGCCGTAGAACAGCTGTATATTGATTGTATATTAAGTGTATTCTATAAAAAAATCTAACAGATAATATCGATGTGTGAACACGTACCGTCGCAGAACCCACATCTCTAACATTCGGCCAAAGGTTAATCCTTTGACAAGCCATTCCGCAGCCTTTGTCCCGTGACATATAAACAAATGGATTAGCACGACCGCAGGGAATGCCAAGATTTACATAAACCATTTTGTTACCAGTCACGCAACTTTGATAGGTTTTGTGTCATGTTCAAATTCGTATTTTCGTGTAGTAAAACAGCAATAAATGTTATTGTTTTTTATAAAAATCACGAAACAAACAAACATGGATTCTACCTGATGGTAAGAAGACACTGCTGCCAATGTAAATCTGTAATCAATTCCAAATTCGATAATAGTTTTATTTACCATAGATTTGAAAGAGGTTGGCTATAACTGCATTGCGATTATTGAAGACTAAGTTTCAAGGCCTCGTGAAAGCATCTCGACTTAACCAAATTCTTCAGGACCTCGGAACGCGTATTACTATCACGTGATTTGAAGGTGGTAGAACCCTTTCTGGTTCGACTGGCGGCACCACCGCCACACCTGTTTCTGCCTATTAACAGTAGTGTTAGCGTTTAACATCTGTATTCTGGTTTGAAGGAAGACATACTTTTCCTAGGCGTTTCCGAGCTTACTACTCAGGGGTAGCGGTGCACCTGTGGGCGACCTCAGCTAGGAATATCTCTAATCCGATCTGGGGTTGATTACAAATGTCCATGCGCGGCAGTAGCAACTTACCATTAGGAGAACTGCATGCTCGTCTGCTACTCCTATTTTATAAAAAAAACGTGTCCCGTCACAGTGATATAATGAAAGGCGCACTGTCCAATTATGCAAAACGTTTAATTAAATTGTTTATTATTTATTACAACACCCTGTGACCAGGCGCGTGTACTGTGGCGAACTTAATGCGTTATGACGTTGACGTGAACGGACGTGGCAGGGTAATCTAATGGGATTGAAAAATGTATGATAAATAAACTCAACCACAGATTTATTTAAATATAGATACTATAACCTACTGCTATATCAAAGAATGTATTTTCTCTTATTTTAAGAAATGGTACTATCGAAGGAGCATATAATAGATAGATTTGAATTAATTACTTCAGATTAACAACTTTTATTTATTTTATGATATAGAAGCAGCAAACGAGCGTGCAGTCCACCTGATGGTAAATGATTACGCCTGAATATGGACTGAATATATTCTGTAATAAACCTTAAATAAGATTAGAGTTATATCTGACTTGTCCGTCGTGTACACCAGACGATATGGCGAGCGTCATGCTCACCAGGGCGCAGCTCGACGGGACAACGCGCTAAGCGTTCCTCTGGAGATCTAGGAGTCCTTTACGCAATGCCGAGGACGGCCACCTAGGGATTTTATTGCGGTAAGGATCCCACATAACTCTGTCGCTCCCACGGCACCGGTCGAAGGTTTACCAAAAAAATTAACCATGGAAATTGATGATACTCATATTCGTTACTATTATGATTTAGCAGATCAATATCTCAAACAATTGAATTGAATTGAATTGGAATACAATTTCTACCTACATGCCGATCTTGGCAAAAGAAAGTAATAAATAAAATCGAATGCACTCTCTACTTGTTAAATCGCGAACGTTTTATTTCACAACGCAGACAGGAGACTGACGGTTCTGTAATAGAGTTTTTCCCATCTTACGTTTCACATTATGCCTATTCCAACATTGTAAAAATACCAAAAAAAGGTATTTTGTGAATACTAAAATAAAACAAAGAAATGTGTGATTTAAGAAAATGTGAACTTCGCAATCGATCTACAAAGCTAAGCAACATCGGATTTGAAAATAAATGGCCGACCAATAGTGTCTTCATTTTCATTTGCTTCTGCGATGCGGAGCACGTTAAATCGTCAGTCCCTGTTGCTTTTGAATAGTAGTCGTTAAGGCGCCAGGGGCCTTATGAGCGGTTTGTAAATGTCTATCAATCCGCATTGAAGCCAGGTAAAGTGCCAGAGAATAATAGTGAAGAGAAATTAGTACCTAGTAGTAAAACAATAAAGAATTGCAACTATGTTTCAAGTTAAAATTAGATTAGATCAGGCCCGTGGACACACACGGGCCTGATCTAATCTAATTGGCTTAACGCGACGTGAACCACATTTTTAGGTTTTTGTGTTTAAAAATAGAAAACGATTTTAATGAGTTTTAAAAAGTATGGTAAGGAATGTATTTAGAACCTCATAATACAATACACGGCACAGAAGCGCTTAATACTGCTGTTGTTTGGCAGACAAAGACGGTGCAGCCGATGGATTCAAATTATAAATTTTACCGCCTTTAAAGATTAATCCAGAGGACTGAGTTAAAACTTCAATTTGTTTTATATAGTTCAAATCAGACCAACATTGAATAATTCTACCATGACACAGAGTCGACACAAATGTTGGCCAGTTTAGTATGTCTAGAGTCATATATTACAACAAATACTGTATCGCACATCATGCCGCCGGTTCTTAAACTAACGGCCTGTTAGAACCAAATTGATGCTATACATCACTTGAATAGCTGTATAAATATGTTCAAAGGATGTTATATGTTACGCTATGTACGGTTTTAATCACGAGTTTATAGCCCCATTAACTATAACTACGGGACTTAGTTTAAAGGTACCAGTCCAATGTAATTTACTTATGAAATCTAATGACACAAATATTCTACTATCGTAAAATCATTTGTATTTGTTTCAATTGTATTATCTATACAAATTAATGTAATATAAATTTGTCGCCGGTTTCAATGCTACCAGAGCCACAATCTTTTTTTGCGATGTGATCTTTATTTTAATTAAGATTAGTTAGAAAGATGCTATCATTTCAGATTTGTATAAAACGTTAATTTAAAAACTTGGGAGTAGGACCTTCAATCAAAGGAACACAATATTGGATACACAACTTTTTATTGTTTTTGGTTTCAAATATTTTCAAGCCTCCGATGTTTTTAAGTCAAGAAAGATTAAGGAAAACTATTATCAGCCCAATATCTAAATAAGACTTAAATAATTTATATTTCTTAAAATATAAAACTCTCCAAAAAAAAAAGAAAAGAAGAATAATAATTATTATTGTCAAACGAACGTTTAAATCCAACAGAATTATAAGGGTCATGCAAAAAATGCTGAAGTTATAATCCTAAGTGCTGTAAAGTTGACTTAAACAGTGCCTACAGTAGCGAGAAATGTCCATTTAAAAGTAGAGGAAGTTAGGACTAAGAGTGAAGTAACAAAGTTAAAGTTGAAGTAAAAAAGACAAAACAAGACAGGCAACTTAAACGTAACGTGAAACATCAAGTTTTTATGGAATTGAAAAAATCTTATAAATTTTAAAAGATTTAAAAAGTGTGACGTGGAAATTATTCAAATACAATTTTCAAATATCATGGACATTGAAATCAAAAATTAAAGTGAGAAAGAAAGTCAGACGAAATCAATAAAAAAATATTGCACTTAAAAAAACCGAAGTCAATTGTGAAGTTGGTAAAAATAACGGTAACATTGAAAGTTGTTACATTGGGTGATGTGTTTGAAATAGTGTAAGACGAAAATTCAAGATGAACACAGTACAGAGTACAGGAGGCCATGGAGGGTCCATGAAGAAGGACCACAAGCATGAGGTAAGTGTTAGTAGCGTTAAGAGTAGCTGTAAGTGTAATCTGAGTAAAACACTAGTGTTATTAGGGGACGAATTTATGTACTAAAAACCACGCTAAAATCGCTCAAGGAAAATCGTTAATCCTGATTCCTGACAATACTGATGAGGTAAATGGGATAAAAATATTAAAATCGTGTATTGTCATCGGTTCTTGGTAATTAATCAACATTTAAAAATTAATCGGATAGTTAAAAATGGGTGAAAATTGTGTTCAACTATTCCATTACATACATACAGGTCAAGCTAATAAAAGCGTTTTTAAAATGGCCTTGTTTTTGACGAGAAGTATTACATGACAAATGATAAAAAGAAAATTAGTAACATTATTCAAATTGCTTCGAGTTACAAAGATTCATTTATCATTAAGGAATTAATTGTTAATAATATAAATACCAATAGTTAACTAACTAAAGTAGGAAAAAGTGAGGACTTTTAAGGGATTGAAATTTATGTGTATTGTTGATTCTGGGTATTTCAAGTTAAAAAGGTTATTCCAGAAAAATATTTTAAATATTTTGCATAGTGGGACAATTTTTCCATACCCTTTTCTATGATGTTTGTTCGAGCGCCACATAGCACTGTCAGAATTTTTTGCACATTTTTCCTCGAATACTTTGAACAAAGTGTGATTAATGAATATTACTCCCTGTGCTGATGTTAAAAGAGTTTTAGTACAAATTGTTTTACTACATGGATCGTTTATATTGTTTTCGGAATATTTTGTGCCATATTTTTGTTAAATTAAAACGCTGTATGCTATATGCCTACAATATTACCGCTTGGTCAAATCATCAGTCACCACTTTCTTAAAACCTTAAATTGTTTTCTTCTAAATTGGTTTCTTCATTTTACGAATTTTGATACAAAATTCTTAACTATATCAGCTTCATTGGTATCTTTAACAATTTCATCATGAAGTCTGCTTTCAGTGGGGCAATCTACGATACCACTAGAGACCAATGCTAGAAATTATATCGCCAAAAATATAAATTCGAATAACTGTTAGTAAAAATCGCATATTTCTTAAGATATTGAATAACTAGCAATGATTTTTAGGATCTTAGAATGCGTAGCAATTTGTGATACGTGTTCCTTTATTAATATTTTAAATGGAAACAGGAAATGTAAAAATGACAACATTTCAATCCCAAATACAGGATTTGTGAAACCCTTTATGCAAAATGGAAGACGAAGCAGCAAATGACTCGTGATATTCTCAAGCAATTATTTATGCAAAGCTCTTAACATGAGACAAGCGTGACGTCGGCAGGTAAATCAGGTAATTGATGAATTGAGCGGAATACATTTACACGGACGTGTTACAATACTTTAGTGGGAATATTTCTATACGATGGAAGAACACGTAGTATGTTATATACTAAGTGGTTAGAACGCTAAAATAACTTTTAATACCTTATTTTGTAAAAAAGCAGTGATAACCAAGAACCGAGGTTCAAATCCCAGGCAAGCACCTCTGATTCTGCAAAGTTATGTGCGTATTAGAAACCAATTACCACTTGCTTAAACGGTTAAGGAAAACATAGTGAGGAAACCTGCATACCTGGGAAATCTTAAAAAAATAATTTTCAAAGGTATGTGAAATGGCCAGCGCGATGGACTATGACCTAATCCTTCTCATTCTGAGGGAGACCCGCGCCCAGCAGTGGGACAGTAATGGGTTGATAATGAGCTTAAATGCATGTGTCGATTTCCATAACATACATCACATAAGTTACGTGTTTCTAAGGCGATAAAACTCCACCATCATGAATGGCACATAAATAAAAACTTCAGAAACTAACGTTACTTCTTGTTGTAGTGATTCCATTCCTATCAGGGGAAGGTAAGGCTTATTTTCGACTAGGTGGTGTGTATTCAGATTGTGTTAGTCCACGTGAAGATATATGAGCGCGAGCACGCAATGCAGGCTCGTTTGTAATCCTCACCTCTTTGCAGAAAGGACGATTTACATCTGTCAGGGCTGTCACCCACTTTGAAAACCTATGTATCATGTTTTTTAACATGATACAAACATTTTCTACACTCACAGCCCTTCACTAGGGTTGCCTGTATCGTGGGTGCCACGGACACACACAAAATCGGAAAATTTTAAAGGTTTACCACCTTTAAAAATTTTCGACCCTTTGTGGTTCGACTCCGATGGCACCATCGCCACACCTATTTCTGCCTCATAACAGCAGCGTTAAGCGCTGATTAAGTCTACTTTGAAGGGTGTGATAATGGAGTCGTAGTTTTCCGAGGCGTTCCAGCTTAGTCCTCAGGGGTAGCGGCGCATCTGTAAGCCTCAGGTAGGAATATCTAATCCTGTCTGAGATTTATTACGGCTCGCTGCTACTCCTATATTATAAGAAAAACGGTAACTTCGAATCTCTTCTGATGTGTATCGTCTTTCTCAAGTGCTATTATAAATGTTTTCTGTTTCTTTCACTACCCTACATTGAACATGCTTTCAGCTTTTGCTATATTCAGGCCGTTCTATGATCGTACAAGTAATAAATACCTTAAGTAGGTTTCCCAAGAATTTCTTATTTGGCGAATATTATAATAAATTGAAGGCAGGCTTCATTCTTTACCAAGAATCTGTAAGGGTTGATGGTGGTGTAATAACGGAATACTAAATATTTTTAGTTTTACTAATAAAGAACTAGAACTTTTTAAATATAGACATATTTTTATTTGTCGTCATCATCATCAACCCATCACTGTTGGTCACGGGTTTCTTCTGAAAATTAGAGAAATGATGATTTTTTTTTAAACTTTTAGGCATGAGTTTTTTTACAGTTAGGAAGTAAAAATTAATTACTTATACGCGCATAACTTTTCAAAATTAAGGACTAGTAAGTATCCACTAGGCTACTACTGCTTTGAAATCTGTGGATATAAGACATTAATTGCTTATTCGGTGATTTTCAGAAATTAACTTCTACCAATACGAGCTTAACTTGTGTCGAGAACCCTCGTCATTCTGATAATTGTAATCTGAGGTACATCTCAGATTATAATTAATACCCTAGAGGTAGCAAATTAGTATAGTACGCACCAAAATTCTAGTCCGCTCTGAAGTTGTTGCGAGCAGGTGTTGTCATACAACTTGCTATGGCGACGCGATTAATTTCTATATTCAGAGCGGACTAGTAGTTTTAGGCGGACTATATCAGGTATTACTTTATTTTCAAACCCAAATCTAATCCCACTCACTCGCATAACAATATAAGTTGGTTTCATAGTAAACTTTAATCATCTTTAGATAAACCAAGTAAGGAAAAAGCAATTTTGTCATAATTTATATCCAAAATGTATTCCTCTTATATTCGTAGATGTCCAAAAATGTAATTTATAACATTTAGTATGCAAAGCTTGAAGCTAACAAAACACTGGTGTACCGACGTAATTCATTTGTGACATATTTGCATTAAAAATGTACGGCATTTTGGAAAGCTGGATATAATAATATTTTGTCAGATACGCTTCGAGTGTAAGATTTATGGTCCAAAGACTTTTTATTTTGCACGAAAATGTTTTCAAGGGGTTAGCTGTTCACACACAAAGCTCATTATTGTTGGTGTGCCCCAGGGATCTGCGTCAGGCCCTATAACGTTCATTGTGTGTATTTCCGCACCACTAAAATGTTCATATTTTTATTTTTTGTATTTTTTATTATAAAAGCCCTTGAAGTAAATGTATTGTCTGTCACTTATTACAGGACAATAGATAAAAACGTGACAAACATCAAAAATTATAGTTTCCTATATGGCGACCTCCATTTATTTTCAACTTTTTTAATTTTAGTATTTGTAGCGGACACCCTTAAATATATTCTGTAAATTCAAGTATATATCTATTACGGTTTAGGAGATAGAGACCTGTGACAGACAGACAGTGTGAAGAGGCTTAGTAATAGGATTACGTTATAACCGCTTGGGTACGGAATCCTAAAAATGATTATGTTATTGAATCGACACTGTCCTTAAGTATTAGTGATCATAATTTACCATTCGATCGTTTTTATAGTGTGGTGTTTTTTACACAATGTATATGTAAAGGAATTTACCGGCAGTTCAACCTGAGCATACATATTATGTTAATAATGAATATTCAGATGTTACAAGTAAGTCCCCCGGTAACGCTTGTGCTAGTACAACGTGATTTTAAGACAAGAGGAAACGTGAACTATGTTAAAGGAATAAGTTAGAACCCTTTGGGATATGAGCAACATGTAATAATTAGTTTTATATTTTTGTAGGTGGTAGAACCATTTTCGAACCAAGTTCGACTGCGAAGACACCACCGCCACACCTATTTCTACCTAATAACATCAGTGTTAAGTGCTACTGTGTTATGGTTTGAAGGGTGTGGTTGTGGTGGTGTGGTGTGGTAAGGGAGACATATTTACTTTTCCGAGACATTCCCGCTTAGTCTTCAGGGGTAGCGGCGCATCTGTGGCCGACCTCAGATAGGAATATCTAATACTATCTGGGGTTGATTACAGATGTCCATAGACAACAACAGGTCGACTGCATTCTCGTCTGCTACTGTTATATTGAATTAAAAAAGTATATAACCAATAAAACGAAAATTTTAGACCAATTATATTTATTTGTTATTAATTTATAAAGCGAATTTTAACATCTAATTACTTCTATATCGTAGTCCATTTCAGGCCAATGTGTCTAATTATAGTCTCCATTTCGGTATCTGAGAATCTTAACATTTGCCAGTATGTCCTAATAGGTCACCGGCGCAGTTCATTCTGAAACGAAAGTAAGTAAATTCTTTAATTGAAGTTGGTACAATTTTGTACTGATTTTTTTGCATTTTTTTTATTATTTATTTATTTACTAATTAGAACCATTTCCCGTTTATTATAATTAATAAAAATAATTATGTGGGGTTTATCGTAAACGTCCGTGGGCGGCAGTAGCCATTTATTATCAGGTGCATGATCGTTTGTTACCACCATATTATAAAAAAAGTTAATAAAAAAATTCAGTGGATAAGGTTTATTGGCTGCTGTATTAAAGGTTGTGGTAAGGGGCACATACTTATCCGAGGCGTTCCAACTTAGTCCTCAAGAATAGCAACGCATCTGTGGCCGACCTTAGGTACGACTCTAATCCTATATGTTATATGTTTTAGAGATGATGACAGAGGTCCCTGAGTGGCAGTAACCACTTACTCTCTGATGAACTTTATGTCCATTTAATACTTCTTTATTAAAAGAAAAAATCAAGGGGTTGCACTTCGGAAGTGCCGATAAAAGTGAATAATTTCGAAACCTAAAGTAATAAAATACAATAAATAAAAAAATAAACTGACACCCATTAACACATGTTTTCTATGCTGACACCGGATGACATCTTGACTTATGTAGTTTGCTTTGCCGTCTTACGAATTTTCGATCACGACGCGTGATTCTGACGCAAGTATAACATTTTTACCCATCACAAAAAAACAACGCTACTAAAGAAGTTGTCACTTCAAATAAAACAAAACACACACCTGCATATGTTAGCGTAGGTTATACCACTGACACCGCACACAGGCGCGAACTCTCTGGTACAGGCGCAGTTATCTTGCCCACTCACCGCCATCACGATGGCGAAGATGATGGCGAACACTGGAGAAACATGACACATAATGTTATACAAATAATGATTTAAAATATTAAGTTATTGGTTAATTATTTATAAATCGTATTGACGATTTCGAGGAGTTCTTCTAACCATAGATCACTGGTTGAAGGTGGTAGAATTTTTTGTGGGTCGACTCCGGTGGCACCACCGCCACATATTATTTCTGACTCATAACAGTAGTGTTAAACGCTACTGTGTTCTGGTTTGAAGGGTGTGGTAAGGGAGACATACTTTAACGTTACGTAGCTTAGTCCTCAGAGGCTTTGGCGCATCTGTGGCCGACTTCAAGTAGGAATTTTAATCTATCTGCGTTTAGTTACAGATGTCCATGGGAGGCAGTAGCTACTCACCATCAGGTGGACTTAGATATTCCTACTTGAGGTCGGCCACAGATGCGCCGCTACCCCTGAGGACTAAGCTGGAACGCCTCGGAAAAGTATGTCTCCCTTACCACACCCTTCAAATCATAACACGGCAGATTTATACACTGCTGTTATTAGGCAGAAATAGGTGGTATGTTTGTTATTTGAAATTCTATTTTAAAGTTGTGCGTCAACTTAATGTCTACAAATGAGCGATATGTTAAGTAAGTATTGATCAAGTTACAATTAATATTATGTAAAATAAATAAAATTAATGAGGATACTCACAGAAAAATATCTTCATTCTGACGTGTTAAACTTGGCCTTGCGTTGGATAAATTTGTATGAAAATATGCGCAGCGCAGCCTTTATACCTTCGGATAAGTGATCTAACTGCTATTAATCATAAAATCCTTGTTTTCCTTGATTACAATATAATAATACAATATAATGTAATACAGATTATGAGGAAGGTAACCGGATAATTACGAGCAAGTGATTAGTTCGATTGACTGCACGAGTATGTACAGTCAGCTCTAGAAGTAGATGAACAGATGAAGATTACAAAAATATATATACACCTAAGCGTTCATAAATAGAAAAATATCATAATTAAATGAACATTGTAAAGCGTCAAAAGTATCTAAACAACGATATGTGCAAATAGCTTACATCATTTTTTGATATGGCACTGTTCAGCTACTTTTAACACTGTAGTGTTCATCTACTTTTTAAACTTTACGACGTTTATCTAATTATGGTGTTAGTTGTGATTAGCTACTTATGAACGTTTGGGTGTATAGCTATTTATGAAAACTTAATATGTTCATCGACTTTTGGAGCTGATTGTACGTATCAATGGTAAGATATCGCTCATGCTTGAACGACATTTATGTATACATTTATGTATGTTGAAGGTGGTAGAACCCTTTGTGGTTCGACTCCGGCGGCACCACCGCCACACCTATTTCTACCTAATAACAGCAGTGTTAGGCGCTGCTGTGTTCCGGTTTGAAGGGTGTGGTAAGGGAGACAGACTTTTCCGAGGCGTTCCAGCTTAGTCCTCAGGGGTAGCGGCGCATCTGTGGCCGAGCTCAGGTAGGAATACCTAATCCAATCAATCTGGGGTTGATTACAGATGTCCATGGGCGGCAGTAGCCACTTACCATCAGGTGGACTGTATGGTCGTCTGCTACTCTTATATTATAAAAAAAAATAAAAAAAAAATTCTATCAGCTATCTTTTAAGCTACTAAGCAAAAGATTTCCGCGGTCTTTTGGGCGACTAATTGGTTGCTTGGACGACGCATATTTGATTTGGTTCCAAACATCTGTCAACGGTCGATTGTTTACGCGACTTTATCGATGCAGACGCTATTAAATAGTGTTCGACCATTTTTTTACAGTCACTTTAACCAAGAACCACTATTAAATAGATAAAACTATTCTTTTGTAATCGACCTTAGATATAACCATTATACAGAGTATATATAATAGATATGTTATTCTGCCTCATAACAGCAGCGTTAAGCGCTGCTGCGTTCTGGTTTGAAGGGTGTAGTAGGGAAGACATACTCTTTGGAGGCGTTCCAGCTTAGTCCTTAGGGGTAGCGGCACATTTGTGGTCGCTCTCAGGTAGTAATATCTAATCCTATCTGGGGTTGATTACAGATATCCTTGGGCGGTAGAAGCCACTTACCATCAGGTGGACTGCATGCTCGTCCGCTACTCCTATAGTATAAAAAATGTAGAGTAGGTATGTACTATAGAGCTTTTTTTTTTGGTTACGATGGGGAAACCTTCAAAAGGTACCCTGTGCCGTGGTGTGCCGTGGGAGTGGTAGAGCTACAAATGCAATTGGTGGCAGTGTCCACTCATATTCGTTTGCTATTCCATTTATTCATTTCTATCTTCTATTCTATTTATCATTTGACGACCCGCGTGGCGGAGCGGTCACCATACCGGTCTGACACGCAGAGGGTCCCGGGTTCGATCCCCGGCCAGACGGATATCTAAATGATGAATTTAGATTTCTGTTTCTGAGTCTGGGTGTTTGTGTATTTGTCTATGTGTGTGTCCATGGCACCCACGATACAGGGAATCCTAGTGTGGGGCTGTGAGTGTAGAAAGCGTTTATCTTACAACACTTGTGTACAGCTAATATACTCTAGTTTTAAGAGTGATGACGCTGATTGTAATTGGAGGATTTGAATACATGCTTTCAGTAAAATAAAACAAATTACGCAATAAAACAAATAATATAATTGTCGATTTACATAATAAATTTTAATCACTTCTAAATAATTGTCCATTTCGTGCCATTTGTGTTAAATTGTATTCTTTATTTTGGTATTTCTGAATCTTAATGGCAGCATGTTTTAAAGAGTCATCCGTGATATTCAACCTGAAATAAAACGAGTGAAATCATTAGATAATTTAAGCATACTTACTTTTGTATTTAAAATATTTTAAAAATGAAGATTTTTGTACTGGGATATAGTGTATTAGTTATTAGGGTTACATACCCAAGTAAAAAGCCTTTTACTAAGCCTCCGCTTTCTGTCCTTCTGACAGTATGGCTTGTTATACGGTTCAGGAGATAGAGCCCTGTGACAGACGGACAGACAACGGAGTCTTTTTTATAATATAATAAAGGAATAGCAGACGTGCATGCAGTCCACCTGATAGTAAGTAGTTACTGCCGCACATGGATATCTCTAATTAACCCCAGATAGGATTAGATATACCTACCTGAGGTCGGCCACAGATGCGCCGCTACTCCTGTTGACTAAACTGGAACGCCTTGGAAAAATATGTCTGCCTTACCACACCCTTCAAACAGAACACAGCAGTGCTTAACGCTGCTGCTATGAGGCAGTAATAGGTGTGCCGGTGGTGCTGCCGGAGTCGAACTACAAATGGTTGTACCACCGTCAAAAGTCAAGTCTTAGTAACAGAGTTCCGTTTTTACCCTTTGGATACGGAACTAACAAAACACATGGGTATACCTATTGCCGTCGGTGACTCCAAGTACACCCCTTACAGGCGCGCGGTCTTGGGTTCATACGCGGTTTGGTTTGCCCACTCACCGCCATCATAACTGCGAGGATGATGGTGAACACTGGGGAAGAATGAACCATTAAGTTATATATTTTTTATGTTATATTATTACGGTAGTAAGTTCCAAATTTTAAAGTTATAAGTTGTTAAATTATTACTTAAAATATAATGTCCGCGAATAATATTATTCTAAGGGGTTATTTTATAATATAAAAGTAGCAGACAAGCATGCAGTCCACCTGATGATAATTGGGTACTGCCGCCCATTGACATCTGTAACCTAACCCAAATAAGATTAGTTTTCTACCTGAACTCGGCCATAATTTCATATATTTCATTTCATTTCATATATGCGCGAGGTACCCCTAAGGAATAAGGTGGATTGCTTAGGAAAAGTATATCTTCCTTACCACTCCTTTCAAACCAGATCACAGTAATGCTTCACATTATTGTTATGAGGCAGAAATAGGTGTGGCGTTGGTGCCGCTGGAGTCGACCCACGAAGGGTTCTACCACCTTCAAAGCAGCAAAGGGTAGCATTGCATCTGTAACCTTTCGCAGGTAGGACTCGTAGCCCTGGGTCGTGGTAGACTAAATAAGAATATTATCATATTCTTATTTAGTCTACCACTACGAACTAGACGTAGGGTGGATAAAATAATCTAGTTCTTATCAATGCAATTTCGCCGTGACCACGATTCATGTAATAGGATCAAAATATCGCCAATAAAAATATCAAAATTGTTATTACGATATGCGAAGATCCGACGTAATAAAAAACTTTATGAAACATTACAATGCTGATATAACTATGACGGCGTTCCACCAAGAATTTTTAACTGACTGCCCAAATAAGAGAGGTTATAACGCCTACAATTGTGGGATGAGATCCATATTCAACAGTATATAAAGTTAATAAACAGAAAAAAAAATAATAAGTAAAAACAAACAACGTTGTGTTGCACTCCGGGAGTGCCGGTAGAAGAGAAAACTTGAATATTAACGTTGTGCATTTTGATATTTTGGATTAGTTAGGGAATAATTTTGCACGAATTGCTTTAATTATCAATATTAAAGTACTATCATTTATGTGGAAAAATACAATATTCATTTATTGCGCTATCGTACACAAACGTGACAGTTTTACGAATGTTCGATCAGTACCCTTAGTATGAGTTTTTACATTTTGTCAAAAATGAGTGCTTTTGTATTTGTTTACGTATTTCCCATACATTTTCAATCAGTTCTAACACAGTCCGCTAGGGGCGCTGATTGAAAATGAAGGGCTGGAAGAACTGCTGCAAATTCTCTTCATCCACCCAGGGTTGACTGGAAGAAAATGCCATCAGGCATTATGTTTGCCCTTTTGTACATTTCTTCTTAGAGGTGATGCAATATTTTTTTAAATAAATAAATAACTCATACTAAGGGTACACGTCACGTGTCCTGACGCAAGTTTAACATTTTTCACCCAACACAAATAGTGCATAACGCCGCTAAAGAAGTTTTTACTTCAAAAATAATTTAAAGTATTAATGGAGACACTCACAGAAAAATATTCTCATCTTGGCCTTGCTCTTGTAGAGTTTGTATGAAAACATGCGAGCGCGCAGTTTTTATACCGTCTCGCAAGTGCATCATGTTTAATCCATTTTTTCCGCGTTGTGTTACGTAAATATAAAACATATTTTAAGGAAGGAAATCAGAATATTCTTAGTTATTATTCCTTCGCTGCACAAGTTTGTAAATATTTATTTTATGTAATTGACATGAAGTGTTTATCGAGCGTATGCATTGGCGACTCCTCTGGTGTTGCAAATGTCCATAGGCGACGTTGACTATCCATCAGGTAGCACGTCTGCTTTATCGTTAGGCTCAAATATAAAAAATATGTATATGTATATGTCTCTTTCTCTGGCAAGCCCTCCCGCCAAAAATGCTTGTCAGATTTTAACACGTGCGGTATGATTGGATTCGTCTAAATTGCTAAATTAATCATGGGTTATAATTCTAGGCCCTCATTTTTGTTTTTATAATAATTCCTAGTTTTTATAATAAGTATATAGATTGCAAATGAGCACGCAGGTTATCAAATGGTGAGGGGCCACAACGGTTTATAAATTAGTCAATTCCAGATATCAAAAGTGACATTAGTACTGTACTGACTTATTACACATGCAAGTCGTACTACGAGTAGTTTTTGTTATAGCGGCCATCAATATACATACTCTGTGAAAAAATCAAGTGTCTAGCGATTCTAACGGTTTCTACACTCACAGCCCCACACTAGGATTCCCTGTGTCGTGGATGCCATGGACACACACATAGACAAATACACAAACACCTAGACCCAGAAACAGAAATCTTAATTCATCATTTAGATATCTGTCTGGCCGGGGATCAAACCCGGACCCTTTGCGCGTCAGACCGGTATGGTGACCGCTCCGCCACGCGGGTCGTTATGATTCAGGTGATAGAGCCCAGTGACAGACGAACAGACGGACAGACGGCGGAACCTTAGTGATATAAGGGAGACATACTTTAACGTTACGTAGCTTAGTCCTCAGAGGCTTTGGCGCATCTGTGGCCGACTTCAAGTAGGAATTTTAATCTATCTGCGTTTAGTTACAGATGTCCATGGGAGGCAGTAGCTACTCACCATCAGGTGGACTTAGATATTCCTACTTGAGGTCGGCCACAGATGCGCCGCTACCCCTGAGGACTAAGCTGGAACGCCTCGGAAAAGTATGTCTCCCTTACCACACCCTTCAAATCATAACACGGCAGATTTATACACTGCTGTTATTAGGCAGAAATAGGTGGTATGTTTGTTATTTGAAATTCTATTTTAAAGTTGTGCGTCAACTTAATGTCTACAAATGAGCGATATGTTAAGTAAGTATTGATCAAGTTACAATTAATATTATGTAAAATAAATAAAATTAATGAGGATACTCACAGAAAAATATCTTCATTCTGACGTGTTAAACTTGGCCTTGCGTTGGATAAATTTGTATGAAAATATGCGCAGCGCAGCCTTTATACCTTCGGATAAGTGATCTAACTGCTATTAATCATAAAATCCTTGTTTTCCTTGATTACAATATAATAATACAATATAATGTAATACAGATTATGAGGAAGGTAACCGGATAATTACGAGCAAGTGATTAGTTCGATTGACTGCACGAGTATGTACAGTCAGCTCTAGAAGTAGATGAACAGATGAAGATTACAAAAATATATATACACCTAAGCGTTCATAAATAGAAAAATATCATAATTAAATGAACATTGTAAAGCGTCAAAAGTATCTAAACAACGGTATGTGCAAATAGCTTACGTCACTTTTTGATATGACACTGTTTAGCTACTGTTAACACTGTAGTGTTCATCTACTTTTTAAACTTTACGACGTTTATCTAATTATGGTGTCAGTTGTGATTAGCTACTTATGAACGCTTGGGTGTATAGCTATTTAAATGAAAACTTAATATGTTCATCGACTTTTGGAGCTGATTGTACGTATCTATGGTAATATATCGCTCATGCTTGAACGACATTTATGTATTGTTGAAGGTGGTAGAACCCTTTGTGGTTCGACTCCGGCGGCACCACCGCCACACCTATTTCTACCTAATGACAGAAGTGTTAGGCGCTGCTGTGTTCCGGTTTGAAGGGTGTGGTAAGGGAGACAGACTTTTCCGAGGCGTTCCAACTTAGTCCTCAGGGGTAGCGGCGCATCTGTGGCCGACCTCAGGTAGGAATACCTAATCCAATCAATCTGGGGTTGATTACAGATGTCCATGGGCGGCAGTAGCCACTTACCATCAGGTGGACTGCATGCTCGTCTGCTAATCTTATATTATAAAAAAAAATAAAAAAAAAATCTATCAGCTTATCTTTTAAGCTACTAAGTAAAAGATTTCCGCGGTCTTTTGGGCGACTAATTGGTTGCTTGGACGACGCAAATTTGAATTGATTCCAAACATCTGTCAACGGTCGATTGTTTACGCGACTTTATCGATGCAGACGCTATTAAATAGTGTTCGACCATTTTTTTACAGTCACTTTAACCAACAACCACTATTAAATAGATAAAACTATTCTTTTGTAATCGACCTTAGATAGAAACATTATACAGAGTATATATAATAGGTATGTTATTCTGCCTCATAACAGCAGCGTTAAGCGCTGCTGCGTTCTGGTTTGAAGGGTGTGGTAAGGGAGACATACTCTTTGGAGGCGTTCCAGCTAGTCCTTAGGGGTAGCGGCACATTTGTGGTCGCTCTCAGGTAGTAATATCTAATCCTATCTGGGGTTGATTACAGATATCCTTGGGCGGTAGTAGCCACTTACCATCAGGTGGACTGCATGCTCGTCCGCTACTCCCACAGTATAAAAAATGTAGAGTAGGTATAGAGCTTTTTTTTTGGTTACGATGGGGAAACCTTCAAAAGGTACCCTGTGCCGTGGGAGCCGCCTGTGCCGTGGTGTGCCGTGGGAGTGGTCGAGCTACAAATGCAATTGGTGGCAGTGTCCACTCATATTCGTTTGCTATTCCATTTATTCATTTCTATCTTACAACACTTGTGTACAGCTAATATACTCTAGTTTAAAGAGTGATGACGCTGATTGTAATTGGAGGATTTGAATACATGCTTTTTTAAAATAAAACAAATTACGCAATAAAACAAATAATATAATTGTCGATTTACATAATAAATTTTAATCACTTCTAAATAATTGTCCATTTCGTGCCATTTGTGTTAAATTGTATTCTTTATTTTGGTATTTCTGAATCTTAATGTCAGCATGTTTTAAAGAGTCATCCGTGTCAACCTGAAATAAAACGAATGAAATAATTAGATAATTTAAGCATACTTACTTTTGTATTTAAAATATTTTAAAAATGAAGATTTTTGAACTGGGTATAGTGTATTAGTTATTAGGGTTACATACCCAAGTAAAAAGCCTTTTACTAAGCCTCCGCTTTCTGTCCTTCTGACTGTATGGCTTGTAATACGGTTCAGGAGATAGAGCCCTGCGACAGACGGACAGACAACGGAGTCTTTTTTATAATATAGGAATAGCAGACGTGCATGCAGTCCACCTGATAGTAAGTAGTTACTGCCGCTCATGGATATCTCTAATGAACCCCAGATAGGATTAGATATACCTACCTGAGGTCGGCCACAGATGCGCCGCTACTCCTGTTGACTAAACTGGAACGCCTTGGAAAAATATGTCTGCCGTACCACACCCTTCAAACAGAACACAGCAGTGCGTAACGCTGCTGCTATGAGGCAGTAATAGGTGTGCCGGTGGTGCCGCCGGAGTCGAACTAATACAAATGGTTGTACCACCGTCAAAAGTCAAGTCTTAGTAACAGAGTTCCGTTTTTACCCTTTGGATACGGAACTAGCAAAACACATACCTATTGCCGTCGGTGACTCCAGGTACACCCCTTACAGGCGCGCGGTCTTGGGTTCATACGCGGTTTGGTTTGCCCACTCACCGCCATTATAACTGCGAGGATGGTGAACACTGGGGAAGAATGAACCATTAAGTTATACATTTTTTATGTTATATTATTACGGTAGTAAGTTCCAAATTTTAAAGTTATAAGTTGTTGAATTATTACTTAAAATATAATGTCCGCGAATAATATTATTCTAAGGGGTTATTTTATAATATAAAAGTAGCAGACAAGCATGCAGTCCACCTGATGATAATTGGCTACTGCCGCCCATTGACATCTGTAACCTAACCCAAATAAGATTAGTTTTCTACCTGAGCTCGGCCATAATTTCATATATTTCATTTCATTTCATTTCATATATGCGCGAGGTACCCCTAAGGAATAAGGTGGATTGCTTAGGAAAATTATATCTTCCTTACCACTCCTTTCAAACCAGATCACAGTAATGCTTCACAATATTGTTATGAGGCAGAAATAGGTGTGGCGTTGGTGCCGCCGGAGTCGACCCACACAGGGTTCTACCACCTTCAAAGCAGCAAAGGGTAGCATTGCATCTGTAACCTTTCGCAGGTAGGACTCGTAGCCCTGGGTCGTGGTAGACTAAATAAGAATATGATACGAACTAGACGTAGGGTGGATAAAATAATCTAGTTCTTATCAATGCAATTTCGCCGTGACCACGATTCATGTAATAGGATCAAAATATCGCCAATAAATATATCAAAGTTGTTATTACGATATGCGAAGATCCGACGTAATAAACAATGTGAGCCGTCACGGCACGCCTGGCAGATGTGAAACATCGACATTATTTTGTAAAAGTAATATGCAGAAAAGAACATATTGTGATAGGAACTAAATATGTCATAATGATAAAATAAAATATTACGATTTTTGCGCATGGCAACGCGTCGCCACACCGTACACACTACTGCATATAGACTGTATATATATACCATCGTATAGCGTGGCGACGTCGCCACGGCATGCGTCGCCACGCCAGAAATCGGTTTTACGTGCGGCTCTAGATGTTTCACATCAAAAACTTTATGAAACATTACAATACGGATATAACAATGACGGCGTTCCACCAAGAATTTTTAACCGACTGCCCAAAGAAGGGAGGTTATAACATCTTCAATTGTGGGATGAGATCCATATTCAACAGTATATAAAGTTAATAAACAGAAAAAAAATAATTAGTAAAAACAAACAACGGCTTCCACTCCGGGAGTGCCGGTAAAAAAGAAAACTTGAATATTAACGTTGTGTATTTTGATATTTTGGATTAGTTAGGGAATAATTTCGCACGAATTGCTTTAATTATCAATATTAAAGTACTATCATTTATGTGGTAAAATACAATATTCATTTATTGCGCTATCGTACACAAACGTGACAGTTTTACGAATGTTCGATCTGTAGCATTACCATGAGTTGGCATAGAAACGCCACTATAGAAATGGTAAATAGAAAACTATTGTCATTTTGCTAGTGAATAACATAACTACTATCGTTACGGTATTTCTTGACAACGTCTGTCAAATTAATGACTCATGGGACCGAATTTGTATGGCAATAGATCATAATGACACTCGCTAGCGATTTGATTTCGATAGGTTTTTTACGTATCGAGTTACGTCACTACGGATTTTAGTTCTACGAGTAACCACCAGAGGCGCTGTACAATTTTTCATACATTTATTTTACGCAGTCGCTAGCGAGTAATACTTTTGTAAACTCATGGTAGTCCTACTGTACCCTTGGTATGAGTTTTTACGTTTTGTCAACAATGAGTGTTTTTGTATTTGTTTACGTATTTCCCATACATTTCCAATCAGTTCTGATACAGTCCGCTAGGGGCGCTGATTGAAAATGAAGGGCTGGAAGAACTGCTGCAAATTCTCTTCATCCACCCAGGGTTGACTGGTAGAAAATGCCATCAGGCACTATGTTTGCCCTTTTGTACATTTCTTCTTAGAGGTGATGCAATATTTTTTTAAATAAATAAAAAACTCATACTAAGGGTACAGGTCACGTGTCCTGACGCAAGTTTAACATTTTTCACCCAACACAAAAAGTGCACAACGCCGCTCAAGAAGTTTTCACTTCAAAATAATTTATAGTATTAATGGAGACACTCACAGAAAAGTATTCTCATCTTGGCCTTTCTCTTGTAGAGTTTGTATGAAAATATGCGAGCGCGCAGTTTTTATACCGTCTCGCAAGTGCATCATGTTTAATCCATTTTTTCCGCCTTGTGTTACATAAATATAAAACATATTTTAAGGAAGGAAATCAGAATATTCTTAGTTATTATTCCTTCGCTGCACAAGTTTATAAATATTTATTTTATGTAATTGACATGAAGTGTTTATCGAGCGTATGCATTGGCGACTCCTCTGGTGTTGCAAATGTCCATAGGCGACGTTGACTACTTTCCATCAGGTAGCGCGTCTGCTTTATCGTTAGGCTCAAATATAAAAAATATGTATATGTATATGTTCCTTTCTCTGGCAAGCCCTCCCGCACAAAAATGCTTGTCAGATTTTAACACGTGCGGTATGATTGGATTCGTCTAAATTGCAAAATTAATCATTGGTTATAATTCTAGGCCCTCATTTTTGTTTTTATAATGATTCCTAGTTTTTTTATAATACGAGTATATAGATTGAAAATGAGCACGCAGTTCATCAAATGGTGAGGGGCCACAACGGTTTCTAAATTAGTCAATTCCAGATATCAAAAGTGACATTAGTACTGTACTGACTTATTACACATGCAAGTCGTACTGCGAGTACTTTTTGTTATAGCGGCCATCAATATACATACTCTGTGAAAAAATCAAGTGTCTAGCGATTATAACGGTTTCTACACTCACAGCTCCACACTAGGATTCCCTGTGTCGTGGATGCCATGGACACACACATAGACAAATACACAAACACCTAGACCCAGAAACAGAAATCTTAATTCATCATTTAGATATCTGTCTGGCCGGGGATCAAACCCGGACCCTTTGCGCGTCAGACCGGTATGGTGACCGCTCCGCCACGCGGGTCGTTATGATTCAGGTGATGGAGCCCAGTGACAGACAAACAGACGGACAGACGGCGGAACCTTAGTGATATAGTTCAGGTTTTGCCCTAAAAATGACGGTATTTAGACTACCACTTTTACGTCAATTTATTCTTGCTCAGTGATCAGTACTGCCTACTGACATATGGGGCAAACATTATGAATTTGAATGTTCCCTATTTTTTTCGATAATAGAAAAGCTCATCAATAGTTTTTGAAGGTGGTAGAAGCCTTTGTGAGTTCTCCACAGGCACTGCCACATTTATTTCTGTCCTATGTTATGCAATGTTAACCGCTGCTGTGCTACGCTTTGAATGGAATGATTCGGAAGACATACGAGGCATTTCCGAGATATTCCAATTTAGTCTTCAGGCGTAGCAACTAATCTGTGGTCAACTTCAGGCCAATTTTTGAAGGTGGTAGAACCCTATGTGGTTCGACTCCGGCGGCACCACCGCCACACCTATTTATGCCTCATAACAGCAGTGTTAAGCGCTGCTAAGCTAAGTTAAGTGTTCTGGTTTGAAGAGTGTACTAAGGGAGACATACTTTTCCGAGGCGTTCCAGCTTAGTCCTCAAGGGTAGCGGCGCATCTGTGGCTGACCTCCGGTAGGAGTATGTCATCCTACCTAGGATTGATTACAGATGTCCATGGGCGGCTGTAGCCACCTACCATCAGGTGGACATGCTCGTCTGCTAGTCCTATGCCAATTATAAAAAAATACAAAATATTGTCAATACTTTTTGAAGGTGGTAGCACCATCTGTGACTTCTCCGGAGGCACCGCCACATCTATTTCTGCCCTATGACAGCAATTTTAAGACATACGAGACATTATCCGAAGCATTCCAACTTAGTACTCAGGGGTAGTAACTCATATGTAGCCATCTTCAGGCAAGAATCCATACAATATCCAATTTTATCTGGTTGTAGTTACAGATGTCCATGGAAAGCAGTAACCACTTAACATAGGGCTGATGGTAAAAGATGACGATATTATAAAAAATATACATATTACAATATGCTGTAATATAAAAAATAATAAAACAAATATTTATAAGGAAAACATAATTTTTATTCATTTTTTTAATGAATTTTAATAGCTAAACTTTTCGAAAACATCCATTTCATGGCATTTGTGTTGATTATTTAAAATCTCTTCTCCTGTATCGGTTTTTCATAATGTTAACAGCTGCCAACATGTTTTAGACGGTCACCAGCACACTTCAACCTGTAAATACGTTCAATCTTTAATTTCACCATATTCTGAGGTGGTAGAACCGTTTGTGGTTGAAGCGATGGCACCAGCGTCACATCTATTTCTACACAATAAAAACACTGTCAAGCGCTGCTGGGTTCTGGTTTGAAGAGTGTGATAAGGGATGCATAGTTTTCCGAGGCGTTCCAGCTTAGTCCTTAGGGGTAGCGGCGCATCTGCGACCGGCCGATTTACCGCCAGTGACTGATCTTACTTTATTTATTTATTTATTTATCCGGGGTTGATCACAGATGTATATTGGCAACAGTAGCCACTTACCATCGGATTGATGGTAGGTACATGACCCTCTATTATTATATTATAGAAATAGCAACGAAGCATGCAGTCGTCATTTAAACGGATTAAAGAATGGGTGTAACCATATAGGTATTTTCGATTTTTCCATTAAAGTAATAGTAAATTGTCGTCCTTGATGATAAATGGTCACTTCTGCCTATGGACTGTGGAGAGCAGTGATCACATACTTAATTGTACTGCATGCTCGTTACTTCTATTTTTAAAGAAAATAGTGAATGACGAATTTCTTCGGTTGTAATCGACAATTTACATAGGTGGGTATGATCCGCGCACAAACTTCTATTCCGCTCTGAAGTTGTTGCGCGCAGGTGTAGTCACAGAACCAAAGCGGATGAACACAACTACAAGTATATACTTCGTAGCAACAGTAATGGCACACTGATGTACCTATGTACTCGTGGGCAAAAGCCGGCAGAGGGTGCCGAGGGGTTCCCGCACTGTCTTCGTCCCGCTAATCTACACCTTGCTGTTGCGACGCGACTCGTTTCTATATTAAGAGCGGACTAGAAGTTTGGCGCGGTCTCTACTTATTAACTACGTGAAATATAAGACACACACGCGCATTTATTGCCGTAGGTTATTCCGCTGACTCCACACACAGGCGCGTACTCCAAAGTACATGGGCAGCCGCGTTGCCCACGCACCGCCATTACGATGGCCACGATGATGGCGAACACTGGAAAACATGACGTTATTTATTTATTGTTAATTAGAATGATACATGAATCATGGGTTGCATCGAAAGCCCGGTTAAAATTTTCGTTAAAGTTAAATATAACAGTAACTTGGACTTGTCAAACGAGTCAGTAAGTTTTCTTATCTGAGGATTTAACACAAGTATGTCTTGACAGTTCATATTAAAGCCTAGGGGTTAACTCGTCCTCTCGATCAAGAGGTCCGAGGTTCAAAACCCAGGCACGCACCTCTGATTTTTCGAAATTATGTGCAAAATCCCAAAGGTATGTGAAGTCTACCAATACGCACTTGGCCTGCGCGGTGGACTATGGTCTAATCCTCATCAGTCTGAGAGGACCCGTTCCCAGCAGTGGGACAATAATGGGTTGATGATGATGATATTGAGAGTTATTTTTCTTAGTAAACGTAACTCCCTTACGACTAGGAGAGCAAACATACATTTAATAACTGCGTGCAAAATGTCCGAGGTTTAATCAATGCGACAGACCTGCATAACGAGCTAGCTCAATTCTTCACGCAGAATAATTACTATCGAAACTGGAACCGTAAACTACATGCTGTACCTCCTAGCCACACAGTCGCACAAATTCGCCCATACCTCGTGCACTCATGAAGGTGATAGAACCCTTTGTGGTTCGACTCCAGCGGCACCACCGCCACATCTATTTCTGCCTCATAACAGCAACTTAACTGCAGTGTTAAGCGCTGCTGTATTTTTGTTTGAAGTGTGTGGTAAGGGAGACATACTTTTCCGAGGCGTTCCAGCTTAGTCCTCAGGAGTAGCGTCGCCTCTGTGGCCGACCTCAGGTAGGATTATCTAATCCAACCTAGAGTTGATTACAGATGTCCATGGGCGGCAGTAGCCACTTACCATCAGGTGGACTGCATCCTCGTCTGCTACTCCTATATTATAAGAAAACACGTCTACTTTATCGTTAGGTTCCACTGTATATATAAAATAAGATACTTACAGAAAAATATCTTCATCTTGATGTATTGCACTTGGCCTTGTGTAGGACGTATCTGTACGAAAACATGCGCGCGCGCAGTTTTATACTATTGTGTATGTGCATCGTATTGAATACTAGTTTTACATGTTATTGTTACATAATATAGATTATGAGGAAGGAAATCAGATAACCTGCATAATTATATAGTGCCTGTGAATTACCGCTAGACTTTAGTCATTGTTTAAGCGTTAAGAAAAATGTAATATTATTAACAGAATTTTTATAAAAACAAAAACGAAACTGCTTAAAAATATAGCCTATGTCATTCCTACACTTTAGAAAGATAGAAAGAAATATTTATCTGTAAAAAATACTACAAAATTATGTGACATAAATAACAGTAAACATAACTTTAAAATCAGAACATTGCTGCAGTAAAATTTAACAAAAGGGTCCACACTCAGCCTCACCGCGGTGAACCACGGCAACTGATTTTCAGTTTGATTTGATTTTGAGTTTGATTTTCTTTAGAATCCAACGACACCTCATATGTTAAAATCCTTAAATCTTTAGGAAATGTACCAAAAAAATGAGACATACACACAAACATACATACGCTCGAAAAATATTACCCTCAGTATTCAATTATGGTTATCTTTCAACGCCTATTATACCTACATGTCGCGTGCACATATACTAAGCATATGTGAGGATACCTAGAATGTCCTTATACATCAGTTATTTATTTGTTAAGGCAATTAATCCTTAAAACAGCAGCCCTTTGGAACACCTTTGGAAGAGGAAATTAAAAATATTAGCAATGATTTGAAATTTGTAATGTACAATACCGTGTGAGTCCTAGAGGAAAATCCTTGAAGTATCAAGGTCGTTAACCATGTGATCTTTACTGTTCAACCATTTATTTCACTTATTTGACGCTATAAATACGGAAACTTTAAGGAAGTTAATACACGAGCGGCGCCCACGCTTACTGCCGCCGACGAGAATCGCGGGCGATAACGTCGCCACACACGGCCACAACCACAAAACGCCACCACTATTCCTGCAGTCTTCATACATTTTATATGGATTCGCCGCACACGGTTGATGCCGGTGGCCGCCACACACCACAAACTGTCGTTGCTTGCTTCTTGTAAGCGCCGATACAAAACTTAGCTATAGGCTGCAAATGCGCTCCCCGATTTGTGTACATTTGTTAAAATTTGATGCATCCAATGACTACGATTTCGTCTTCTATGACGACGTTTTTATCAGCAGGAGTGCAATTAAACCCACTTCGTCAGTGCGCGCTAGTGTTACAAAAGTAGCAGCCACCGACGGCAAGTCGACCATCGACTACACGTGGCAGTCGCGCGCTTCAGCAACGTTTGTAGCGGCTTCTAGCATCACGTTGCGGCGTTTGTGGCTGTCGCGTATGACCCGTGTACGGCGACACTTAGATCCCAGTCGCTCGTGTGTAATCTTCCTAACCAATTTTCTGCCTTATCTTTATAAGATTCAATAGATGAAGCTCTTTGATATGTAAAACTGTCTAAGAACACTAAAGCAGTTGACAAGTGTGATGGCTGTTTAGAACTGGTGCTCTATCGCATTACGTCATCCACGGCCAAGATGGTCGTGATCATACGCTAGTGAGCATACATATTATAATACATATTAAGGTGCACCGGGGCTATTGCAACTACGAAATATAAACAACTAATACTACTCGTATAAACTAAATAAAAAACCATCTACAAAGCAAAATTTATTTCCAATTCGATATACAATACATATATGTCAACAATATTCATCGTCCTTGCATGCCATGTTCCATTTGGTTGGTGATGTCAAAAATGTCATTAGCGGTTACCCCTGAGCGCATGTACCGTAGTGCAGGAGCACTGCACGGGCGCAGTTCAGCCTGAAATAAACAGTATTATATTAGATATATGCTACAAAATCCGTTATATAACTGTGTTGTACCAACCACGGTTATGAATGCTGTAGAATATAGATGAAGCTAGGTAGGATGATCACGATTTATTTTGGTTGTAGAAAATAGTACTCATTTTTATTAAATCTCATTTAATATAGTGACGTAGGCACATACGTATAAATGAGAACGCCTGTTTAGAAAAAGTTCTACGTGTTTAGAATAAGTTTAAGTCTTTGGTTTGTCCTTGAATTTTAAAAATAATATTATATAAGATAAAAATATTATAACAGGAAGTTTTAGTAAAATTTCCGCGAATTAATGCAGCTATCATTTATATAATCTATCAATGTCTGTATTTTCCTTAGAAACGCAGTAGGGTTTCATTTGAGCCAATAATTGAGTGTTTATGATTTTATTTAACGTTAAAGAATCAATTGGTCAGCGCAGTGGACTATGGCATAATCCTTCTCATTCTGAGAGAAGACCCGTGCTCAGCAGTGTGACAGTAATGAGTTGATGATGATTTTTTTTTTATAATATAAGAGTAGCAGACGAGCATGCAGTCCACCTGATGGTAAGTGGCTACTGCCGCCCATGGACATCTGTAATCAACCCCAGATAGTATTAAATATTCCTACCTGTCGGCCATAGATGCGCCGCTACCCTTGGAACGCCTCGGAAAAGTCTGTCTCCCTTACCACACCCTTCAAAACGGAACACAACAGCGCCTAACACTGCTGTTATTCGGTAGAAATAGGTAGATGATGATGATTAGACAAAAACGAAAGTACCGGCACACATTCCCGTAAGTGATCCCGCTGATGCTGCACACGGGCGCGTAGTACGGCGGGCAGTAGCACCCCTGTGCACTCGCCGCCATCGCTACGGCGAAGATAACGGCGAACACTAGAAAAATAGAAAATAAACCTTTTATTAAAACAGATAATGTAAGGACGCTAAAACAAACTGGCGGATGAATACCAGGAAATAACAATTCAGTGCACTACATTTTTATAGTTGCGATCATAATGGCGAACACTAGAAAATTAGAAAATACGCTTTCGATTAAAAGAGAAAATGCAAGACGCTAAAACAAACTGGCGGATGAATACCAGGAAAAAGTAATTCAGTGCACTGAATTCTTGCAGTTGCTATGATAATGGCGAACACTAGAAAATACACTTTTGAGAAAATGCACGACGCTTTAAATAACTAACGGTTGTATGCAGGCAATAATAATCCTTTGTCGAACACTAGAAAATTAGAAAATAAACTTTTTGTTAAAAGAAATGGTAAGATGCTAAAAAGTAGTGGGGGTTATACGGCAATTGCTTTCTAGTGCACTAAAGTCCATTGCAGCTGTGATGATAATGGCGAACACAAGGAAATTAGAAAGCACTTTAAAAAGAACCTTTTGCTAAAATAGAAAATGTAACAACAAACAGGCATGTAGACTAAAATGCCTAACAATACCCCTGTGTACAACTTTGGTTAAAGCATGTGTATGCCGCGTGACTTACACATAAGACGACCATCCTACAATCCCTATATGTTAATTGATGTTCAAGCAGTGATAGCCTAGTGGTTAGAAACTCGACCTCTTGATCGAAGGGTCCGAGATTCAAATTCCAGGCACCTCTGATTTTTTATCAAAGTTATGTGTGTATTAGAAATTATGTATCACTTGCTTAACCGGTGAAGGAATATATCGTGAGAAAACCTGCGTACCTGAGAAAAGAAAGTTGTCAAAGATATGTGAAGTCTACCAATTTACACTTGGCCAGCGCGGTGGACTATGGCCTAATCCTTCTCATTCTGAGTGGAGACCCGTGCCCAGCAGTGGGACAGTAAAGGATTGATGATGATGATGATGTTCATGGGCCACGGTTCGGTTTGCACGGTCATTTATGGCGTGTACGTGCAAAATGTGGAATGAACTTCCTAATGAGGTATTCCCTGAGCGCTAAGACATGGGGCTCTTCAAGAGGGGTGCAAAAATAGCCTACAAATCTGGCGATGCATTGGCACCTACTCTGGTATTGCAAATGTCCATAGCCGATAATGACTGCTTTTCACCAGGTAGCCCGACCGGCTTGTCGTTAGGTATACTTATAAAAAAATGGGTGGTCACCTGGACTCATGTAGTCCAGAGGGTCATTAGCAACTTCAGCCTTATAAAAAATAATTTCTACTTAAAAAATAATACTTTAGTATGATTAGCTATTATATATGAGAATATGTTTAATATATTACAAAATAGAATTAAAATAATACTCACAGAAAATGATTTTCATCTTGAAATCAGCTGACTTTGCGTAACAATGGATGATTTTGAATACAAAGTTGAGCTGATACAGGCGTTATATACTGCATTCATAGGAAGTACATACACTCACACATACTGACATATATCACGGATTTACTCGCTACAGAATGCATTATTCGTGTAAATGCAAAATTAGGGATGGCGATACTTTCCGAAAAAGATCGATTCTTGAATCGATTCGGGTCGAAGTGTTATAAATCGATCCATGAAACAATCGATGCCCACAGAATCGATTCTCCAAAAATCGATTTTCGATCTTTTCAGTTGACAAAGGGCGACAAGCATGACAAGGTTGACAAGCACTAAGCAGTATCCATCGACAAGCAATGTCTATAACACATTTGACCGACTTCGAAAAGATCGACTTTTGAACTTCTAGGATGAAAGATCGATTCACTGAATCAATCCAATGCTGGAGTTCGATTAAAGTTCGATTTGTTTGGCCCAAAACATCGATTCTTCGAGTGATCGATCTCAGATCGCCATCTCTATGCGAATTATCAGAGAACACTCGTATGATCATTCATTATTTAAGTTACGTTCTGTAGGCAGGTGATTTATAAAACCCCTTTTTGCAAATTATCATTTGTCTTCATTTACAGTCGTGTACTGTAAATCTGTCAATAAGTTTCGAATTTCTCCGAATATAAATTTGATATTACGTTTCGACGAATAATCAAATTTGATTTTTGGGTATTTTATCAGTTTACGATGTAAAGGTAGGTATGAAATGACAAATATTGGTCATTTTTTGCGAAGCGTTTTCAAAAACAGATATTCGTATTTGAACCTGAATAGAAATAATCCCGAAAGGTGGAATAAAACTAAGGATTTCATGCGTTTCACAGTAGACCTTGCATATGAAACGTCGAATTTTAGACAAAAAATATCGGCATTATTTGACTTATCCGAGGCGTTCCAATCACGCGCATTATTGATAATTTATCTATCCGTTTTAACTACGAATGTTAGAAGTTAGACAATTCTAGTAGGCAGGATTCGTCAAAGGACGATATTTTGTAGGCGACACATTGTGCAGGTTATGCATAAATAATCTTAGTACTGAAAAGTAACAACGCATCTGTTGCCAACCACATGGAATAATAATCTTATCCGGGGTCGCTTATAGATGTATCATTATGAGAAAAATCATTAACTTTCTAAGTATAGTTCCATAATCAAATATTTCAATCATAAGATACGAATACCCAAATACCAAATTTCATGCCATCCGCAAACTGGAAATTAGTTCGAATTACTCGTATACTTTATCAAAAACATGAAGAATGTCTTTGATGTGAAAAAGTCTGAGAAAGTTTACGATACTCCGTAACCAGCAAAAAGTGAACAAACTTCGCTACGAAGTAGGCGACGTTGGAAACTAAAAACATGCTACTTTAATCATTTATACTAATTAGTTCTTTGACAATGACTAGGGAAAGTTTCATAATTATTTTTAAAGTATTCTGGGAATATCAAAAATAATACACAACAAGAGAGATAAACTTTTTCGTTTTGGAAATACTTTTTCTTATTGTGGTTCAACTTCAGCACCACCGCCACACCTCTTCTGCCTAATAACTTACCAGCTTAGGAAAATAGGGTTCCGTTTTTATCCTTTGGGTACGAAACCCTAAAAATCTTCAAAAGCACACTACACAATATAGAGCACAAACAGACAAATCTTCATACACATATTTAAGGATGATCCTGAAGCCACACGGAAGTGCCCACGCAGTCTTTGTTATAATTATTATCAGGAACTCAATAAAGTACCTAATTGACAGGTGTGATAGTTCCATTAATATCAGAAATCGCTTATTACATCACGTCAATAATACATGATTGATGGTTTTGGTCATACCGTAGAGTTGAGAATAGAATAGATATGGCGCCAAATACCTCGTTAGCGCAAGGCCGTAACATACTTTGTACTTTTTGTTTTGACCGTAAGCCATAAATCATATTTATTATTTTTAGGGTTCCGTAGCCAGAGGGTAAAAACGACACCCTGTCACTAAGCCTTTGCTATCTGTCTATCTGCCTGTCATAGCGCTCTATTTCCTGATACTTAAAAAATCTTAAAATAAAAGGTAGAGAGTTATACTTTATATACTTGTGTAGTATTTTGTATTATATAGTACCTTACAACAGTAGTGTTAACTATCCGCAGGCCGTCATCTATGAACAGCGGTTGTCGACTAGGGTTTTCGCCTGACGTTGACAACCATCGACTAAGGTTATCGTTGTCACTGAATGACGTCGAGCGTTCAATGTGGTTCGTATATCATCCTATACATTGGTGTACTAAATTGTTACTTTAATAAATTAAGATAATGCGTCATATATAGCTAAAATATACTAACCAAACCAATAATCCAAGGTACATTTGTTATTGTGCAGTTATGTCTCAGCGATATTCTGCCACGCCTTCTCTAGACGATCTTAACTCTATAGGTAGTCGATAATCAAGTCCAATAACAATTTGTTCACGATGAGATAATTCCTATAACGCACCTAATTATGGGTTAACATACTGATCTCTGTTTATAAGGATGCGACTAACTTGTATGGCTTTTGTCACAATATTGCTGAGAAGGTAACACGCAGTTTTACTATTTTTTATACTATAGGAGTAGTGGAGTATGCAGTCTACCTTGTGGTAAGTGGCTACTGCCGCTTATCGACACCTGTAATCAATCGAAGATAGAATTAGGTATTCCTACCAAAATCGGGCAAAGATGTGCCGCTACCTCTGAGGACTAAGCTGGAACGCCTCGCAAAACTTTGTCTCCTTTGTCACATTATTCAAATCAGAATACAACAGCGCTTAACACTGCTGTTATTGGGAAGAAATAGGTGTGGCGGTGGTGACGCCGGAGTCGAACCACACTGTGTTCTGATTTGAAGGGTTTGGTAAGGGAGACATACTTATCCGAGGCGTTCCAGCTTAGTCCTCAGGGGTAGCGGCGCATTTGTGGCCGACCTCAGGTAGGAATCTAATCCTATCTGGAGTTGATTTTACAGATATCCATGTGCGTCAGTAGCCGCTTACCATCAGGTAGACTGCATGCTCGTCTGCTACATGGGATTATAAAAAAAAAATGATAAATAAAAGATTGTAAAAAAGTCTGCAAGTTCCAGACAAAATTAAACAACAATAATCTGTATCTTTCACACTTTTTCGCGTCCCGTAATCTCTATTTGACGTCACCGAGCTGGAAATGGTAATTACCCACTTTTTAGAGCTTTCCGTGAATAGTTCTTATCTTAATTACTACAAACCCATCTTTTCAAATTGGGTGATAAGTTGTCATTTGGGTTTTGTTATTTCGTGACTCTGTTTACTTTCAGTGATAGGCAATATTTGCCTTTTTCATTTGTAAATATTTTTTACATTATATGTGGTGCCATCATAGATTAGTAAAGATTACTCACTCCTAACAAGAAAATGTAACCAGTTTTGACAATTTAAATTGTCCCTGTCATCTATTTTGGTGTTTGAGAAATATTTCAAAAATTAGTTTTTAGATCATTTACGAATGAAACGATATTTTTCCGCACTTTTTCTTCGATTTCATGTTTTTGCACCACTTAATTGAATATCTCAGCATTGTTCCGCGCAAATTACACCATGTCAGCTATTAAATGGCTGACACGTTGTCAGCCATTTAAGCCATCTATGTCATTTAAGCTTATCTATGAGAGCCATGGACACTTTTTGGAGTCCGTACCCAAAGGCTAAAAACGGAACCCAATTACTAAGCCTCCGCTATCTGTCCATCTGTCACAGGGCTCTATCTCTTAAACCGTAATATATAGAATAACTTGATTTTTTTACTATGTATACACAACATTATTTAAAGTTAGTAGAATCCATTACAGTTAACCGCTGCAGGCACCACCGTCACATCTATATCTGCTTTATAACAGCAGTGTAAAGCGCTGATGTGTTTTGGTTTAAAGTATGTGGTAAAGTAAATATTTATCCAAGGCGTTCCAACTTGTAGCAAATAGTTATTATGTTACACTCTCCTCCTATCTGGGATTGGTTGAAGATTACAGATGTCCAGGAACGGAATTGACTATTTACTATCAAATGAACTGCATTTTCGTTATAAGAAAGTTATAGAAATTAATGTTTCAGAAAATAAATGATTTGAGGAAGATTTTTACAAAAATAAACGGAAGTTTTTAGAAAGAAGCATACAGGTACTACTTCTTACCCTCAATTTATTACTAGTATCATGCTTCGTTGGGTAAAAACTAAAAACTAAGATGCATCGAGGTACAAGCGAGCGCAACTATACGGGAAAATTCCTTGAAAAATCTTTCAAGCTCGGTAAAATTCCTTTGAAACGCCAAAATAGATAGCTTTTAAAACTTGATTTATAATTCGAAAAGCCGTAAGATGTATAGATAACTCTTGGAAATAAATTGCTTTCTCGGTGGCTTATCTGAGGATTTTAAATTACAATTTAATGGAACGGCTAGGACATTAATCAAATTCACATCAATGAAGCCTTAATTACGGTCGATATAAACGGCAATCTGTAAGCGCAGATAGGTCAATGCTGATGTTATAATAGGACTTTTATTATGGTATTTCGAAGGTGGTAGAACCCTTTGTGGTTCGACACCACCGACATATCTATGTCTCCCTCATAACAGCAGTGTTAAGCGCTGCTGTGTTCTGGTTTGAAGAGTGTGGTAAGGGAGACATACTTTTCCGAGAGATTCCCGCTCTGACTTCAGGTAGGAATATCTAAGCCTATCTGGGGTTGATTACAGATATCCATGGGCGGCAATAGCTACTTACGCCGTCCTTCCCGGGGCCGCTGGCCAGGCGGTTCGAGCTCCCACTCTTGCCGCCCGCAACCCCGAAAGCCCCTTTTAGTCACCTCTTACGACAGATAGGATACCGCAGCCCTATTCTGGTTCTGCAACTACAGGGACATATATCAGTCGGTCCTACCAATTGCGCAAATCCAGATTATTACTGTGTTTGATATTATACCTCATACACATATTTCACAAAACAAAGTGAGCATAAAGTGCTATTAAGCAATTCGTTGTAGCCCGCTCCTGTTTCAAACTCCACAATTAACTACTCACTGCCACAAGTTTGTTTATGAATTAAGCAACAAATTGTAGTGGAACTGCATTGTTCTATTTATCTAGCCAGACCATCTGCAAATGGATATCCTGTGCTATTTCAAAGATATATTATTGTGTTTTAAACTTAAATTTGTAACGTGGTTTAAATTAGTTGTTTTAAATTATGTTGGATCTCGAAAGTGTAATATAATTATTACATACTTGTGTTAACTCATTTTTTATGTACAAATCAAACGCGCATACTGTTCTTTTTTGAAGATTGTAGAACCCTTTGTTGTTCGACTCCGGAGGCACCACCGCCACACCTATTCTATCTAATAACAGCAATGTTAAGCGCTGCTGTGTTCTGGTTTGAAGGGTGTAGTAAGGGAGACATAAGTACTTTAAATACGAGGCATAACAACTTAGTGCTCATGGGTAGCAATGTATCTATGGCCAACCTGGAGTAGGAATATGTTCTGGCGTTGATTATAAATATCCATAGGCGGATTCAGTCTTTTTGATGGTAAGGGAATACTTACCATCAAAAAGACTAAATGGTCTTTAGCTACTTCATTATCTTATATATAAAATTCTCGTGTCACAATGTTAGTTAACGTACTCCTCCGAAACGGCTTTACCGGTTTTCATCAAATTTTATATGCATATTCAGTAGGTCTGAGAATCGGCTACTATGTATTTTTCATACACCTTAGTGATAAGGATTGTTCACCCTTAATATTTTCTTATTTATATGGCAACACAACGTTTGCCGGGTCACCTAGTTATTATATAAAAGCAAAAAGTTCGATCATGCATCTTCCTTGTCCTTTATCAAAAAAATATATTTTAAAAATTATATGATAATGACAGATTCCAAACAGAATATTAAATGTTAAAGGCGCCGGTCTTTTAACAGTGGAACCGTTTCAAAGCTTCCTTAATCGCTGAATAATTATAAATGGGAGCGAGACGTCTCTTACCATCGGTTTTCGATACTACAAGTTACTATGCAGTTTCCTCGCGATGTTTTACTTCGCCGTTTAAGCAACTGATAATTAATTTCTAATACACATATAACTTTGAAAAATCGGAGGTGCGTGCCTGGGATTTGAACCTCGAACCCCTTGATCTAGAGGCCGAGTGTCTTAACTAAGGCTACCACTGTCACTACGATACACGAATACACTACAATACAAAACCTGTCAAATACCCTATGTATTTGACAGGTTTTAGGAATGCGTTTTATTTACATATGTGTTTCAGAAACCCATTTTTTTGATCTTTGTCGAAATATATTAGCAATATATAATATTTTATTAGCAAAAAAACATATTCTATTACGTTAAACGGAACGTCGCGCGAAAATAGTGGGTCTTATGACATGTCATGTTAGTTTTGTCTCACATAAACTTATGTTAATAATTGGATTATTATATATTTTCTTGTCATGTACCCTAATAATGATCCTGTAATTAAAATTTATTTCTACTTAATTGCATCTTCACAGCAAAAGCCGCAGAGTTGCTGATTATTAAAACTTTGAAGTGTCGTTAGCGTTACAAAAATGCGTTTGAGACGTTGACTTCATAATTATTATTACTACCTCTAATGAATAAAACACCTAGATTAAAAGCACAATGAAAAAAATCCCCGTTGAAAATAAATGCAATTAAAAATACCTTGCTTTTACGAAACAATATCTCGAATGGAGTTAATGATTCGAGTTTCAATAGTACTACGGCTGAGTTACCAGAGTAGCTCTTGGGGCTCACTGGTATTTCGCATATTTAAAGCGACACTGCCACATACAGTCGTCTCACTCACACGTACTGTAAAACAACATAACATGCTCGGTGGGACTGCTCTAATTATATGTTCGCTCATTTCCTTCATATGCATTGCAGTATTTTAATAAAATAAACGTCTTTTATACAATTCTCCATTGAATAAAACGTTTGTAGGTATGTGTGGTAAGAGCTTTTAACGCTAAACGGTATTTTCCATTCAACTTTCAACTTCATTTTCTTCAATTTTAATTATTAAATTGTAGTTAATTCTTCACGGTATAGTTAGAAAATATTTCCAGGTTTATTTTTGATTTGATACATTGTTTGAGTATTAATAAGTAATATTGCTAGCAATGTTTAATGAATTGGTTGTCCGTTTGTATCTACAATCAGTATGGTATTATCTACTCTTCTGTTTATTTCTATGTATATTTTTTATTATACAGGTTGAATCTCCATAATGTGCACATATTGAAACAGGAAAAATTAAACCGCATTTTGTCGACAAAAAAAAAATTAAAAACAATTTAAAATAAAAAAATAATAAAAAAAATTTTTTTTGGGTTTTACGACCTTTTGAATTTTTCTTTTTTGGGTATCGTGCAACTGAAGTAAATAAATCGCTACAACTTTTAAACTAAGAGGGTTATCAGTTTCAAACAAACATTACAATGATTGCCAATGATAGGCCGTACTGATCCATGAAAAAAAAAGAAAAAAAAATTTCTTCCTAGGAAAAAAGGTCAGATTAGTGCAAAAAACTATTTTTTTTTTAGGTAAAATTTCAGTTATCGTCAATTTCGTCAAAATAATCTAGGCTTTTTATTTTTTTATTATTATTTAATGCAATTCTACGTGGTATTAGCTTTCAAACACTAAAAAAACACGCCTCTAACTCAAGTATAAAGTTTGCTAGGAACGTTTCAAAAAAGGTACTTATGACGCGACGCACGTGCGCCCTAATAAAACTGGTATAGTCCGACTCATAATTAGATGTCCAAAATGTAAACAAAGGAAACTATCAAAAATATGTAGTTTCTTATTTTTGACGATATTCAAATAATAAAACAATAATAAAATATTTTTTTATATTTTTTTAATAAAACACTTTAGTTGGTATTAAAAATGTTTTTAACACACCAACAACACCAACAACACCAACACCCTTAAAACTGCCTTTGTTTAAGCGCTCGTAGGAAACTTTATACTTGAGTTAGAGGCATGTTTTTTTTTTAGTGTCTGAAAGCTAATACGACGTAGAATTACATGAAATAATAAAAATAAAATATAAAGCCTAGATTATCTTGAGGAAATTCACGATTACTGAAATTTTACCTAAAAAAAATGCTTTTTTGCACTAATCTGACTTTTTTCCTAGTAAGATGATATTTTTTTAGTTTTGTTTTTCATGGATCAGTACGGCCTATCATTGGCAATCATTGTAATTTTTGTTTGAACCTGATAACCCTCTTAGTTTAAAAGTTATAACGATTTATTTACTTCAGGTGCACGATACCCAAAAAAAAATTTTTTTTGTCGACAAAATGCGGTTTAATTTTTCCTGTTTCAATATGTATACATTATGGAGATTCACCCTGTATAATTTTCATGATATAATCGATTTTCAATTTTTTTGGGTCAAGTAACACGCGTACTTACGGCAATATAAAAGTCTGACTTGAAATAAATTGCTGACTTCTAGCCTATTGACATGAATTTTATCGTCTCAATTTAAAGGTCCAGAAAGACGAACCTGTGAAGGCCTTCAGTTTTCCGAAGTTGGGTAAAATCATTATACTTCAACCACACTTGGCAACGCAAACTCCAAATCTCTACAAACACACAATTTTGCGGCTGCCTTTGATTTGCTAGGAAAAATGTCACCCCATTGATTCGCCTACAAGCACAAACCTACACAAATTATCTGTCCACACACTTGAATTTGTAAACATTTATTGAGATTTGGCAAGCGTACTGACTGACGGTAATATGTTAAACTGTATTTAGTGCTTATACTTTAAGAATAATAAAATCTTTTTGTTTCTATTTCAGGTAAGTAAGTCTTCATAAGGTACGCGTATTAACAGAAGGGCTACATAAATTGTGCAAGATTACTTCAGGTCAGGAAATAAGGTACTGTAAATTTATTTCAATGTGCTTAATATGTTAAATCGTAACCCATTGTTCTCCAAACAATAATATTCTACACACTTTAGCAGTAAGTCAGGTATTTTGAAATAATTCAATTTTAGCATTTTACAATACTTGATTATGAAGGTAAATTAATAAATTTTCAATTTGATTATACTACTGGTTCCACCACACTAAAGTTTATATTAATTAAATATGTCATAATGAATATATTTCAATTTGAATAATAATTATCAATAAGTGATATGTTAGGTATTAGAAACGCGGCCTTTCATTCGGAGGTTCAGATCCAAGTTACCAATCTCTGATTTTACAAAATTATGTACATATTAAAAAAATATTATCACTATTACGATTAAGGAAAACTCTGCTCTGCTTGAGGGTCATAAAAAAAGTTCTCAAAGATATGTTAAGTCTTACTGATTCTCGCAAACTTATGATGATTATTGCAAACTTAATGAAATACAAATTAAACAGATATAAACGTTTTTATTTCAAAAGTATTTTACGTAGTAATTTTCGAACGGCTTCGTCGCTCTATAAAATGGATGAAGAACATGAATAAATAAAGGGAATGAACAAAAAATTAATTACGAATGGAATGAAGTCTGTAAAACGGAACGAATGTTTTACAAAATCGGTCAAGTGTGAGTGTACTATGAGCATTTTATTCCATTCTTTATTATTATTATTATTTAAATATAGAGTAGCTAGTAATGATAGTAAGCGGCTACTGCCGCCCATGGACAGCTGTAATCAACCCCAGAAAAGATTAGATTCCTACGTGAAGTCGCCCACAATTGCGCCGCTATCCCTGAGGACTAAGCTGAAATGTCTCGGATAAGTACGTCTCCCTTACCATACCATTCAAATCAGAATACAGCAGCGTTTAACACGGCCGTTATAAGAAAGAAAGAGGTGTGGCGGTGGTGCCGCCGGGGACGAACTACAGTGGGTTCTACCACCTTAACTTTTATTCAGGTCTCATAAAAGTCGCAATTCAGCTGATTCGTAAATCCCAAACTCAGTTGAACGACAGATATTTATTCAAAAAGTTTATGTTTTAAGCAACATTGTTGTTTTATCTTGTTTTATTTCCCCCGACGTGTGGGTAAAAATAGGAACAACATTTTTTCCAAGGTAGTTACGAGAACAATTTTCTTGATAGCAAAACACTACTTATTCCATTTTGAGGGTTCCGCACCCAAACATAGATTAGTAAAGATACTTCGCCGCCTTGAAATTGAATGAAGCCACAAACGGCTTATTAGTAAGTTCTTTTTTTGAATTATTGAATTGATGATTGATTTGAGATTGAATTGAAGATATTGGGAACGATAATGAAATAAAAATCAAAGACAAGCGCTCTGCTCTTGGCAGTTCTTCTCAATAGAGGTCATTCCGATCCACAATATTATAATTGACAGTGTAAGAGCCTCCGAAGGATTTTATAAATAGGTTTATGAATTATAATTACTTAAGAGCTTGCCAAAGATATAAATTCCTTCTCAATTGTGATTCAAAATTAGTTAGAAACTATAAGACTGGCTTAAATATTATTTTTACCTGATTGTGGAGGCTGGAGGGTAATGTTTTTCGAGCGTACGTATGTTTTATTCTTTGGTACGCCCTCCAGCCCAAATTTCTTGACGGAATTTAACATAACATGAGGTGTTGTTGTATTCGTCTGATGCTAAATGATGGTAAGTGGCTACTGCCGCCCATGGACATCTGTAATCAAATCCAGATAGGATTAGCTGATATTCCTACCTATGGTCGGCCACAGATGCGCCGCTACCCCTGAGGAGAAAAGTATGTCTCCATTACCACACCCTTCAAAACGGAACACAGCAGCCCCTAACACTGCTGTTATTAGGTAGAAATAGGTGTGGCGGTGATGCCGCCGGAGTCGAACCACAAAGGGTTCTACCACCTTCAAAATAATTTAATCGCCTTTGAAAACCTGCTCAAATGTGACCATTGCTGTTTTGTTAAAGGGAAACCTCCTACCAAACTAAGTCATACGTTAAGTCTCAATTCAGCCTTTGTATATACCTATGCAAGATGTTGAGAAAACTTTGATAGCGTGATTCAGTAACGCTATCTTTTGCTAAATCCATCGACATGTGTAACCATTGCTACAGAAGTATATGCTTTGGAGTTCTATCAAAGGTCGGTCATACAAGTTATTTTCCCTGAGAACTAAATTGGAACGCCCCGTATCTTTGGCTTTGCACACGCTTCCAATCACCACCAAGCAAAACAAAGCAGCGCTTTAATACTGCGTTTATAAAGGGAAAATAAGTGTGACGTTTGTGCCTAGTTCTACGTGAAATATGTTACACACACGAGTAAAACGTAGTATATTTTCATATTTCCCAGCAGTAACAGATAAAAAAGCCGTCTGATTATACGCGGCCCGATACATTTGTGTAATGTAATATCAAAAACATTTCCGTATTTTGAGGAAAACAGCCAATGATGGAAAATATTGAATTCATGAGAGCACACTTCCCTTATATCTTTTATATTTTTATATTGGATTATACTACGGTTTTATTTCATAATCTCACATAGATATGTATAGATAGGGATCTTCTCTCAGAATAAGAGGGTTAGGACATAGTTCATCGCGGTGGCCAAGTGCCAATTGATAGACACTATCAGATTAACAAACCCCTAAGTAATTTTTAAGAACTCTCTGGTGTACAGGATACATGGCAATGTTTTTCTTCGTCTTCTTTCGAATATGCACATAACTTATTACAAAATCAGAGGTGCCCCGGATTTGAACCTCGGACACATCGATTTGACGGCCGTGTTTCAAACTCCTAAACTTTCTTTTATATATAAAATATAGGAGTAGCAGATGGGCATGCAGTTCATCTTATGGTAAGTGGCTACTGCCGCCCATGGACATCTGTAATCAACCCCAGACAGGATTAGATATTCCTATTCAACTAAGACTAGACAAGACTATCAGACTATTGCTAATTTTATACATTTTAGAAATATATTTATATTTTCAGAGGGCCACATTATATTTATGTTAGTCAGCCGGCATGTCATGTAAAACAAATAATTCTTTTTTTGTATTATACCAGTAGCATTACCATGAGTTGGCATAGAAACGCCACTATAGAAATGGTAAATAGAAAACTATTGTCATTTTGCTAGTGAATAACATAACTACTATCGTTACGGTATTTCTTGACAACGTCTGTCAAATTAATGACTCATGGGACCGAATTTGTATGGCAATAGATCATAATGACATTCGCTAGCGATTTGATTTCGATAGGTTTTTTACGTATCGAGTTACGTAGTGGCTCACACTACGGATTTTAGTTCTACGAGTAACCACCACAGGCGCTGTACAATTTTTCATACATTTATTTTACGCAGTCGCTAGCGAGTAATACTTTTGTAAACTCATGGTAGTCCTACAGAACATAACAATCGACTACCGAAAATCGGTTCAATGCTCACTATTAAACCTTTATCCCAACAACAAATTAGTGCTGCCCACAAAACCGAATCCCGGGCGCCCGGGATGTCCGCGGACCTCGTTTGGCAGCGAGCCAGCCACTCCTCATGCAATTACCGTAATGGGAAGCTATGTGACTGTAAAACCACTCATGAAGTCTGTGCGTTCGATTTAGTGCGGATTAGCGTATTGCGGGTAAACGCCAATCGATATTAATGATTTGTTTGAAGTGCTTTATGAAATTGCACTTCGTTAGTAGGAAAACATTAGTTAATCACGTATACGCATACATTAAGTGATTGAAAGTCATAGTTTGCAAACGTATGATTAACTATAGATTTTTTTATTATATAGGATTAGCAAATTAGCCTAATCCACCTAATGGTAAGTTACTATGTTAATATAATAAACACCAGATAAGATTATATTCCTACCTGAGGTCGGCCACAGATGCGCCGCTACCCCTGAGGACTAAGCTGGAACGCATCGGAAAAGTCTGTCTCCCTTACCACACCCTTCAAACCGGAATACAGCAGCGCCTAACACTGCTGTTATTAGGTAGAAATAGGTGTGGCGGTGGTGCCGCCGGAGTCGAACCACAAAGGGTTCTACCACCTTCAAAAATTATATAGTATATTGTCTCGTTTGTCATACCCATCAAGCCAGAACACAGCAGCGCATAACATTGCTGTTATTAGGCAGAAATAGTCATGATGGTGCCTCCGGAACCGAACCACTGAGAGTTCTACCACCTTTAAAAACATATACGGAGATACTTACAGTCTCTTAATTCATTTGCATTATTACAAAAGTGAAATTATATGACGGAACGTGACCAGACATCTCATTTCATGCATCTGAATATTTGCATATGCAAATGGAAATTAAAGTTGTGAATATTATTTCCCTTTTATATTAAATTGACCTTTACCTACATAATACTGTATGTTCAAGCTGATTCTGCACTACTACGATCATTATCTACGAGTATATGGTTTTAATTTTTAGGCATATGCAATAGACCTACTCAATAATGTAATAGTTTCCAAATATAAATATTTTGTAAATATAATTTAGTATTTACCACGGCTTTTTAAATCTGTCTTTAACATGTAATGTGTCGCTGATTTCGCCTAAAATCTCATTACGAGTACAACATGCTTTAACGGTGAAGGAAAACCTCGTAAAAAAATCTGCGAAGTTTTCAGGAGTAGGTGAATTATACCAATATACACTTGACCAGCGCGGTAAAGTATGGTCTAATCCATCTCATTCTGATAGGAGATCCATTCCCAGCAGTGGAACAGTAATGGATTGACGATGACAGTCATAGATCGGCCGCAATAACCATTAAGCGTCAGGTGAACTTCACGTTCATTAGTTTCGGCGAAAAACGAACGAAGCTTGTTAGCGATTTATTTTGCAAACTCGTTAACCTTCGGTTCGGGCTAACCGTTCCTGTTTGACGGAAAGTTGGTTAATGAAAACTTTTCTTTTCTTTTCTTTCAATTTTCCGTGCAGCACTGCGGATTTTGTATACTCCCGAGATTTCTTGGAAAAGTTTAGAAGTAAGCTTCGGGAACTGAAATGAAATATTGTACGCGTGAATAAGAATTAGAATGGCTTCTTGTTGGAGGCTTCATGTCTTGATCGTCATTAGGTTATCGCAAAATTCTTTAAAGAGTTTAATCTCGGTTAGGAAGAAGTTTAAATAAAGATTTTATTCATATCAAGTAGGTGATATCATCTTCCAAGTTTGACAATGGCGGCACCGTCCCTACGTCTATTCCTCTCTCATGACAACAAACTTTGTTGAGCGTTTCTGTGCATTAGTTTTCCAGTGATAAGACACCAACCTCATCTCTTTACACAAAGTAATACGTTGACGAAGCAGGCACAAGTAGAAGTGTTAGTGTTTTACACGAGGCAAATACCAGGTATTTTTTTCAAATTATGTCTGTATTAGACATTATATACTTGTCACATGCTTAAAATATAATTTTCATCTGGTTAAGACATAGATGAAAAACTACTTTAGTTCGGATCCTCTACTATAAGAAAAACATCGCGAGGCAACCTGCATGCCCGGGAGCTCTTCAAAAAAATTTCAAGGACGAATGAAGTCTATCAATTGACGGTGACTCCATTATGAGGGTAGTCTCTTGCCCAGCAGGGAGATAATAATGGGTTGATGACGATAACGATTGGTCTTTTGCAAACACAGTTACAAAAAACTGACACTTTATTATTTACTTAGAGATGTAGATAGATTATTTACAGCATTAAAATTATCTTTCCAGCGTCACCACAATAACGCTGACACTGCTCTGTCCCCGATAACGCTTATTCATCTCCGGAGAGATTGATACTGCGTTATCAATCTTCTTTGCCATAATCTCGGTGCCATAGATAAACCCTAATAGCCTATACTAGCTGTGTCGGCGATAATGTCTAGTGGACGGGAGTTCATGACATACTTTACAGTTTACGATCTTTACCACGAATGGCATGTTGTTTTTGGGTCTGTATAAAAATCTTTTTTACTAAGTATAGGTCCTTCCATCGGTTCGCTAGCTAAAGGATGAACGTACACTGCGCCCAATATTTAAAAATGCTCGATAACTGAAAAAAGAAAAAAATGAGTGCGCGTATTAAAGTGTATGCGCGCGAGAATAAAAACTATTACAAAATGATAAAATATTTGAAAAGGTTTGATATAAATCAAGAATTATTAAATGTTATTATTTTAACGTACTGGCCCAGCGTAAGTTTACGTTTCAAAAGTCTTAACGCTAATATTCTTCCTCTTTCTCCTCTCTAATCACCTAGAGAAACTCAACTTCAAAAACTTCACATGGGAAGCAAGCGCAGCGGTGTTAAGAAAATATACTATAAAGAAAGATTAGTTCCATTTATGGGTGCATTTACGATCTCCTGACGTTAACCACGTCTTAACTATAACTCAGGGAAATGCACCCGTTCCTGCAAATCCCCGGGACCGGGATTGTTCAGCTAATGCCTATCACTAGCATTCACATTTGTTAACCGCACAGCTGAAGTTTTTGAAAGTATATTATTTCTGAAGTCGGCGCTCTATATATTTCGTTGGATAATCATGTAAACAGCGTGTCTAATATGAACGTAGACTTCAGAAATATGTACTAAACCAACATTTATTTTAATTCTTTTTGTAAGTAGTCATTTTAATGAAATTATTTGATATGAAAGATTCAGTGTTACCATAAATAAGAATTATGCTCATAATTTTGATTTATATAAATATTTATAATTATTAAACATCTTAAGTATCTACTTAAGTAACTTTGTCATCGTTAAGATTGAGTGCCAGATATTTACTGTTAAAGTAGTAATCATATTCTAAAATTGAAATAACACCTTCTATAAAATATTAGGTAGATATATTTTTGACTTTTGATAATAAAACACGTTGTATTTTTGAAAAATAAAAGTTTTACATCAGCATCTAACTTACAGCTTAAGTTCAGCCAAACCGTAAAAAAAAAGTATAAAAAGCAAAAGTGTCAAGTGAACGTACTTGAAGCCAGAATCACACTTCAAAGTTGATATTGAGAACTTTCCACTCACTCTCAAACTAATATTGGAACTTTATATAAAGGTGTTTTTGATTTTTATATATTTATGAATACGATTGCCTTTAAATTTATAGTTATGGTTAGTGACGTAACTACACGATAAATGTGTCGTTAACACGATACACATTGCGATAAGTGCAAGAATAATAATTCGGCTTGTGGCGACCTCCCGCTACTCGTCAAGAGATGGCGCCACGAGTATTCTGAATCACGCTATCGAAGTTTTCTAAATATCTGGCATATATACAAGCTCCGAACTGAGACTGTCGGAGCACGGCCGCTTCCCGGGCATGATCATTTATATATATTGCCTATAAGAAAATCCCTTCCATATCTGACAATTTATGTCAGATATACGTGACATAAGGAAAAATGGAACAACTGTGCTAATGGCATATATGTTTCACGCAGTCTTATATTGTTCGATAAAATATGCTTCTCAGAAAAATATAAAATTTTCTTCTTAGAAAAACTTACGCTATCGACACCATTTTTACCTTCTGCTAGCAAATATCGTCCATCAGCCTTTAAAAGTCCACTACTGGACATAGGCCTCCCCTAATCTGTGCCACTAAATATCACCAACATATTATTGTCGACTGTTACGCATGCGTCTCCTCTCAGAATAGCTATAACCCATTACACTAGCCGGGTGCAAATTGATAGATTTCATCACCAAACATCTTTTTGAATAACTTCTAATACGGATATAATATCAAAAATTCTGAAATATGGGATCTCTGTTTCAGTAGCGGCATTTTACATTTTTTTTAAATAAAAGCAGCATGCAATCCACCTGATGGTAATTTATCACCACCGGCTACGGATTTCTGTAACCAACTCATAATGCGTTGCCAATGGTTTCTTCATAATTAAGCATGTAAAACCAAAATACACATACTTTCACCGAAACCCATAATTACTTCATATTAGAAATAGTTCACAAGCGTTATCTCCCCAGTCGAAGCATTCCTACCACCTTACAGAACTTAATAGGCAAGAACGTAATAGGCAAGCATACTTGAAGCAAGTACACCACTTCAGTCATATTGCAGACTCGAGTCGGTCTCGAGATCTATATTGGAATTTAAAAGAACGGAACTCAATGCAAAAAGTCATTATTTTTATGGAGCCTAATAAGGTAAACACAAAGCGCGTCGATGCCACCTGCATCTACCCGGGTAGATGCAGGTGGCATCGACTGCCGCCTCTGGCCGGGTCACCAAGAGGTGTCGAGTTCAAAATCAAAGATGTTTTGATTGGGATACGTGTTTAATAGATGCCGGCATTAAGACTATTCATATCTGAAACTATCTAATTATCCACCACACATCAGTGATTAAATATTAAAGAATTTTACTTTAATATTGGTTAAATTGGAACGCCTGAGGATTCAGTTAGAACGATTCGTATAATTCGTATGAGTATGTCTACCTGAAAGCACCCATCAAACCGAAAGTCAGCCCTACTTAACACTGTTGTTATTAGCCAGAAATAGGCGTGACGGTGATACCACCCGAGTCAAACCACAAAGGTTCTACCTCTTTTAATATAACTTTGAATATAACCGTGTAAGAACGTGATAGGCGAGCATACTCGAAGCAAGCATCTCACTTCAGTCATATTGCAGACTCGAGCCGCTCTCGAGACCGATATTGGAATTTAAAACTCGAGTACTTTTATAAATACCCGAGCACATTCATTTCTGATTTAATACTCAACGGAATGAAAGAACTTTATTTTAGATAAGTGTATAATTACTAAATGATATTTTTACCTGATGATGAACGATTTTTTTTTTATAATATGGGAGTAGCAAACGAGCATGCTGTCCACCTGTTGGTAAGTGGCTACTGTCGCCCATGGACATCTGTAATCAACTCCAGATAGGATTAGATATTCCTATCTGAGGTCGGTCACAGATGCGCCGCTACTTCTGAGGACTAAGCTGAAACGCCTCGGAAAAGTATGTCTCCCTTTACACACCCTTCAAACCAGAACACAGCAGCGCTTAACACTACTGTTAATAGGCAGAATAGCTGTGGCGAGTGATAGAAACCGATTTGATGGAAATCAACATGTACTCGTATATAAACGCACCGAAAATCTGGTCAGCCCTTACGAAGATCACGTTACATCTGCTGCCACATCGAAACGCTAGTTTTATGTAACCCTTACTTTTTGTGCTACTACTTATAACAGCGATACATGAATAGGGTTGACATTTCGTTTTTGTTTTGGGAACTAGTAAGTAAGTTCATTATGATTTAATATAAACGGACTTCTGCCCACCGATCATCCATGTGTTTTTTTCACAATATTCTAGATGGTTTTAAAGTATAAGTTTTCGTAAGGTAAATAATACATTAATAGAAAAATTTCGATAGGAAAAAAAAGCAGATACCACAGCGTCTTCCCTCATGGACATGTAATAATTACTAACCCCAGTTACGATTTTATTGAAATTACTATAACAGTGTAAAAAAACAGGCATAATGTAGGCAATCCACAGAGTTGTAGCAGGTTTCATTTCTAGCCGACTTCTCAACGCCCAATTATATAAAATACGGAATAACTCGCCTAAGCAAAACAGTAGGAACAATAGCTGAACACCGGTATAAACCAGTATTCTATTGACACAAACTATAACAATAACAGAAGCTTGTCAGAAGCGTGTTCGCAAATTGAATTATAACAACTGAGACAACTCAGACATATTCGCAAGTGTGGTTACGAGCTAATAAACACACTGGATAATTGAATAATACGAAAATGGAGCAATGATAACAAAATTGTTAGCGAATATTAAGTTTTTTGTAAATATATGAGTAGCATGCATTCCACCTGATGGTAATTGGCTACTGTCGTCCATGAACATCTGAAATCAACCCCAGATAAAATTACATTTCTACCTGTTATCGCCCACAGCTGCGACTCCTGAGTATAACTGGAATGCCTCGGATGAGTATTTCCCCTTAGTACTCCTTTCAAACCAAAACACAGCACTGTTGAGCATTGATGTTATTAAGCAGAAATGGGTGTGGCGGTGGTGACGTCGGAATCGAACCACAAAGGATTCTATGACCTTCAAGAACTGAAGAACTGTTTGAAGGTAATAGAAACCGTTTCTATGGAGTTCCAACTTTGTAAAAGGCAGCAAAGTATCTGGAACGGAGCCCAAATAGGCATTCCAGCTTAGTCCTCAGGGGTAGCAGCGTATCTGTGGCCGACCTCAGGTAGGTATATCTAATCCTATCTGGGGTTGATTACAGATGTCCATGGGCGGTAGTAGCCACTTACCATCAGGTGGACTGCATGCTCGTCTGCTACTCCTATATTATAAAAAAAAAAAAAACTGTATGCTCGTTACCTACTTCGATATTATAAAAAACCCCTCATAAATAAAAATAATAATAAACTCTGCTTAGAGCAACAGAGTTGTGTTGTTCGAAACAACAGAACTATGTTGTTTAGAACAACACGAGCTCGTTACTGTTTCCGGTCGCTTCCGGTAGCCGCCATTTTGTTTTTATAGGAAAGTTTATAACGGGCATTTTCCTTTATAAGTGTAATTATTCCGCGTTGTTAAATCCTTAGATAGTGGCAGCACCATCATCACATCAATTTTAATCACGTATATATTATTTTAATACGTTAATCACGATTCAACTTTGCTGAGGTCAGCAACAGTAGCGCTGGTACCCCTGAGGACAAAAACGTCTTAGATAAGTATGTCTCTCTTACCACAACCATAACTAAACAGAAATAGGTGTGCCAGTGATGCCTCCAGAGTCAAACCACAAAGGGTTGTTACTCTTGCTTACAGCTAATGAATGAGTACCCAGCGTAACAGCAGTAAAAGGTGGTAGAACCCTCTGTGGTTCAACTCCGGCAGCACCACCGCCACACCTATTTCTGCTTAATAACAGCAATGCATAACGCTGCTGTGTTGTGGTTTGAAGGGTGTGGTAAGGGAAACATAATTTCCCGAGGCGTTCCAGCATAGTCCTCAGAGGTAGCGGCGCATCTGGCTGACATCAGGTAGGAATGCAATCTTACCTAGGATTGATTACAGAAGATAAAAAAACAATAATATAACAGTTAAAGTATCTTTATTCCGTTGCGTCATTGATAAAGTCGGAGTTTGCAAATTTTCTTGAGATCGTCGTAAGAAAATTGCTGTTTAATAAAAGTAGATGGTAATAAAACCGAAGACAGAGTTAGAATAAATACAGAAGAGTCTTAAGCAGTTTAAAGCAATTGACATCAGAATTTAATAATTGGCCCAGTACGAGTGGAACTCGCATACGGAGGGTTCCATGTCACCAAATTTTTATTTATTTTTCATTACCAAGGAGGGGAGGGTAAATGCATTGTGAGAATTTAAACGGGGTTCCTAATACGGTCCAATATTTAATACGAAATATGCTGAAACACTGGTTTCTTATAAGTATTTTAAGGGATGCCCTTTAATTTTATACTTCTTTATTTTTTGAATTTAGTATTCCATCGGTCATAGCAATACACACTATGAACATTTCAAAGACCTATCCTACACGGTTCAAGAGATACTATCCTGCGACAGACAGCGGAAGCATAATAATAAGGTTCCATTTTTGCCCTTTTGATACGGAACCCTAAAAAGAAGAAGCTATTAAATTCAAAGAGAAAATAGTAATAATAAATACAGAAGAGTCCGTTGAAAGTCAATTGAGTCATGAATTTAAAAATGGAGAGCTTTGTTATTTTTTCGAGTGGCGCAATCACGGTTGTATGGATTCGAAAATAACTCAGTAAAATTGATAAAATCCTTTGTTTTCAGTGTGACATTTTCCATTAAGACTTTTTTTCATCATATAGCAGACGAGCTTGCAGTCCACCTTGCGGTAAGTGGTGATGGCGCCTATGGACAACTGTAATCAACTCCAGATAGGATTATATTCCTACCTGAGGTCGGCGACAGATACGCCGGTACCCCTGAAGACTAAGCTGGAACTCCTCGGAAAAGTATGTCTCCCTTATGACACACTTCAAACCAGAACACAGCAGCGCTTAACACTGCTGTTATTAGGCAGAAATAGGCATGGCGGTAGCCGCCAAAGTCGAACCACAAAGAGTTATTCCACCTTCAATAAGTAGAATTATTGAAGGCTTCTAAGGTAGACTGCATATTTGTTGGCTACTTGTATTAAATAAAACAAATACCATATAGCAATGACGAGGCATATAATAAGTAGTACAAACAATAATATGTAATGAAAGACATCTGTCTCGTCTGTGCGTTCCTCTATGCCCAGTCCTGTTGGCGCGTCGGCAAAATGAAACAGATGCCTAATTTACATATTCGCACATAAACTTGCTTTTGTCCTTGTAATGCAATCGTTCGGGCGTATTATCGCGTTTGTTTTGTGCTATGCGTAACAAATATTGCTTGTTTTATACGGATTTTAAGATCTCTTTCTTGACGCCTGGATTTATGTCTACCTGCTTGTATCATTCGCAATATCTGATTAATTAACCCGCTGCAGTAATAGCTAACAAAAATACCATCATCGTAAACTCATTACTGTCCTAGTGCCGGACATGGGTGTGCTCTCAAAACGAGAAGGATTATAGCCATAGTCCACCACGCTGGCCATGTGCGTATTGGTAGACTTCAGATACCTTTGAGTTTTTTTAATAAATCTCTCAGATGAGCAGGTTTCCTCACAATTTTTTCTTCATCGTAAAAGCAAGTTATAATTTTATTTCTAATACGCACATGAAAGTCGGAGGTCTAGAAATTGAACCTCGGACCCCACGATCGAGAGGTCGAGTTTCGACCAATAAGCTATGATCGTTTCAAAAGTTACCCTGCTCTGGTTTAATTCCTCAATTCCGATACGAATTCAATTCCCACGGCACTTGAATGTAGACCTCTAATCATTAAACGTGTCTCACATCAAATATATGGACGGAGATGGCCTCAATAATCCAGAAACCGTTCAGTAATCCTCTCGAATTGGTCCGAGGTATTCCGATCGCAAACTTATATCGAATTTGATAGCCAATTTCGGAGAACTATCTATTATGCCAATAACTCATAAGTAGGTAACTATGTGGGCAATTTGGCATGTCTCTGCCACTTCTAGTGGGTTCGTAATGTTTCTATCTTTCATGATACTATGTCTGCCTATAGCAGTGTTAAGCGCTGCTGCGTTCGGTTGAAAAGAGTGGAGTGGGAGTCTCTTATTCGAAGCGTTGCAAGTTACTCTTCTGAAATAGCAACACGTTTGTGGCCTAGGTAGTAGTACACTTGCAAAGCTTTGAAAATTTAGTCTTCAGAAGTAGTAACTGCATCTACGGTCGACCCTAGGTAGTGTTCCGGGATTAGATTAGGTCTACGGTATCTCCTGCCTGTCGTAAAGGCGACTAAAGGGGGCTTCCGGGGTTGCGGGCGGCAAGAGTGGGAGCTCGAACCGTCCAGTAAGCGACCCCGGGAAGGGAGGCGGTATGTGTGGTCGCATACCGTCGTGAACACCAGGTGGCTTGCAAGGAGCGAAAACTGCTATCCCAAGGCAAAGCCCGATCGGGGCATCGCGCTTGGAAGACTTCGGTTGCGTTCCGTCGGAGATCTTGGAGTTCTCCAACAAACGTTGGGAACGGCCACCGAGGGGGGTTTTAGTGCGGTAAAATCCCACATAACTCGGCGTCGCTCCCACGTTGTCGGGTACCTTTTGAAGGTTTCCCCCTCGTTTATGTCAACGTTATGTCAACGGATTGCCCGTTGTGTTGCAACTTACCATTAGGTAGACTTCATGTCCTTTTGCTCCATTTAAATTATGAAAAGAAATGTTTAAAAATAATTAAAAAATACTTTATGAGCGATAATAACTACTTTACATACATAAACAACTTTCATTATTGGCCCTGATGGGCACGGGTTTCCTCTCATAGTAAAGAGAACAATTATAGTCCGTCATCCTGACCGAGTGCAAACAGGTCGACGTCATATTCCTTTTAGAACTTTTTCTTACATCTCTCGGGAAACTTACGAAGTCTTCTTGCAAAGTCTTAGTTCACCGCAAAGCAATTTATAATTAAATTATAAAACGCGTAATTTGGAAAAATCGGATGTTTAGGATTCGAACCCGGGACCTTCAGAATTAGAAGTCAAATTTTAAACCATTAAGCACTCGCTACTTATTATTTTTTTTATAATATAGGAGTAGCAGACGAGCATGCAGTCCACTTGATGTAAGTGGCTACTACCGCCCATGGACATCTGTAATCAACCCCAGATAGGATTAGATATTCCTTCCTGAGGTCGCGCCTAACACTGCTGTTATTAGGCAGAAATAGGTGTGGCGGTGGTGTCGTCGGAGTCGAACCACAAAGGGTTCTACCACCTTCAAAAACTTAAAACTTAGAAAGTTAATTACCCCGCACGTTTGTGTCACAAATCAAAAAAGTTCTAAATAAGTAGAATGTTTTTATTGGTCGGCATCTCATCTCGAGTCGTTAGAATAAATTCAATTTAAGTTAGAGACAAGGTGACTTAACGCGTCTGCGAAACTTTATATTTTTCTCCGTTTATTTCTGTAGTTAAGGAAAAGGATCTTTGTCTCCGAGATTGTAGGAAACACAAACATAGAGATATAATAAACAGTATAAAATGTTAAAGCTCTCTCGGTATTTTGAAGGTGGTAGAATCCTCTGTGGTTCGACTCCGGCGGCGCCACACTTAGATATTTTGTCTAATAATAGCAGTGATCAGCGCTGCTATGTTCTCGTTTGAAGTGTGTGGTAAGGGACATACTCGTTCTTTTCCTAGAAATTCCAAGTTAGTGCTCAGGAGTAGCGCATACTGTTTTGAACTTTAATAACATTTTTTGTTGACGAGGGGGAAACTTTCAAAATATATTTCATGCCATGGGAGTGACACATTATTATGTGGGTTTTTACCCACTAAAATTGGAGGAGTTTTTACGTCTGACGTTTTTAACAACTGAGGGATCGCCGTCCTCAGTGCTACGTAGAGGACTCCGGGACCTAAAAAAAATGTATTATAAACGAATACCATTTAATTAACTTAAGACACTCTGCGTTTGAACGCCAGACCGAGCAGCCCCGCCTGCTCGCGCTCTAGTGTTTCCTAACCCAGAATTTTCTCTGGCCTTTCGGCCGGTTCTCGCCTACTCGATATTATCGATAGCGGTCCGTGCTTTGTTTATTGCCAATTTATTGGGAATAAACAAAACTCACGTCCCGACGCGTTTGAGTTGGTGGATACCTAACGGTGCCAACGAAACCAGCTAGCGTTGACCCGGTGCGCTTCTCAGACCTCTCGGCCTGAGAGAAACCGGCAGACCCGATCCCACTGCACTTGGGCTATCCCAAGGGTGACGGTAGCAGTTACTTTCCCTTAGGGGTAATTGCATTTCCCTCCCCCTCCCCGTTAGCTCCCTGCCTCGGCAGGGAGGCATCCCAGGTTACCATGGCCTACATGGTAACAGATAGGTTTTTCGAGGCTCTGTCCTCCCTCTTGAGCAAGGAGCTCAATCGCCCATTTGACTCAGTCAAACTCCGCTCCCTTTGCGAGCCCTTGAAATCCGTAACGGATCCCCTGTCCGTTACTGATTCACCCGCATCCCCTGATGCCACCCCGAGACACGAGATGGACTTCGATGCCATCTCGCTCAAACGCCCCGCCTCCTCCGACGAATCGTCGGAGCACACCCTCATCACCGCCCCCTCCTCCGACGACGACCAGGGTTTCACCCCTGTCAAGTCGAGGAAGACCAAGAAACGACCGGTGAAACGCGTCGCTAAGGCGACAAGTGAAACCTCTTCCGAGGCCTCTTTCGAAGCCACCCCAGCCCCAGCGGCCCCCGCTCTGGCCCCCGTGCCAAAAGCCTCCACTCTGGCCCCCGTGCCAAAAACCTCCACCGAGCCCCAGAGCTCAACCCCCGCGGCTAAGCCCGCCAAGCCAGCCACGCGCTGCGAACCGGCACTTGCCAAGTGCAAACCGCCCCCACACATTTTCTTCAGAGATAAGTCGAAATGGTCCGACTTCTCTAAAACCCTAGTGGAAAAACAGATCCACTACACCAAGGCACGTAACCTTCGCGACTCTATTCGCGTTTCATGCCCCACCACCGAGGACTTCAGGAGCCTCATTAGGCTCCTAACTCACCTTCAACTCCCGTACCACACGTACGCTTTAGAAGAGGACCGCAAAATCAAAGCGGTCCTTAGGGGTCTCCCCTACGAGCTTCCCACCGACGAAATCCAAACGGATCTAGTCAACCAAGGGTTCCCCGTGGAAGGTGTACACAAGTTGTACAACCGCAACGGGGTCAAATACCCTCTAGCCCTGGCCATTCTAGCCAAGACCCCGTCCTCCAAGGACATTTTCAAGGAGAAGGAGCTCACAATCTGTGGCCTTTCTGAGATCAAGGTGGAACCACCGAACAAGCGTGGCTACCCTGCCCAGTGCCACCGCTGCCAGCTTTACGGCCATGCAGCGGCGAACTGCACTGCCCCCCCAAGGTGCGTCAAGTGCCTAGAACCCCACGCCACACGTGAGTGCAAGAGAACTCGTGAAGACGAGTCCCCTCCTGCCTGCGTGCTATGCACCACTTCAGGGCACCCGGCTAACTACCGTGGCTGCCCTAAAGCCCCCCGTCCCGCTCAAAAGAAGGTTGCTAAAAAGCAGCCCTCGAAAGCAGGCCCACCTCCGGTCAATTCGACCAATTTCCCGCGGCTAGGGGCCTCCAAAACCCCAACCGCTCCCATGAGTTGGAGGAAAGTCGCACCCGCGACCGCCCCACCAACCCCGGCCCCTAAGGCCACTCCCACTCCCCGTCCCACCCAAGACGCATCGGTAAGGGAACATATCATGTTCCTTAAGGACTGCGTTAAGGGCGTGAACCTCGACGAGATCATACTCGTCTCGCAAAAGATGCGTAACGCCAGCCAGGCGGAGCGCATTGCAATCTACTCTGAACACTTAGCGTTGTTCAAGTCCATTCAATGAGTAACGTTCATACTCAACCCCTTCATCCCGGTCGTCAAAAACCTAAAGGCGTCTCGCTTATCTCCTTCAATGCACGAGGTCTTAAGCCTTGCATTCCCGAACTCAAAGAGTTCGTCCGCAACAGGGATATCGACCTGTTGCTTGTTCAGGAAACTTTCCTCAAGCCCCCCCTTAAAGGCGTAAGTCTCCCCTCTTACGCGCTTGTACGTAATGACAGAGCCGACGACCGTCGTGGCGGAGGCACTGCCATCTACTACAAGAGATCCTTCCATTGCACCCCTCTGGAAACACCCAAGCTCACCAATATGGAAGCCACCATATGCAAATTAGGCATGACAGGACACCCGTCCCTGATCATAGCCTCAATTTACCTCCCCGCCAATAAAGCCCCTCTCCAAAGCGACTTGGAGGCCCTCCTCTCGCTCGGAGACTCTGTCGTACTATTTGGAGATTTCAATTGCAAACATACCGTTTGGAACAGTCGTCTGACTAACACCAACGGTAAGAAACTCTTAACCATTTCCCGCGCACTGGACTTTGATATCTTCTCTCCAACAGCGCCAACCCACTACCCCGATCGGGAAGACCAAGAACCCGACGTGCTGGATTTCGCCCTCCTTAAAGGCGTCGCGCTCAATACAAGAGCGATCGAAACACTGGACGATCTGGGCTCAGACCATCGTCCAGTCTCTCTACAGTTAGGTCCCTATGATCCAACCCCCCATACCTCCTCGAAAACCTTCACTAATTGGGAAGGGTACGAGAAATCTCTCACCTCGGCCATAGAGGCCCCCGATTCACCGTATACTATTCCCCCAGACTACCTTGTTAGCTCGGAGAAAATAGACAGTACGGTGAACTCACTCACCCAGCTAGTTCAGACTTCGCTTCATGACAACGCGAAGGTGGTAGAGGTCCCGAACCGCAAACTACCTCGTGAGGTCAGGAAGCTAATCCAAACTAAAAACGCAGCCCTCAGATGGGCCGCCAAGTATCCCACCCCTGTCCTTAGGAGGCGCGCTAACGCCCTCCAAAGGAAAGTCAGATCCCGGCTAGCCGAAATGAGGGACTCCAACTGGAACTCTCTCATGGAGGATATCCAACCTTCTCATAAGGCATTCTACAAAATCGCTAGACGATTTCGTACCGAAGCCTTCTCAAGCACTCCCCCTCTCACGCGTCCCGACGGCAGCATAGCCTTCGAAGACGCTGAGAAGGCCGAATGCTTCGCAGATAGCATCGCTGCGCAGTGCTCCCCCAGCACTCAACCTTGCGACCCTATCCACATTCACAAGGTGGAGGAGGAGGTCCTTAAAAAGATCTCTCTCCCTGTCACCTCTGCTCCCATTAAAATCACTACAGACGAGGTCCGGACCGTCATCCGCGGTTTGAAACCTCGCAAAGCCCCAGGTCCGGATGGTATCTCCAACCTGGCGCTCAAACACTTCCCCGAGCAGGCACTGACCCTTCTGGTCATTATCTTCAATGCCTGCCTCGATCTCAGCTTCTTTCCAACAGCCTGGAAGACAGCAACAGTTATCGGTATTCCCAAGCCTGGGAAACCGAAACATATTCCCTCCAACCACCGCCCCATTAGCCTCCTCAATGCAATGGGCAAGGTTTTCGAACGGGTGATCCTCGTCCACATAAGAGGGCACCTCTTCCCAATAGATGCTCCCCCACTCATCATTCCTCACCAATTTGGCTTTCGCCTCCAGCACTCGTGCCCCCAACAAGTCCACCGCATTGTCGAGTACATCACAAGCGGGTTTTATCCAAGACGTAACAAGACACTAGCAGTCTTCTTCGACGTCGCCAAGGCTTTTGACAAAGTCTGGCATGGAGGACTGGTATACAAGCTATACCATTCTGGTCTTCCTGATCGCCTAGTCCGCATCGTGGCTTCCTACCTTCAGGACAGAACCTTCCGCTACAGGCACGAAGGTATCCTCTCTCCCCCACGCCCCGTAACAGCCGGAGTCCCTCAAGGCTCAGTGCTCGCTCCTACATTATTCATATCGTACTCCAACGATATTCCTATCCCCAAAAATGGGGTGCAGCTCTCACTCTTCGCCGACGACACCGCCCTTTACATCCAAGGGCAAAAGGAGTCATCTGTCCTCGCCAAACTCCAACGCTCGGTCAACGAGTTAGGAGATTGGTTTAGGAAATGGCGCATCGAAGTCAATGCGGAGAAAAGCTCCGCAATGCGCTTCGACCACAAACGCAGGCGCTTAAACAACCTGCCCTCCGTCAAATTACTTGGGGCCCCCATTCCATGGAGGCCCACAGTAAAATACCTAGGAGTTACCCTTGACCCGGGCCTCACCTTTAGACCCCACGTCTCTAAGGTCACCCATACCGCCCGCTCTTACATGAGCCGCCTCAACGCCATGATTGGCAGACACAGCAAGTTGTCAGCCAGGAATAAGCGAACGCTGTATAAGGTTTGCATTCGACCGGTGTTAACATACGCCTCTCCAGTCTTCGCTCACGCGAATCCCACCATCCTAGACAAACTCCAGGTCATACAAAATCTCTTTTGTCGTCGGGCACTTAATGCCCCCTGGTATGTCAGAAACGCTGACCTCCACCGCGACCTGGAGCTCGCTCCAATACAACAAGTCCTCAGACAATTCTCTGAAGCGTTCTTTGACCGCTCAGAAAACCATTCCAACCCCTTAATCAAGGGCGCAGCGGACTATGCTGCCCCTCTTCCTACCCGTTACAATTGCCGTCGGCCAAGAAATATCTTGACCGACGCTCCTAACAAACTCTCCACCGATGTGGAGAATCTTCTGGCCGCCCACAGGGGCGTTCAACTCTCCATAGAGAATCGTCTTCCCGACGATTCTAATCTTATTCATGATACGTTGACACCTTCAGTGTCATCTATCCAGCGGTAGCTCTCTAGGGAGCGCCGCTAGCGCCTCTCGCTCCGCAAACGAGAGGTCGCTATCCGATGTCGGCTGTACGGTCCCCTTGGACGAATGCCTTAAAGGAGTTTTTAGTGGGATGGTCCTCCCTTCAGGAGGACCTTTCAGTCAGCCCCACACGACGCAGGCACCGGCCGTCGCGGCCTGTAAGTGCTTGGACGCATTTTTTGCTCCTCCCTCTCCGTAGAGGGTCAGCCCTTTTTCCACCTACATCTGGGCGCCAAAAAAAAAAAAAAAAAAAAAAAAAAATTAACTTAAGAATTATTTAAAAGAATTTGCTAATACCACATTATTATGTTACGCTTACGTAAGAAAGAAAATGCAAAACATAAGATCTTTCCTCTCAAGAATAACTAAACATCTATCATGTATCGACAGTATCGCAGCGCAAAAATTGTGTTTTGCATAAAATATGTATAAAACGTGGCACCCGTCGCCGCCGAGTATTGTTCTAGCTAATAAATTGCAAGAACTGCTTTGTCAGACAAAAGTAATACGTTTGAGTACCGTCTGTCTGAAGCAATGTATTCTAGTGTTTGGAAATCTTAAGAAAATTCAATATCTTGACTCTTGAGACAAAATATTGGGTACTAAATTGTAGATACTGAATTATTCATAAGAAATCATTTGTTGTCTACGTAGTTTGTATTATATTACACTGAACGTTTTATATAATAATATAAAAATAGAAAACAAGCATGCAATCCACCTGATGGAAGTGTCTACTACCGCCAGTCGTCATCTGTAATCAAGTAGATTCAGATAAGATTAAATCCTGAAAATTCAGGCTTCTAGCTTCATATGCAACGAAGTTACAGGGGGTCAAAAATGTGTCGAATTGCTTCGGAAACAGGATAGTACGGCCGTGCCGCTTCTTTTGGCTCGACTTGGCGGAGGCACTGCCGTGCCTCCAGATTCCAACCCGAGGTCGGCTACAGATGCACCGCTACCTTGCAGAATAAGCTGTAATACTTCAAGTACCACACCAGAGGTAACATTATAACTAAAAAAAAAACCCACCACACCGAGAAGTCATGCAAATTCACTTGTAGATTCAATGAGCTGAAAAACACTTACACTTTCATTTCCCCCCGACATCACAGTTGGCTGGGATCCAGTACACAAGCTATTGGCTGGTGATGGCCATTTAGCCTGTAGACAATGTGCTGGCAGAGTGTGCCAAAAGATTCATTTTTAGCGAAATAACTGAGGTACATATGTTTTGTTAGAATATTTCTTCTTTTGACATAGTTTGCTTGTGTTCTAAGGCAAGTGTTTCAAAAGGTGCTTTCTCTGTCGCGGGTAGTAACGCAACTAAGATTTACCTCAGATGAGAATAGGTTACTATTTGAGATTAACGTGAAGGTGGTAAAACCCTTTGTGGTTCGACTCCGGCGCCACACCTGTTTCTACCTAATAACAGCAGCGTTATGCGCTGCTGCGTTCCTTTTTGAAGGGTATGACTTTTCCGAGGCGTTCCAGCATCTGTGGCCAACCTCAGGTAGGAATATCTAATCCTATCTGGGGTTGATTATAGATGTCCATGGGCGGCAGTAGTCACTAACCATCAGGTGGACTGCATGTTCGTCTGCTACTCCTATTTTATAAAAAAAAGAAAAAAAAATAACGGCTGTACAAGGATAGACTGTAGACTCTTACAACTTTTATTTCAGAAAAAAAAAAACAAAAACACCGCTTAATGATTCAAATGCTTTTTTGCACGGAATCCGAACCTGGAGCCCTCTGGTCGGTATAGTGCGCTGTGCTGGGCGGGTTGTCAAAACAAAATGATGGATGCGTTTTCATTTTCAAATAGAATGTGATCGATCAACGTCATGCATTCAAACAAAAATGCGTTTGAATTTTATGATAGATACTTTTATGGAAATAAAAATTTTGCAGTTTAAATTATAATAATTTTGCAGTTTTAATTATATAGGTAGCACTATATCTATTTCAAGCGTGAGGTATTTCTCTGTTTAGGTGAAAATGTGGATTCCGGCTGACTTACATATGATGTGACCATTTAAGTTCTAAGGAGTGGTGACGCGTCAGTGATGGGCGTCAGATAGAATTGGTCTATGTGAGTTACAGATGACCATAAGCGAAAGTAACTACTTACTATTAGATGGAGTCCATCGCTTGCTACTTCTATATTTAAGCAGAAAAAAATATATATTTAAAACTGAATGACAGACCAAACTCTCAACTAAGACAACGGTTTTACCTACCGAGATATATGGACAGGAAACGCGGAAGTTTTCCTCATACATGAGAAATAAGAACAGTTTTAGTAAATTAATCCCCTGAGGGGACGAAATAGAATAAATAATAATTGACAGAATTAAGATCTTGTTGATAATTTCAGTAATAACAAGACATAAAGAGTCAAGATTTTCTCGGCGAAAAAATGAAGGTTATTTTAGTGGAAAAACGTGCCACAGTACATAATTGTGCGCAAGCTAAACACAAGCACGACTTGACTCGTCCCGCGGGACTCGTGAATAGCCGGCCTTAACGAGGGGCGTCTTCTCAATACTGTCTTCACCGTTTTTATAACGAAGATATAATAACTACACATAGTATTTTTTATAATATAGGAGACGAGCATGCAGTCCACCTGATGGTAAGTGATTACAGCAGCCCGTAGACATCTGTAATAAACCCCAGGTAGATTTAGATATTCCTACCTGAGGTCGGCCATAGATGCGCCGCTGCCTCTGAGAACTAAGCTGGAACGCCTCGTAAAAGTATGTCTCCCTTACCACACCCTTCACATCAGAACACAGCAGTGATTAACGCTGCTGTTATTAGGTAGAAATAGGTGTAGTAGTGGTGCCGTTGGAGTCGAACCACAAAGGGTTCTACCACCTAATTTTAGCAATGATATAGCGAATCATTTATTAAGCTTCCTAGAATCAAAATGACTTATGAATCAAATTATATTTAAAAGCATTGACATTTTGCTTCTCGTAACATTTGATTACTTAACAATATTATCAAATAAATAAAATTTAAATGTTGTATCAACATAACTGCCATTGTTTTGACTGTGGAGGGTAATGTTTTTTGAGGATGTATAATAATTTGTAATTTTGATGTGTAATTTTGATGTTGTATAATACGCACGCACACACAGTGTAAATGTAAGTCACATTTTTTGGCACGCCTTACTGGCACTTTGCTCAAAAAATTAAAAAATCCTGACTGTTAAAAAATATAGTATATGCCACTTCCAGAAGTTAGACGAATCAAACAACATCTCATAATATGTTAACCAAAAACTGTAAAACCGTTTGCGTTGCAGGACGTGCCAATTGAAGAGACATACATACACTGAAAACACATTACCCTTCGCCGCCAGGTACAAATAAATTTTACCACCGCGTCGGAAATGATTCAGCGAACGCGATATAAGACACTTAAAACCCACAGAGCAGAATAACTCACCATAAATTTAATACTTTCGACACAGATTTGTCGTTTCACAAGAAGATAAACGACGAAAAAAACATTGTAGAAAATTCCCGCTTCCAAATGAAATATGGGATGCGCAAACCGTCTCGTTAGCGCATGGAAAGAATTGTCCTGATGCAGCTAAATAACTTGTCTGACTATAATGTGATAGCGACGGAGAATGTTTCGCTTACATAAAATTTTTATAATTAAAATATCTATATTACAAAAATAAAAGTTACAAGTTTAAGTGGGAAACAAGAACCCAGTCTACCTCATGATAACTGACTACTGCCGTCCATGGACGTGTTATCAAACCACATGTTAGATTCCTTCTTGAGGTCGACCACAGATGGAAGACCGCGGATAAGTATGTTTCCCGTAATACATCCTTCAAAGCGAAACACAACAGCGCTTAACACTGCTGCTTTCAGGCAGAAATAGGTGCGGCGATGGTGTCTTCGGCATCGAATCCCAAAAGGTTCTACCTTGAAAAGTATCAAGTCTCATGTCTGTCACACGTCTTTTATAACAACATAAAACTCCTTTTATGTATTCTACACGTGCCTTAAAGAAGCCCCGAAGAATTAGTGAGGGATTAACCTGAGAGGTCGTGATCCGATACAGGTGAACTAGTTACCAGTTGATCCGTGTACCGAATAACTAGGAAAGTTTGTCTTGTCAGCCTGGTCTTTATAAACGCCCCCAGCTTATAGAGATGCTAGTTTTACATGATAAAATTTAAAGATATAAACATATAGGATTATATATTATAACTAATTTTGTATGATTCACACTCTTTGTATGGATTACAGTTGCACTACTTAACTGTCCTAGTAGACTATACTATTTCTATTTTATAAAAATAATATTAAGCGTTTCTGTTATCTGATTTGAAGGGTATGGTAAAGTAGAGACCGGTTCACATAGATTAGTAAAGATTACTCACTCCTAATAAGAAAATGTAACCAGTTTTGACAATTGAAATTGTTACTGTCATCTATTTTCGTGTTCGATAAATATTAAAAAATGTAGTTTTTAGATCACTTAAGAATGAAACGATATTTCTCCGCACTTTTTCTTCGATTTCGTTCTTCTGCACCACTTAACTGCGCATCATTCCGCGTAAATTACACCATGACAGCCATTAAATGGCTGACAGAATTGTCAGCCGTTGAAGCCTTTTAATGGCTTCCTTCAATTACAAGGCGGTGAGATATCTATACTTATCTATGCCGGTACAGGAAGTTTTCCAACTAAGCCCTCTGGAGTAGCAACGCATGTGACTGATCTCAAATAAGTCACTAATCTTATCTGGGGTTAATAAATGCCTATAGACGGCAGTTGCCACATAACATCAGCTCAGCTGTAAACTCTTTTGCTATTTCTATCATATATAAATTACTTCTGTAGCCCTCCAATTTCAGACGATTATAAACGACATCGACCACGTACCATCAGTACCCTTACCATGAGTTCTTACGTTTTGACAAATATGACTGTTTTGGTATTTGTTTACGTATTGGCCCATACGATTTCCTAGTTCTGACACAATCTGGTAGGGGCGCTGATTGGAAATTGTATGGGCAAATACGTAAACAAATACCAAAACAGTCATTTTTGTCAAAACGTAAAAACTCATGGTAAGTGTACAGGTGAACTGCAAACTCGTTTCCTACTTTAATTTAACAACCTTACAAATTGCCCTCAGAGATGAAAACGTCACAATTCTCTTCATTTTTCCGGGAATCCGTAGGTAGCGGGTATTTCTATGATGTTCCCGCAGGTCGCAGTTTATTCCAGGAAGGTTGAGTGCGTTGACGAGTTATTCCAGCTACGGACAGTAATCGTGCTGTGAATACGTTGGCGTTTTATCCTTCATTCCTTTTGTTGCAATGATAAAGTTTCTTGTATTCCACCTTGACAACCTCAAGGTTTGTCCAAATGTTTTTTATAATTTTTTCATACAAAATATATCCATATCTATAATACATATTATGTATGTACCCGAGGGGGCTAAATAGTGTTAAAAAAATACGGAAAGTGCAATAAAAAATAATATTTGATTTTCTAGTTAAAAATAACGAAATATCTCATTTATGGCGTTTGGACAATCTAAGGGGTAAAAATTACAACTTGCACGTATAAGGTCGTGGTTTGGAAGTGGATGTTATTTATGAATAACTATAATGTTTCCCAACCGGACATCCCGAGCGGGTCCCTTTATTCCAGTGCTCCCTGTATGTCCCGGATGACGTCATCGGGTAATTGTAAGGGTAAGCTTTATTGCCAGTTGCGGACTGAAGGGAGATGTAAATCTATTACATTTGTTACCTTTTTTTATAGTCCACATTAATTTCACCCAAAATGCTGACTTTTTACCCGACTGTGGAGGGTAATGTTATTAAAGCGTATATGTACGTTCGCATTTTTTTTGCATGCCCTATAGTTCAAACGGGTTAACGGATTGTAACATATGATGAGAGGTTATATTCGTCTAGAGTGTTGTGGCATAGACTATATAGTTAAATATATTATTATTATTGTATATTGTATTAAATAATTGATTCATCATCATCAACCCATTACTGTCCCACTGATGGGCACGGGTCTCCTCTGAGAATGAGAAGGATTAGGCCGCAGTCCACCGCGCTGGTCAAGTGCGAAGTGATAGACTTCACATACCTTTAAAAACGTTTTTTTAAGATTTCTCAGGTATGCAGGTTTCCTTATGATGTTATCCTTCACCTTTTAAACAAGTGATATATAATTTCGAATACGCACATAACATTGAAAAATCCATGGTTCGTGCCTGGGATTTCAACCTCGGAACTCTCGATCAAGAGGCCGCGTTTCTTAATTAAATAATAGGTTAAATATGATAAACTCATGGTTCGACCCTGGAAGCAACACTGATCCGCTTATTTCTGCCTCATGTGTTAATCGCTTGTTTGAAGAATGTATCAATTAGTACATGAACAATTTTTATTCCTCAAGTGTATCAACACTGACCTGTATTTGACTTTTTATTGCATTTGACCTTACCTCGGACGCTATTTATATTTTTTTAATACAAAAAATGACCACTTGAAGTCGTTTTTTTTTATATATCTTTAGGAGGAGCAGACGAGCATGCAGTCCACCTGATGGTTAGTGGCTACTGCTGCCCATGGACATCTGTAATCAACTTTTGATAGGATAAGATATTCCTACCTGAGGTCGGTCACAGATGCGCCGCTACTCTTGAGCATTAAGCTGGAACGCCTTGGAAAAGTATGTCTACCACACCCTTCAAACCAGAACGCAGCTGCGTTGAACACTGTTGTTATGAGGCAGAATAGGTGTGGCGTTGGTGCTGCTGGAGTCAAACCCCAAAGAGTTCTACCACCTTCAAGATTGCTATTCAATTTCATAAAAAATATATTTTTGATTAATATTTCCTTTGCTGTTAGAATATTCTATAGTTATTTATACAAAAAGCTGACTATAGTTGCCATTATTTACCAATATTAAATTATTAAATGAAACGTTACTTAAATTATTATCGATAAAGTAAAGAAATATCGCTAAAATGTTACTACACTTAACTCACTACACTTAATTTCGAAACATAATTTTGAAAAAAATTGGCAGACTTGTATATGAGACCAGAACCTCAGCGTGAATCCCATTGTATGGATTATACTGTTTTTTATGCCGGTTCCTCTAAATTTAATACTCTCATATAATACTTTGTACTTTAGTCTGATTACAACGCAGGTGCTTCATAGTTTTAGTGCCCAATTTCACAGGACGTTAAGCAGAAAATCTAGTACCTACCGGCACAACAATCTAGAACCTAACTTTGTAAAAGTAATTTGATCCTTTTTAAGTGTATTAAGGTGTAAGAGAATAAGCAATATTCTAAGGTATATTCAGTACAGTTTTTGTTTTTCAGTAGTTTTTATTTATTTTTATTTTATAAGTTTTTGTACACAGAGAAAGTAATAAATAAATAACATAATAGAAACACAGTACAAAGGACTACTTATTTCACAATGAAATTTCTTCCAGCAGCCCTGAGATTGGAAATCTTATACGAAAACAAATTCAGCGCGCAAAAACAATATAATAATCTACTAAGGTTATAAATACGGATAAATATATAAATACATACGATACATACATATAAACAATATATATAGGTATATATACATATTATACATACAAATTATATACATACATGCGTACATACATACGTTTTTTTAATATAAAGATATTGAAACATTATATTTAGAATTTAACACAATATCAACTACCATATATTTAATAGTTGGTAAAGAAGTACATAAAACTATGTTAAAGTTGAATCTTTTATAAGATATAGCGACGTTTAAAAATTAAATAATCTGGAATTTATGTCCCACAATGGATCATATTAGTATTAATAGATTACACTATAACAGAGAATTTGACCTAAAAATGAGCTTACAAAACAGTAATTTCCAAAATACTGACAGACTTATAAATTTTATTTGATCGTAAATATATAGTCTTAACCATATATTTTCTATACTCTTAATCCCACAAAAATATTGAATATCCTTATATGCTACGTAACCTATATCGTAAATGCCCAGAGCCACATGTCTGCGCAGCCGGGAATTGAACCTATAACCATAGTAATTACTATGCCACAACTACGTAACACACCAGTACAGTCCAAACGTGTAGTTACGTAAAGACCTAATATACGTCAATCTTGAGTGAAAATCGCATCTGTTTAACATTTCACGTTTCTACCCAATTCGTGTACCGAGCGACATTTTAGGCACCGTATGGAAACCCCGCCGTGGTTAGAATAAGAATGCTTTGTGCCGAGCTAAGAATGCAAAGAGGTGGCTTTGAATACCTGGGGATATAATATTGGTGCAAGTACAGTGTTTTCACTTCAATGCAGATAGATGCATCGCGTTGGAGTGGTATACGCTTCTAGCCTTCCACAGTTTTGAGAAGAAAACTGTCCAGCAGACAACAAAAAAGGTAAGGTAAGGTATAAACGTATATTTAAACAATTATAGGCAGTAATCACAACAAAATTGTATTTTTTTATATTATAGGTGTAGCAGACGAGCATTCAGTCCACCTGATAGGAAGTGGCTACTGCCAGCCATGAACATGTGTAATTAACCCCAGATAGGATTAGACGTTCCTATCTGAGGTCGGCCACAGATGCGCCGCTACCCCTGAGGACTAAGCTGGAACGCTTCGAGAAAGTATGTCTCCCTTACCACACACTTCAAACCAGAACACAGCTGCGCTTAACACTGCTGTTATGAGGCAGGAATAGGTGTGGCGGTGGTGCCGCCGGAATCGTACCACAAAGGGTACCACCTTCAAAATTAACCGCATGTAACAACTTTCAACGTCGGTTATATCGAAATCGTCATAACTTTAATATTATCACATAAACCAGACCTTTATATATTACTTCTAGTATAAAATGTCCGTACGTGTCCAGAATCAGTCATTGTTGTACATTTCTACTTGGCTACGTACTCCCTGAAACAGATGCGTGCTTATGGCCCTAACGTAAGTCTGTCTGGACCTTTGTCCGAAATAAGCCATTGCTTCACGTATAGTTTATTTTACGAGACTGCGTGATATTGTAAAGATTTATTTTTAAGTAAAAATGTTATATAAATTTACCGGAAAATATCATACCTAAGCATTTATAAGAAAAACTTTTAACAGCGATTTACGCGTGAATATTAATATAAAGAACCTTTTAACCCCCTTGGGGTCGATCTTTTAAAACCGATAAAATATTTATTTCATGATCTCTAACCAGAAAGCTAAATAATAACTTTCATAAAGCTGGCTTCAAAATTGGCGGATTTTCAAACAAACCTTCAACCTCTATAATCGCCTAAGGGGTGGAAAATACTCATTAATGTCTTCATCAATGGGTGTCTTGTTGTCTACCTCATAAAAGTAACTTATTTTCCAAAATTTACGATTCTATCCTTAATAGTAGCAACTCGGCCCCTCGATCGAAATTCCGAGGTTCAAATCCCAGGCACATCTAGTAATGTACATGTATTCGAAATTAGTAATTAATTATCACTTGCTTTAGCAGTGAACGGAAAACATCTTTAGTTAACCTGCATATCTAAGAGATATTTAAAAAAAATGTTGTCAAAGGTATATGAAGTCTACCAACGCGCACTTGGTTAAGACAAGTATTTTTACAGGTATAGATTAATTATCATTGACTAATGGTGATCACCATTACTCACCGCCCGTTAGTCACCGAAGCTACCAGTTACTAGTCGCCACACAACTTTTGTCAGTCGCATTAATACTCTACCAGTTGTTTTTTTATAATATATGAGTAGCAGACGAGCATGCAGTCAACCTGATAGTAGGCAACTGCTGCCAATCGACATCTGTAATCAAGATCCAAGACCCAGATAGGATAAGATTCCTACATTAGGTGGGCCACAGAAGCGCCGCTACCCCGGAAGACTAAGCTGGAACACCTCGGAAAAATATGTCTCCCTTACCACACCCTTCAAACCAGAACACAGCCATTAACAATGTCATTATTAGGCAGAAATAGGAGTGGTGGTGGTGCCCCCGAAGTGTACCACAAAGGGTGCAACCATTTTCAAATAAATAGTCGCCGCACAACTTTTGTCAGTCGCCTTAACCACTAATCAGTTGCTCAAGCGATAGTAGCCCGTTGGTGGTCAGCGTAAAGAAACAATAAAGGTCCAAAAATAAGAAACAAAAGGAAAGCAATATCTTTCTAAGTATACTCAGAAAGAAACATGACAAGTAAAATAATTAATCTCGGCCAACTAAATCAATTAAAGTGATTAAGTATCGTATTGTGTTACCCTACATGAGATAAGTGCGTTGCCAAGTGTGAGTCGGGAATATAAAAATGTTAATTGATAAAGAATTATCATATGAATTTCATATGTTTTATTTGGATTAAGATAACACATTTTTTGTGCAGTGATAACCTAGTGGTTAAGAAACTCGGCCTCTCGATCGAGGGGTCCGAGGTTCAAATCCCAGGCACGCACCTCTGATTTTTCAAAGTTATGTGCGTATTAGAAATTAATTATCGCTTGCTAAACGGTGAAGGAAAACATCGTGAAGAAACCTGCATACCTGAGAGATTCTCAAAGGTATGTGAAGTCTACCACTACGCACTTGGCCAGCGCGGTGGACTATGGCCTAATCCTCCTCATTATGAGAGGAGACCCGTGCCCAGCAGTGGGACGGTAATGGGTTGTTGATGATTTTTTAACATGTTGTTAGGTTAGCTAATTACGAAATAATTTAAGACCGAGGGTCCCTAAAGTAGGGACAGAATAAATTAACCGACTTGGTAATACATGGATTTTACAACTTTTTACGGTAGAAGAATTAAGTTGTAAGACTTGTTTTTTTACATGTTATGTTTTTGATGGCATTTAGTTATTAAAAGATTGTATGTGAACGTAGTCTTGACGTGACTAGAAAAATTTTGATGAAACTTTCACATAACGATTAGAGTTGCTTTGACCCCAGCAATATCTAGAGTTTCAGCATATTAATCCCTGCTCGGTCGGGTTCAAACCCAGGACTGTATATGATGCCCATAGAAAAATGCCTGAAGTTGCAATGTTGGAATCAATTCGAACTTGATTTTCTGAAAATCATATTTAGGGTTAAAATATTAATAAACCTTGTCTAAGAAGAATTTTTGTATGTTCCTACATAACCCCAAAATGAACAGCATTAAGCAATCTGTTATGTTGGCACGTGTTCAAGAACAAAGTGGTCTCTTACCACGGATTTAAATCCTTATATAATATGTCCTCGGTCTAAAATCTGTGGTATATGACGTCATAAAATTTCTACATAAAAGTAGATAATTTCAATAATTACCATCAATCGTAAATTTAAATAAGATAAAAGTCATAAAGTGTAAATGTAATGGCGGTAGTGCCTTCAGAGTAAAACCTTCTGTGGTTCGACTCCGGAGGTACCACCGCCACACTTATTTCTGCCGTATCACAGCAGTGTTAAGCTCTACTGTGTTATGGTTTGAAAGGTGTGGTAAGGGAGACATACTTTTTCGAGGCATTCCAACTTAGTTCTCAGGGGCAGCGGCGCATTTGTGCCCGACCTCAGGTAGGAATCAAATCTTATCTGGGGTTGAGTACAGATGCCCATGACAATACAGATGTTTGACAGAGGTACTACTGCTGCTACATCTTTTTCTACCGTAAAGCAGTTCTGTACGTTTCGACGGAAGAGGGTGGATTCCTGCTGAGTTACATATCTTTAAATTTTTTTTATAAATTATATTATTAATTTAGGCTTTAAATAGAAATTATTAAGATTGTTAGGCAATCTTAATAATTTCTAACCAAGTAAAAAAGCACGAAAAAACCTTATAAAAATTTACGTATTTTTCACAAAGAATATCCGCTGAAACTACAGATACTTTTCTGAAATTGACGTTATCAGTAAACGTTTTTTTCTGAAACTTCGTAAGAATATTAATCGGTTGAAAAATGATTTATAGTTTTGGAATAATTTGTAAAAATGCGTAAAGCTTGATTTGGTAAGCGCTTAGTGTTCTGGTGTGAAGGTTGTGATAAGAGAGAGACTCCGAACAGGCGTTCCAACTTAAATCCTTATCCTTAAATCTGTGACCGACCTCAGGTAGGACGGCGGATAGGATTATCCAGGATTTATAATAATCCAGAGGCGGCATTGGCCAATTGGCATCATTTGGTAATGTTATAGTAGTCTGGTTTGGAGGTTGTGATAAGGAAGAGACTCAGGCCAAGCGTTCAAACTTAGTCCTTAAGGAAGGCATATGTGGCCGACCTCAGGTAGGATGGCTATGCTATGTAGGATTTATAATAGTCCAGGGGCAGCAGTAGCCACTTACTTACAGGTGTTTTGCATGTGTTTTCTTTATCCGATTGCAGAGGGTAATGTTTTTTTTTTCTCGAGCGCATGTATATATCTTCCATTCTTGGCACGCCGTGCACCCAAACGGCTTATCGGATTTTAACATATGAGATGTCTATAGTAGAGAACATATAAAAATGAGAACAACCTTAGATCACTTGAAGTTTGTCCCTGCATTTCCGGGACCAGAATAAGGCTACGGTATCCCCTGCCTGTCGTAAGAGGCGACTAAAAGGGGGCTTCCGGGGTTGCGGGCGGCAAGAGTGGGAGCTCGAACCGCCCGGCCAGCGGTCCCGGGAAGGACGGCGGTATGTGTGGTCGCATAGCGTCGTAGGCACCAGACGGTGTGGCGAGCGTGAAGCTCACCTGGGCGGAGCCCGACGGGGCAACGCGCTAAGAGGACTCCGGTTGCGTTCCTTTGGAGATCCCGGAACCCTCTACGCACGTACGTTTTAGTGCGGTAAGAATCCCACATAACTCTGTGTCGCTCCCACGGCACCGGGTACCTTTTGAAGGTTTCCCCCTCGATAACAAAAAAAAGGGCAATAGATACATACCACCAGGTGGACTGCATGTTCGTCTGCTTATCCCATTTAAAAAAAAAACCTCACAGGTCGCTATCGTTGGTGAAAATATATTTATCAAAGTATTTTGAACATAAAATGTGGGATAACCCGCAGTGCGGCGCGTCCCGAGGGACCGCTCGCCAGACTGTTCTGGTTATCCCGTGGGAATGTTTGGTTAGCTACTATATTCATCCTTATCCACAAGTATTAATATCGAACTCTTTATCATGTAACTTTAAAGGGATCTTTGTGAAAGTGGATTGGGGTGGGAAAAAAACGAAGGAGATTCTCAATTCGTCTTAATCTTTTTATTTTTAATACTTAAGATTGAATTGGCAAAGGAACATGCACTAGGTGGTCCGTTGGTCACTGCCGCCCATGGGCAAATCAAATCAAATCATTTTTTTTATTCAAAATAGGTTCTTCACAGAGCACTTTTTGAATGTCAGTAAAACTACCACCACTTCACAAGGTGTTTCGTTATGGAGAAGAAGCGGCGAATGAAACACCATAAGACACATCTTTTAAAAAATGTTTTACAAAGTTAAACTTAACCTAATGGTACATGTGAAGCTGGAACTATTTCAGACCACACCGTTTTGTCAGTCAAATAATCACTTACTTTATAGTATGTTTTTTTACATAGCGATTGTTTAACGACATATTTTAAATGAAAATGTGGGCATTTCTATCAAACTCCATAAAGAACTGAAACCGATCACAGATAGGTTGTTACTCATAAGAACTGAGTAGTTGCCTCATAATGTATAATTGTACTTATAGAAACTTAGTAATCACCTCATTATGCTCATATGTACGTCACTCGGCATGCAACCTCATCCATGGACACATAGAACTACTTCTATTACACTGGTCCTGCCCTTAAAACAATTGGAATAAACGATTAATCGTTTATTCCAATTGTTTTGAAATTCTCTATTTGCATTAACACGTTAATGCAAATAGAGAATTTCAAAAGTAAAGCCAGACATCGTATAATAATGAAATTTTAGTGTTTATCAAAACCGGCCTCGTAACTTCTTTCAGAATATTTCTCTAATCCTTATAGTTTGGGATTTGGAACTGAAGGCCCGTTTGAAAAATTCACCCTGTATATGAGTAAGTAAAGAATAATTACATCGATTGATATGTAAATGTTAATACCACGTCGACCACAGCCGCGACCGCAGACCGCCAATGACAGCCGGATATTGACCGGAACAGCCTCCGACATGTACTGCAGTTCTTTAACAAGTACAATATTATATTTTTTATATTTTTTTCTCAGGAACCTTTGAAATTTATATGTTTTTAATAAAACCTTTCAAATTATGCATTTGAAGTTTTTTCATAATAAAGTAACGGTAAAGAAACATGCAATCCACTACTGACTGTTTCCGTTCATGTAGGTAGATTTATAATCAACCCCAGATAAGATTATAATCCTACCTGAGGTCGGACACATATGCGTTACTACCCCTGAGGACTAAACTGGAATGTCTCCAATAAGTATGTATTCCTTACGATACCCTTTAAACCAGTACCCTTAGTATGAGTTTTTACGTTTTTACAAAAATTACTGTTTTTGTATCTGTTTACGTATTTGCCCATACATTTCCAATCAGCGCCCCTAGCGGACGGTATCAGAACTATATGGAAATATATGGGAAATACGTAAACAAATCATACTAATAATCATCCTAACGGTACAGAACACCGCAACACTTCACACTGCTGTTATAAGGCAGTAATAGGTGCGGTATTCGTGCCTCCGGAAGCGAATCATTAAGGGTAACGACCCCACCCTGCATATTACAAAATGTATGAGTAGTTAATTGATATCACCTAAGGAACTTTTGAAGGTGGTAGAACCCTTTGTGGTACGACTCCGATGGCACCACCGACACACCTATTTCTGCCTAATAACAGCAGTGTTACGCGCTGCTGTGTTCCGTTTTGAAGGGTATGGTAAGGGAGACATATTTTTCCGAGGCTTTCTAGCTTAGTCCTCAGGGGTAGCGGCGCATCTGTGGCCGACCTCATGTAGGAATATCTATCCTATCTGGGGTTGATTACAGATGTCCATGAGCGGCAGCAGCCACTTACCATCAGGTGGACTGCATGCTCGTCTGCTACTCCTATATTATAAAAAAAAAAACCTAATCGTAACATTTCAAAGGTTACAGTTCTTTGAAATAAATGACAGACTCATTGACTCAGTAAAACTTTATGGACCACTAAAAAGCAGCGAACCAAACATAAGGTAAACGAGGCTCGACAGAATTCGATTAAACTTTTTCCATTTACATTCCGTATTCGTTCTAATGTGCTCGTGTGTCTGACATATGTGTCGTAGATCTATTTTAACTAGAATATAGGAATGTACTGAACCCGCATTGTATACATATTAATCAATGCTATCTACAGCCTGCCTCCAAGAGCTTCACTAAAAGAACTATTTAAAGAAATAAATATTCTAACTGTTATATCCCAATACATATATGAAAACCTAATTTATGTAAGGAAAAATATTGATAAATTTGTAAAACGGTGTGACACGCATAATATAAATACAAGGAACAAACATAACCTTTCTACACATGTTACTCGTCTCCACAAAATAAGTAATTCTTTTGTGGGTCAATGTATACGTTTTTATAATAAACTGCCTATCAAAATCAGAAATTTGTCAATTAATAAATTTAAAGTTATTATCAAAAGCAAACTTAGTCGTAAAGCTTATTATAAAATTTCTGATTATATTAATGATAAAACAGCTTGGGACTGATCAATAACATAATTATTAGTTAATTAAGAAAATGTCAAAGTGTAGCGTATCTTGCTGAACAAACTTCTTTTTTTTAGATAAATGTAAAGCAAGATACTGGAGCTAATGCTTTATTATATGTAATATGCATGCTATTATTATATTATATGTAAAAATAAAGGCATTTAAAAAAAAATTAAAAAGAGAATAATTATTTTTAAAATTAAAAAAGACAAACCCACTGAGTTTCTTACCGGATCTTCTCAGTAGAGGTCGCGTTCCGATCCGGTAGTAGTTTAAGAAAATATTGTAACTGACAATTTGTAAGTGCCGCCGTTGGCCTATACAAAAAAAAAAAAAAAAAAAAAAAATGGAAGAAACAACGAACTTAAGCAACGTTGGTAGTGGTCTAGATTTGGATGGGTGTTAAAAAATATAGATAAAAATGGGTGGTGGCAAAATTAGAGTGAGATTGAGGTCATAATCCGCGCTGGCTAAATACGAACTATTGGTAAAACAAGATATACCCAGCGATTTTATCCGCATTTAGTTAAATGCTCGGGAGATTTCGTGGGTTAAAATAAAAGTGGTCTAAACTACACCGGTAAAGTTCCCTCAAAATCGGTCCAGCCGTTTCGGTGAATTATTTTAAGATCAAGTTAAGATTAAAACTACTTCGCAACAATCCGCTACAAATATGTATGATGGTATATATTTTAAACCATGCAGTATGTACCACCCTCCCTCCCTCAAAGGATGCGTGCAGATGCAAAAATTAAAAATATACACCACCATACATACCACCACCAACACGTGTTTCGCTCCAAAACGGAGCATCATCAGGGTAAGTTGACTCTACGACGGTTAATCGCTAAGTGACGCTGTCAACCTAATGCCCCCGACCACCAGGGGGCCGACCGTCCGCTCGGTACAACGACGCGATAATTACCGAATCACCCCCTCAACAGGGGGATGATAGAAATTTTTAATATTTGTTCATTATTTTATTATGTTTTAAATAACATTATACTATTATGAATAAATATCAAGAATCCGGGGGGTATTTACCACCTGAGAATCTGCCCGGGCAAAGAGGGTATCCTCGAGACCCGAATTTCCTGCCCACCGCCCTTATGTTGACATAGCCGCAATATATGTGCGCCCGGAGGGTAAGACGTCCCAGCAAACGAACCTAATGCATGCCTTTTATAATGGTTTGACAGCGTCACTTAGCGATTAACCGTCGTAGAGTCAACTTACCCTGATGATGCTCCGTTTTGGAGCGAAACACGTGTTGGTGGTGGTATGTATGGTGGTGTATATTTTTAATTTTTGCATCTGCATGCATCCTTTGAGGGAGGGAGGGTGGTACATACTGCATGGTTTAAAATATATACCATCATACATATTTGTAGCGGATTGTTGCGAAGTAGTTTTAATCTTAACTTAATAGCATGGATTTCCGCAAAGTAACGCCTGATACAATTAACTATCTATTTTAAGATCACTAAATAACATAGCAAATAGTTTTAAACGTATTGTTTTAAACAATTTGAAAAGTATAGGGTGGGTTGCATCGAAAGCTCGGTTGAAGTTTGCGTTAAAGTTAAATATAACAGTAACTTCGACGGTACACAGCGATGGAATGTAAGAATTCTGTGTTGCACCATTTGATTTGTCATTAACGTCATTTGTGTCGCTGTCACCGCAATCTTTAGTTGAAATTGACAGATAAGAAGTTGACAAATACAGTAACTTTAACCGATCGAAAACCGAGCGGTTAAAGTTAAGTATTAGTTATGACGTAATTTCAACCTCAACTAAAGTGGTGCAAGGAATTATTTTTTTAACCATGGATTTGTCGGTTGGTTAGGCTTCTGTAAATGTTAAAGTTACATGATGCAACCCACCCATAGTATCTTTGTTATAATTGTTATAGTGTACAACTGTTAGTATTCATTACAAACACACGCTTCAATCTTATTTATTTGTAAACATAGATAAATTTTATTTTTTCCAACGAAGCCTTTAACAAAGGTAGAGAAATGTAATCCAATTCTAAAACAAAATTTTTACACAGGAAAATAGCGGTGGTATTTCTAAAATAGAAAAGTAAGCCGGTTCAGTAAAGTAGTGGATAAGACGTTTCGTGTCGGTGAGAAAATTGTTGCCTGCGGTACGTGGGGCCAGGAAACTGGTTTGTAGAACTCTTTTACAATATTAAACATGCAGTCCACTTGATGGTAAGTGGTTACTGCCGCCCATGCACATGTGTAATCAACCCCAAATAAGATTAGTATGGTACCTGAATCCTCAGGATTTTTTATACTCGCAATATAAGGATAGCAGACGAGCATGCAGCCCACCTGAAGGTAAGTGAAGTGGCTACTGCCGCCCATGGACATGTGTAGTCAAACCCACACTGCTGTTATTAGGCAGAAGTAGATGTAGCGGTAGCACCTTCGCAGTCTACGCGTACGAGAGTTCTAACACTTTCAAGGTATATCAAAAAACACATATTGAAATTTGTTTTATGTTATTTTTAATTTTTTTGTCTGTCATAATATTTCATTTGTTCTTCGATTATCGAAAAATGTTTCTTTCTTTCTTTAAAATACATGATCTGCTAACCCTTATGTTCATATCTTTCAATATACAAACATGAGATTAAGAAAGACTTACTACTAATAAACTACTAATACATAGTAGAGGAGTTAGATTTCGATCCATCGTCACCCAAAAGCACGGAACTCAAAGATACCCTCTCATTCTGTGAAGCCCTCGTAGCGCTCTACGCGAGTACGCTCTTAAATATGACACTCGTCAAAACACTTCAGGTGATGCGCACTGGGCGGTTAAACGCTGCGGTTTTTACCACGCTTTTATTAACTTGACCTGTATGTAAGTAGTTATGTACTTGTATGTTGGGTCTGGGTATGTAAGGGAATCTTTTTGCCCACTTTGAACGTTCATTATCCCCACAGTGTATTGCGCAGTTTTAATCCTCGTAATATATTGCGGTTTTACATACGCGGCAACATAATTAAAATTGGAATAAATTAATGTTGTTCAACTATAAATTTAAATGGTTAATATATGCGATGTTTAACATAAAAAGAAAACAGTGAACAGTGGTCGTTGTTATGGGCTGTGAACAATATAAAATTAAGTTCATCAAATATTCGGTGCCACAACTGTAACCTGTTAATCGCAAAAAATTTACTCTATGTATTAATTTATCATTTCCTAACATAAAAAAATAAAAGTTGTGATAGCTTATTAGTTGTATGATATTTTCATAATTGTATCCTGCAATAACGTTAATTGGGACAACAAAACTAAATATTTTCAACTGTCCAAAACGTAATTGTTTACCGGATACATCTGAATTTATCTTTATAATTTTAAAAAGTTATCCTTCTAAACTCAAATTCAAATTAAACCAATATTAATATTATCAAATATTATCAATATATCACAAGCGTTATAACCGCCGCGTTAAAACGCCACACGTGAAACTCCTGCCGCATTGTTTTGATGAGCTCTGCAATTTATACGAACACTTGTTCTGCAGACCTACAGCGGTATACAGCTGTACATCATATACTCCTGGGGCTACACAAACAGCGGGTGATAAGTTCAAATATAATATAAATATATTAAATATTTTAAGAAATATACTTCAGAAAAATATTTTTCGTTGTCAACCCATTTAGATCCACACGTTATTATCTCTTCTCAAAGTTAGAGATGGTTTACCCCATGGTCCACTCCACGGCGGATACAAACTTAGCCCACAAGAGAATGCAAACTTGGAAAATACAAACCCCAGATAGAATTAGATATTCCTACATGAGGTCGGCCACATGCGCCGCTACCCTTGAGGACTAAGCTGAAACTCGGAAAAGTATGTCTCCCTTACCATGTTCTTTAAACCAGAACACAGCAGCGCTTAAAACTGCTGTTAAATCTTGAATTCAACATTAATTAAACCTACTATACTTACCTATTTATCTAAGCGTTAATTAGTCGAAATCGTAATTACAATGTAAATTGACAAAACAAACATGTGACAACAAACATAATGTTGTATTTGTGAATGTTGCGTGTTTCCTCCACACATTACATACACACTCATTAAAATTTACTGGCGTGCTTGTTTACTTGAATGACCGGCTGATATTTAAACAATGCCATTTAAACACAAAGCTTGTTTTTATGGCCCAAAAGAGAAATAGAATTATCAAAAGGTTTAATTTTCATATAGACATATATAATCAACACAGATAAGATTAGTTATTCCTACCTGAGATCGGCCACAGGTGCGCCGCTACCCCTGAGGAATAAGCTGGAACGTCTCGGAAAAGTATGTCTCCCTTACCACACCCTTCAAACCAGAACACAGCAGCGCTTGACATTACTCTTAATAGGCAGAAATAGGTGTGGCGGTGGTTTCGCCGGAGTCGATTCTACCACCTGAAAAAAGTACAATTGTATTGTTAGTAACAATCATACATTTAATTACAATTAATTTGTATTTTTATTTAAATTAATTAATTAAAATACAAAGGAGAATGCCCATTCTTGGTACTGATTTTTCTCATGCGTCAAAATGAAAGTAATATTAAAATTATTTTTTGATTTTTTTACATAATTTGTCGATCAGAATAGTTTCTTTGAACAGGGGATTCCATTTAAGATAAAATAAGACGAAATGTTGATTGTTGTTCTTAAAAATTAAAATGGCGGAATTTTATACTCGGAATTCAATAAGATCTATTAGTGTTTTGATTAATGATTTTTCTCAGGCATCAAAATGAAAGTAATATTAAAATTATTTTTTGATTTTTTTACATAGTTTGTCGATCAGAATAGTTTCTTTGAACAAGGGGATTCCATTTAAGAAAAAATAAGATAAAATGTTGATTGTTGTTCTTGAAAAAATTAAAATGGCGGTATTTTATACTTCGAATTCATTATTTTAGGTTTTTAGGATTATTTTAGGTTTTTTTACCTACTACCTTTAAAATTAAATGGAATATGTTAGTCGAACGAAGCAGTGATAGCCTAGTGGTTAAGGAACACGGCCTCTCGATCGAGGGGTCCGAGGTTCAAATCCCAGGCACGCACCTCTGATTTTCAAATTTATGTACGTATTAGAAATTAATTATCACTTGCTTAAACGGTGAAGGAAAACATCGTGAGGAAACCTGCATACCTGAGAGATTTATAAAAAAAAAAAAAATCTTAAAGGTATGTGAAGTCTACCAACACGCACTTGGCCAGCGCGGTGGACTATGGCCTAATCCTTCTCATTCTGAGAGGAGACCCGTGCCCAGCAGTGGGACAGTAATGGGTTGATGATGATGTTAGTCGAACTACATTATAGATACCTACTATCAGTTAAAACCGACCATCAATCTATCGTCGGATAATTTCGATTTTGAGGTTATGTAACATTTCGGTAAATAACTTCAGAGCCCGGGTGCTGATCTAAAAAATAATTATTGGTGGTAGTATTTGGTTAATTATACATCGTCCACAACAAGTTTCAATTTGATGCAGCTCTGGACGGCGGTCCATACTTTCATGGGCATTGTCCTTTAAATATAATAAATATAGTTAATTTTAGGATACTGCTTGTATTCTTTAGAGTGTATCTATAGCGTACTTAGTTTTTCAACTTTTGTGCCTATTTTTTTTCTAACGGAGCCAAAATTTTGTGACCCCAATGGCCCTTCCTTAGACGCTCCTGGAGTTCTTTTTATTATATAGCAGGCACAAAGATGCATGCATTTCACCTGATAGTAAGTGGCAACTGTCACCTGCACCTACCTATGCGTTGCTATCCCTGAAGACTAAATTGGAACGTCAAATAACTATGTCTTCCGTACCACACTCTTCATTACATCAGCGCTTAATGACGTTATTAGGAAAAAACAGCTGTGACGGTGGTGCCACCGGAATCGTACCACAAATAGATCTACCTTCAAAACTACCTACAATCAAATTCCGTCATCAAAAACCTCATATTAAAGTAACCGCTTCTCGTATTTCTCATAACCCTACATTTTCTTTCTCATATCTACAAATGGATTTCACAAGAACAAGAAGCCATCTTATCTAGACCAGCCAGAGATACATTCAGACCTCAATTTTATTATACCTCGAACCGAGCTCTCCCTTGTAAGTAGATTTAAAAGAACCCATTTTGTAGGTAAGGATTTTATTGGTCTCAGTAAAATGATTTCACTCGATATATTTCTAAGTAAGTATTCTCGCTAGATACTTCACTCTAATAAAGTATTTTATCCTTAAATTAAAATGTAATTCAAGTTTTGTGAAATCAAAATTAAATCTATGTCAATTCTTTTTTTGCGTATTCTTTTTGTCATGTATAAAATATTTCGCTAATAATATTTGTTATTTGTTAAGCCACTAATCAAATCAAATCAAAATTTTTTATTCAAAATAGGTTCTTTACAGATCACTTTTTGAATGTCAAAGCAACTACCACCACTTCACAAGGTGTTTCGTTATGGAGAAGAAGCGGCGAAAGAAACTCCATAACACACATCTTTTAAAAAAAATGTTTTTGACAATGTTAACTTAACGTAATGGTACATGTGGAGCTGGAGCTAATTCAGACCACACCGTTTTGTCAGTCAAATAATCACTTACTTTATAGTACGCTTTTTTACATAGCGTTAGTTTAACGACATGTTTAAACTTTTTTTCTGTGAGATTCAAAATGTGGTCGGGTATTTTATTGTAGTAGCGAATACAGTTGCCCACGAAAGATCTAGCCACCTTACATAATCTACGTTTAGGAATTACTAATTTATTTCTATTTCTGGTATTAAAGTTATGGTGGTTACTATTTTTTTCAAACATATCAGTGTGTTTTCTTACATACATAATATTTTCATAAATGTATTGACTATGCACCGTCAATATATTAATAGTGGGAAACAGTTCTCTTAGGGACTCACCACGCCGCAGACTATATATTGACCTTATTGCTCTTTTTTGAATAGTAAATATAGAGTCTATGTCAGCAGCACTGCCCCACAGTAGAATGCCATAAGACATAATGCTGTGAAAGTAACTGAAATAGACAAGTCTGGCAGTGGGTATGTCTGTTAACTGTCTAATTCTTCTGACTGCAAAAGCTGCAGTACTAAGTCTGCTGGACAAAGCAGAGATGTGGGGACCCCACTGGAGTTTAGAATCAATGGTAATCCCCAAGAAAACAGTTTCATTGACGAATTGCAAAGTCTCACCATTTAGAGCGACATTCATCCCCGTACTCCTTACATTTGGTAGCATAAATTTAATACATTTAGTTTTATTAGAATTTAAGAGTAGGTTGTTTGCATCAAACCAGTTCTGAATCAAGCAAAGAGTTTCATTAATATCGTTCGTATCCTGTGATTGTCGTTTTACTCTAAACACCAAGGAAGTGTCATCAGCAAACAAAACAACCTCAGATAAATCCTTTACTACATTTGGCAAATCATTTATATAAACTAAAAATAGAAACGGACCTAGGATGGAGCCCTGAGGTACACCTATTTTAATATTAGAACCTGCTGATAATGCTCCATTTACTTGCACTCGTTGGACTCTATTGTTTAAATAAGAATTTATCAACTTTAGAGAATTTCCCTGAATACCATAATATTGTAATTTTAACAATAAGGTTTTATGATCAACACAATCAAAAGCTTTAGACAAGTCACAAAAAATACCTATAGCATCATGTGCTTGTTCCCAACAATCAAAAATATGTCGCAGCAATTGAACACCAGCATCTGTGGTAGAACGGCCTTTAGTAAAGCCAAATTGCTTTTGATGTAAAAGATTATTTAGTTTAAAATGAAGCAACATTTGCTGTAAGAGGATCTTTTCAAAAATTTTACTTAGAACAGGCAGTACTGAGATGGGTCTATAATTGTTGGGATCTTTAGTATCACCTGCCTTAAACAATGGAATTATTTTGCTATGTTTCATTAAATCAGGGAAACAGCCCTGATCAACACACATATTAAAAATAGTGACTAAGTAGGGAGCTAAAGTTTTAATGATTGATATACAAACTTTTACTGACATTCCCCAAATGTCCTCTGTATTTTTAACAGTTAATTCTTTAAAGGCTTTTAATATGTCATTAATTAAAATATGTCTAAATTTAAATTTAATGTGACACTGACTTAAATTCTCTTTAAGGATGGTCACTGCTTTAATTGGGGATGATTTTAAAAATTTAGTAGTATTAAATGGTATATTCGAGAAAAAAGTTTCAAATTCTTGTGCAATTTCTTTATCTGAGGTAATCTGACCACGTTCAGTAGTAAGAGATACTTTACTGATACTTAATCTGCAAGTTCGTGTTTCGGCATTAATTATTTTCCAGATTGTTTTAATTTTATTATCAGCATTTTTTATTTTATTATGTATGAACTTAGATTTAGCTGTCATACAAACTGATTTAAATATTTTAGAATATTTACGAACATATTCATTGAAGTGAGGGCTACAGTTATTCTGTCTTTCACTATAAAGCTCGAAAAGTTTACTTCTACTTAGATGAATACCTTTAGTAGCCCATTCACAAAAACTAAGTCTAGTACTCTTTTCATACCTAACTTCAGAAAATATTTTTTTAAACTCTGTGTGCACTGTGGAGAAAAATGCAGAATATAAATTATTAACACAAGTGCTATGGTTCAGAACTGACAACTTATTTAGTAGCACTTTATTATATTTTAATAAACGGTGACTTGTAATTGGTCTATGAAGAAACTTTATGTTCCCTTCCTTGGACTCACTTCTCACTTTCGTAAGAAGATACGTATTAATGTTATGTGTTATTATTTTTACGACCCCTCTATAATAGTACACCTTAGCATTTACTCACAAGCATTGCCACCTAGCGGGAAAAAGCAAAACTATTTCCTATAATTTCTTTAGAGCGCTACAGAGCGTGTACTATTAGCGCCCTTGTGGAAACTTTGCGAAACATTAAGTACTGGAAATAACGCCATCTATTGACAAACACTGGGTATTATTTTAATGGTTCATAGTCGTGAAGGCATACACCGACATCTAGCGGTAAGTAGCATAACTAAATTGTGTATGTTTGCTACTAGCGCACTCTGCTGGCTGCGAAATATTTGATTTTAAAAATATCGCCATCTTTTGAAAAGTTTAGTTATTTTGTTCTTAGCGCTTCATACAGCGACATCTACCATTTTTATGAAAGTGACGTGTACCTATACTAAATTAATAGAGACATCTAGCGGCAATATCTTAAAATGTTACCTTCAACTAAGTTGCTGTAGATACAGCAGATTGGTACCAACTCATTCGCCAAACCTAATATAGATGGCGACTTAGGTAACAAATAGTACTGCGTTTGTTAAATACTCATGTTTTTTTTTTATATTTATTATTTTATTATTGAGCTTAGGTCAATAATACAAGTAGAACTTTACCCTTTTACCCTTTGCCTCGTTTGATCATAGCAGGTGCCATTTTGAATTCCCTTTGGTACTATGCCAGTCGCTATGCCTGGCTAGAGTACATGTTTCTGTTCCATGAGTACATACTATTAAATACTAAAAATAAAAAAATAAAATAAAACCCGTTTTCAGCGTTTTTAAGTTAACCTATTGAACCATAATTAGTAGAAATTTTCATTCCAATAAGCTATTATTTATTTATTTTATAAGTTTTTGTACACGGAAAAAACAATTATTAACAGCAAACATTATGAAAATAGAGTACAAAGGACTGCTTATTTCAAAATGAAATCTCTTCCAGCAGCCCTGAGATCGGAATGCTCATATGAAAACAAATTTAGCGTGCATAAAAACAAAACTATAAACTATTAAACTAATAATTAAGTATAAGTATATATATATATATATATATATATATATACATACGATATAAACATATAAATAATATATATATATATATATTATACATATTATATTATGAAAGTGATAAATTATGCTCTCTGACTCTTTTTTTAAACAAAGAGATATTCTTAGTGAGACGAATATTAACTGGTAACGAATTCCATAGTCTAACCGCATGAACAGAGAAGGAGTGAGAATAGAGAGAGGTTTTGTGGGAAGGGTAATTTAAAAGGGATTTAAGGTGAGATCTGCAGGGTGCCAGAGAGGGCCGTGCATACGTAAAACGTTGCTTCAGGTACGAAGGAGAAGAAGGATTTTTCAGGATATTAAATAAGAGACAGAGGATTCGAGTATTCCTGCGTGAACGGATTGGGAGCCACTTGAGATCCTTGCGAAAATGAGAAACACGATCAAATTTACGTAAACCAAAAATGAATCTAATACATAGATTTTGCAAGCGCTCAAGTTTATTCAATGACTCCTCTGTGACATCCAAATAGCATGCGTCCGCGTAATCCAAGATCGGTTGAATGAGAGTTTGAGTAAGAGAGATTTTAGTTTTAAAGGGCAAAAAACCTTGGAGGCATTTAAGCGAGTGCATAGAGTGCTATATTCGAATAGATTCAAATTTTTCAAAGCTATGTGCGTATTAGAAATAAATTATCACTTGCTTAAACGGTGAAGGAAAACATCGTGAGAAAACCTGCATACCTGAGAAATCTAAAAAAAAGTTTTCAAAGGTATGTGAAATCTACCAATCTACCTGGACCGCACGGTGGACTATGGCCTAATCCTTCTCATTCTCAGAGGAGATCCGTGCCCAGCAGTGAGACAGTAATAGGTTAATGATGAAGGTATATATAGGAACTTAAGTATACCTTCAGTTAGTACCAAACATTGCCAGTTTCAGCATAATTGAAACACTGATACAAGGTACAGATTTTGCAAAGGTGTAAATTTAGCCAAATTACATCTGGGACAATTATATTCGTAGATATATGTGGTCGGTACATCGATATTGTACTTAATAATAATAACTACTGCTGTAAAATTTGCCTGTATATTATATGGTTTTCAACAATCAATAAAAATGTAGATTCGTTCGCCTTTCAAATATGTGCCTATTAACAAAAGTGTTAAGCGCTGCTGTGTTCTGGCTTCAGGGGTGTGGTAAGAGAGACATACTTTTCCGAGACGGTCCTGCAGGTCCCAACAGGTGGATGTATGCTTTTTTTTATAATATTGGAGTAACGGACGAGCATGCAGTTCTCCGATGGTAAGTGGCTACTGCCGCCCATAGACATCTGTAATCAACCCCAGATAGGATTAGATATTCTTACCTGAGGTCGGCCACAGATGCGCCGCTACCCCTGATTACTATGCTGGAACGCCTCAGAAAAGTATGTCTCCCTTACCACCCCCTTCAAAACGGAACACAGCAGCGCCTAACACTGCCGTTATTAGGCAGAAATAGGTGTGGCGGTGGTGCCGCCGGAGTCGAACCACAAAAGGTTCTACCACCTTCAAATGATATATGTGTTGCGTATATCAAAACACTATGCTATCGTTGCTTATACAGAACCCATAAACCTTAAAATGGAGAAACCATGTATCTGTTATCCCATCCATAATTCTAAATTTATTGAAAACGGGTGCATCTTATATCAACATAAATGTTATTTATGCGTCTGGAGGGTTGCACTAGCTTCTACTACAGGTTTTGCTCATATTTGTACTTCGAAGGTGGTAGAAAATTTGTGGTTTGATTCCAAAGGTCTCGCTACCTACTTATGCCTAATAACAGCAGTGTTAAACGCTGCTGAGTTTCACTTTACAGGATGTGGTCATTGAGATATACTTATTCGAGGCGTTCCAACTTAGTATTCCGAGGTAGCAACACATCTGTTTTCCAACCTTAAGCTGTTTGTCCACCGACCACCGTCACCGAGCCGATACCGATAATTAATGACGGCGCCGAAGTAGCGTACATACATTTACTATAGCCGCTTGTCCACCGCACGTCCGTCACCCGAGCACCGTCATCGCGGCCGCTGATATTTCGAGTAGATCGGCGTGACCGCTAGATAAGCACCGAGTTTTTGACGGGCCGATGTGCCGGCAATGTAAAACACATTGGAACTTGTTCATACACCGTCGTCACACGCGTGACAGCTGAAACAAAATAAACCGCCGATATCGGTCGCGGTGGACAAACTATCGCCGGACGACATATTAAAATCGGCCCCAAATAATCTCGTTCTCGGTATCGGCTCGGTGACGTTGCGGTGGACGAACGACCTTAGGTAGGAATCTTAACATATCTGGGGTTGATTACAAATGTCCAAACGGCAGTAGCCACTTACCATCAGATGGACTGCATGCTCGTTTGATACGTATATATTTAAAAAAATCAACATTTTATTCACATTTGCGGCATTTTGTATTATTGACCCACAATAATATTTTCAAGTATATTTCAGTACAAACAGACAATTTTTACATTATCAATACAATCGAATTGATTCATTTCGTATCGCGATGATATGATTATGAGCGTCGTAAATTTTATGCGCGATGCATTTCGATTTGATCGAATGCAATCTGATAAAATATTGTGCAAATATTTTGAATGTTTGTTGACGGATATATTAAAATGAAATAACTCTACTCGTATTATGATGAGAAACACAAAATGAAAAAGAAGATGAATATGCAGTCCACCGAATGGTAAGTGGCTACTACCGCCCTTGGACCTTTGTAATCAATCCCAGATAAGACAAGATTCCTACCTGAGGTTGGTTGTAGCAACACAAAACGGGACAAAAATAAATGTTAGTTATATAATATAGACAAAGCAGACGAACGTACAGTCCACCGAATGGTAAGTGGCTACTATTGCCCAAGGACATTTGTAATCCCAGATAAGATTAGATTCCTGCCTGAGGTTAGTTGGAAATTCAGGCCTGGAAATTGCCTCATAGACCAAGAGTTTTATCTGAAGGCAATCATATGTGAAAAACATCGTGAGGAAACCTGCATACCTGAGAGATTTATAAAAAAAAAAATCTTAAAGGTATGTGAAGTCTACCAATACGCACTTGGCCAGCGCGGTGGACTATGGCCTAATCCTTCTCAATCTGAGAGGAGACCCGTGCCCAGCAGTGGGACAGTAATGGTTTGATGATGATGATGATGAATCATATGTGCGTTGCCACTTCCAAGGGCTAAGATGGTCGCCTCATATGTATGTCTGCGACATCCACACCCATCAATCGAAATGCAAAACTGCTTCATGCTGCAAATAGATTTAACGGTGGTTCCTACCCAGTCATGCCATGAAGGTGGTAGAACCCTTTGTGATTCCACTCCGGGGGCACCACCGCCACACCTACTTCTGCCTAACAACAGCAGTGTTAAGCGCTGCTGTGTTCTAGTTTGAAGGGTGTGGTAAGGGAGACATACTTTTCCGAGGCGTTCCAGCTTAGTCCTCAGGGGTAGCGGCGCATCTTTGGCCGACCTCAGGTAGGAATATCTAATCCTATCTGAGAATGATTACAGATGTCCATGGGCGGTAGTAGCCTACCATCAGGTGGACTGCATGCTCGTCTGCTACTCCTATATTATAGAAAATTACTAGTTTCTAGGACAGTATACACTGCAGTTCACAAAATTATTAATTATTGTACATTTAGCATTGATTAAGCTAAAACAATTGAGCTCAACAATGGTAACTAGAAAGCTTATTCAGAGCCAGTGTTGAATATTCAAGAAAGCTTTGGACTTGGGAGAGCTTTGTTCAAGAATGTTACTGCTAGATGGAATTGGTTTAATTAAACCGATAGTTCTTTTGATCTTACGTTAGTTGGAGTAATAAAAGATCTTTATCTTCTGGTGTGTTAATAAATTTTAAAATTGTAATGTCTGCGAGTTCTCTACAATATTCTTAAAGTTATGTAAGGAATTAAGGCAATTGTTTACCATAGAAGACATTGTCCACTAGTAGAGATGTTATGTATTAGGTATATTATAAGTAAGATAAAAACGAGGCTTTCTACACTCACGGACGAGACGAGTCGACATGAGACGTAATGAGACGAGACGAGTCGAGATGAGACGAGACACCTCGAGATGATACGTAATGAGTTGAAACGAGTCGAGATGAGACGTAATATGACGAAACGAGTTGAGATGAGACATAATGAGACAAGACGAGTCGAGACGAGACATAACATGACGAGTCGAGGCGAATCGAAATGAAGTCAAATTAAGTGAAATGAGACTTTATTTTGATTTACGAAACCAATTGTTATAGACAATATTTTACCTTATGCTCCTACCATCGGATTGAAATAACAGGTACCTATTGTTAGTTAAAAATGCCCTTAGTTTACAAATGGCTCGTATGAAAGGGCTGTTAGTAGCAATCCGCGCGTAGCCCGCGGTGAATCCCTACCTATTCAAATACCAATTTAAATTGTACGCTGTAAGGGCCACTGTACATATGCTTAGTTTGAGAACGTGATATGAAATATAACAGTCGGATAATATGAGATTTGATTACGATTATGATTTGATAGTGATAGCCTAGTGGTTAAGAGACTTGGCCTCTCGATCGAGGGGTCCGTGGTTCAAATCCCAGGCACGCACCTCTAATTATTCAGAGTTGTATGTGTGTATGTGCGTATTAGAAATTAATTATCACTTGCTTAAACGGTGAAGGAAAACATCGTGAGGAAACCAGCACACCTGAGAGATTTATTAAAAAAAATCTCGAAGTTATTTGAAGTCTACCAATACGCACTTGGTCTATGGCCTAATCCTTCTCATTCTGAGAGGAGGCCCGTGTCCAGCAGTGGGACAATAATGGGTTGATGATGATGATTTGATAAAGATACTCCTACATAACCGCTGACTTGCATTCGAGGACCGTCTTTGTCCTCAAGTTGGCAACACATCTGTTTCGTTTTAGGTAGAATCGCTTGTCCATATTATTATGGAGTTTTTACAAAGTGGCGGAGCGACCACTTACCGTCAGGTGGTCGCTACTTCAACCTTATAAAAATACACCTGTAATATACCTGATTCAAAACTAAGATGATATTCATGGTCATTCTCCGTTCTACAGTAAATACACCACCGCCAGAGAAATTGTTTTCTCTTAATATCGGAACTCGGTGCTGTTTTGTAGGATTTTGTTGGTAAAGTAGGGAGATTTACACGAGGCGTCGTACAATTTAACCCAAAGGTCTGTAAGTAGCATTAGCAAGTAGCGTCTGTTGTCGACATCAGGTAAGTCGGGCAGCACAATCCGTAATGACTGACTACTATGTCCAGACTTCTTATTTAAATTTATTAAAAAAATTACGAGTTTTATAACGCGAGTTTCACTAAAGATTTTCAAAAAAGGCATGTACATTGTACAATCACCTTAACGAAAATTCCAGTAAATTTCCAATGGATTCCATTTGATGTGTAAAACAAACGCTTACGTTGTTCATTATCATTCCACTACGTCATTATTATTATCAGTGGAATAGAGTTCAAAATACCTCGTATTTTGGTATTTTGATACAGTAGTTCTCTTCCATGTTCGTGTGACCTTTATCTCTATGATAGTAGAGTTGAAAATGCGTAATCCTGCATGTAAAGTAGTTAGAGTATGAAACTGTTATTTAACAATTAGCGCATGGAAATGATACGTGATACGCAATTTGTGGTTACCCTACGCCATTTTGAAATAAAACACCTGTTTATGTAACAAATGTTGTACATAAAAACAGGCAGATTGATGAAATTTCAAATTGTATACTTTGGTTCAGGGAAAAAGAAATGATAGTCAATTTAACATGGCCAATCCATCGACGGGTCGAAGGTTCGAATCCTACAAGAGGTCTCCTATTTTTCATGTTATGTAAATATTGAAAATTTCAGCTCTATTGGTTAAGGAAAAGTAATTTAAAATATATTTCTAGATTCGATCCATAAATATAGCAAGTTAATAAATAAATGACTACTGATATCAGGTTTTTGGTAAGTTTATCCCAGACTCTCAGAGCTCTCATATGGGTTTTATGATTAGCTCTTGAATATTTTCCTCCACCAGTTTGCACGGGTGAAATGGTGAGTAATAGTGGACTATACAAAAATAAACTGTGCCAGTGTGCCTGAATGATGATGCCATTAAGAGAGTGCTGTTTCGACGTAAGGATATAATTTTGGACAAAAGCTCCCGTAACTTATAAAGTTGTTATTCCATTTTAATAGCCTAGATATGTGTACAACTAAAACATTCAATACCAATATTTCATTACGTCAGTCCCGGGCTCAATCCCCGACTAAGCACACATCTCAATTATTTGACTTCTTTTCTCTACTCGTCTTTGTATCTTTTTAAAAAAAAAAAAACACAAATAAAGTCCACTAAAAATATTAACAAAGTTAACAAAAGCAGTTAAACCCGGCTCAGCGGTCCAGAACATCATAGACATCAGTTGGCAACGGTCTTGGCACTGCAACCCCATAAACCCCATAAAACGAATTCATTGCTCTATTACATAGTTGAGAAAAAGATTCAATATCATTATGGTAATGCTTAAAATAAGCTTCATGACTTATTTAATAACTTTAGTAAATTGGAACTGACTTGAATAACTGATAATATAACTAATTGGATGTTATGAGTGATAGAAGAGTTTGAATGAAAATATTTCGAGTTGGAAGTAATCACGAGAGTTTTTTTATTGAATAATTAATAGTATATAATTATCTGCTCCATCTTACGAATATAAGACAAAATAAAGATCCATTGATAATAAATAATAATAATAGATAGATTGATATTGATAATAGATCCTCTATACCTTACACTTTAATCGAACTGAATATAACTTATATTGTTTAGTACTGTTTGTTTATTAGGTTAATGTTTATTTAAGTTATGATTAAAACTACTTCACAACAATACGCTACCAATATTTATGATGATATATATTATAAATCACGTCATAACATATACCATTATACATGTTTTTGGCGGATTGTTGCGAAGTAGTTTTAATCCTAACTTAATAGCATGGATTTCCGTAAAGTAACCCGTAATATAATTAACTAATATTTATTCACAATTTATTTTGTGATTCTAATTTGGTTCTAAGTATTATATCCGCGCCAAACTGTTAGTCCGCTCTGAAGTTGTTTCGAGCAGGCGTCGTCATACAATTTGCTATGGCGACACGACTCATTTCTATATTCAGAGCGGACTAGCTTGGCGCGGACGATACCAAACAAAATCCAAATTGTAATAAAATTAAATCAAATCAAATCATTTTTTTATTCAAAACAGGTTCTTAAGAGCACTTTTTGAATGTCAATACATCTACCACCACCTCACATGGTGCTTCGTTATGGAGAAGAAGCGGCGAAAGAAACTCCATAACACACGTCTTTTTTTATATACATGCTTTTTTTTAAATGGTAAACTTAACCTAATAGTAGGAGCTACTTCAGACCACATCGTTTTATCAGTCAAATAATCAATTACTTTATAGTACGCTTTTTTAAATAGCATTTTTTTAACGACACGTTTGTTTAACAGCTCAATAACACAAATACACAACACAACAACAAAACGAACTTTAACTAAGCTAAGACACTCAATGACTAACGTGTCAACTCCTTAGACGCAATTCCTTCTTCAAGTGCTGGCGACTTTCGCCGTCCTTCGTAACGTATCCGCGAAGCCACCCTCACTCCCGGGGGTGAGAAAGGACAAAGCCGTCAGTCCGACGCCGGCCGTCGAACGGAGCGTACGTGGTACACGCTGCCACTTATCGTAAATAACATAAAATTCTAAATCATAAACACATAACACAGTATAGTAAAGAAATAAAAACAAATTTCAAATTGTGCATTCGAATTTTTCGAACGGTAAAATTTTGTAGTGTGTGAAAATTGTTATGTGAAAAATTTGCGGGAACGATCGTGTTGTGTGGTGCGTAGTGAATTAAATGTTGATAAATAATGATGAATTAATTTGTTGTCAGTGAACTTTTATCGTAATCGTAAGACAATAATTTTTACATTAAGATTTGAATTTTAATGTGGTTTTTATATAATGGAGGATAAATAGATATTTTATGTCTGAATGGTTTTTGAAGTTAGTACTCGTAGGACCCTCTATTATTAGACTCCGGAGAAGCGCTGATGAGTTGCCCTTAAACGGGTGTGGTAAGGGAAGTATACTTATCCAAGGCGTCCTAACTTAGTCCTCAGCTAGCAACAAATCTGTTGGCAACCTTAGGTTGGAATCTTATCTTATCTGGGGTTGATTACAGATGTCCATGGACGGCAGTAGACTTACTATCAGGTGGATGCTACTACCATGCTATACCATTTGCTACTTAAATTTTGCGAAAAAAGTTTTTCAAATTGTGATCCTTGTATCATGAATCAATTCGAAAATTCATTATTTAGATGACTGCTTGACCGGGGTTCGAACCCAAAACCCATATCGCTTTATCAGACTAGTACGATGATCTCTAAATCATGCAAGTCGCAAAGAGTAATCCTATACCATTATAAATACAGATAAAACTGGGTTGAATAATAAAAAAATAAACGCTTATACACTCAGAATGTTAACTGAAACCAACCCTTTGCGAAGCGAAGTATTTTAACAGTAAACTTCTTAACGAATTCCTTTGCTTCAAAGACAGAAGACAAGGATAAAGAGACTTTGAGTTATATTAGAATTTCTTTCGCATTTATAATCAGATGGTGACGTAAACAAAGTGGATAAGGGTTTCAATTAAATTTATTCAATTTAGTTTCAATTAAACTGAATAAATTTGAAAACCTGTCAAAGTCAATTAAATTATCATATCTGAATTAAAATATTTATAAATATTGTTTCTTTAAGCATCGTAAAAATGTAGAATAGGATGTGTTATAAAGAACAATTATAAAAGATGCTACGAGTCAATTATTCCCACAATACAGGATGGGTCGAGTTTCAATTAAATTGAATTATTTTGTGCGAATTTTTCAAATATTTTGAGAGTCAAGAAAGCATTTATTCTACATATCGAGAACATATATACAACATAATTGACGAAGGATATTATAAATTAAACATAATTAGAGATATTATAAAGAAGAAGCATTCATAGCCATATTAAGATAGTATACTTAATTAGTTCAATTTATTATTAGAAAATGGCATAAAAGATACGTATTGCAATTATGTACAAAACAAAACCCGCAAAAACGTTACTACGCTACCTTCTAAACTAAACTTAAATAATATATTTCTACCAAAGCACCTAAACAAAACTTAATAACAATTAATTGAAACCGAGTATTCAATTTATCCATTAAAAGTTCTCAACTCCATTGAACTAGACTATTGAACGTTACGCGAAATGTAATAAATATTGTAGAAATAGAATCCATTAGTAAAACTAAAGCCTCTCGTAATAAACAGAGCTGTAATTTTTAGCTTAATTGAGTTCTAAAAGTTTAATTCAAAAGACATACAAAATGTGGGGGGAAAATAATCAAACTGTCGTACGTTTGAACGTAGAATGGATTTATACTAAGGCTCAAGTGTTATTGTTGGCGAGAAGCGAGTAGCGATAAGTGGTGGCTATATTTTAATAATTTTTGAGTAGCAGGCGAACATGCAGTCCATCCGATGGTAAACGGCTACTGCCGCCCATGAATATCTGTAATCAATCCCAGATAAGATTTGATTCATATCCGAGGTCGGCCACAGTTACCCTGCTACTGAAAAACTCGACAACAAATGGCACTGTTAGCATAGTGTAACACCTCACAAAACTTATTAAATCGAATCTGCTTTATGACAAGATATCACAAGGAGATTGATGCTCTGGTGTCATCAGCAACCCATTACTGTTCCACTGCTGGGCACGGGTCTCCACTCATAATGAAGGATTAGGCCATAGTCCACCGCGCTGGCCAAGTGCGTATTGGTAGACTTCACATACCTTTGAGATTTTTTTTTTTTATAAATCTCAGGTATACAGCTCTCCTCACGATGTTTTCCTTCGCCGTTTAGCAAGTGATAATTAATTTCTAATACGCACTTAACTTTGTAAAATCAGAGGTGCGTGCTAACCTGCCTGCGTGCCTGGGATTTGAACATCGGACCCCTCGATCGAGAGGCCAAGTTTCATAACCACTAGGCTGTCACTGCCTTGTTTTGCATATTCTATACCTTTATTTATTAAAGAGTGGCAGTTTTTCAGAACAGAGAGAGTTATTTTTTTACATATAAAGTACAAATAACAAACCACTTTATTTACATTTTACTGTTTTACAAACGATCGCTGGCAATACGACAAGTGTCTGTGGACGGGTATTAAAACTTTTATGAACAAGCCCCATTCATCATGCCCTGTACGTATACTTTCGGGATAATAAATCCCTCGGGAAGAAAAATAAATCATGAATCAGGCTCTGCTGGCAATCGACATAACAACCAATTTACATGTTCAACGTTTTGTTGTTATAAAAATAAGTCTTCAGTATTTTTCGAAAAAAACTAAACTGGAATTCATTTTTTCAATCTACCTAATGATGGATAGCTGTTGCCTCCAGATAATATTAGATCTATCTAAGGTCGGCCCTATGTAAGGTTGTAAGGTCGGCCATAGATGCCTTGCTACCCCTGAGCGCTAAATCGGAACAGCTTGGATAAGTATGACTTCCATACCACACCCTTCATGGCAACACAGCAACGCCGAACAATGCTGTTATTAGGTAGAAATAGGTGTGGCGGTGGGCCCCATGGAGTCGAACCACAAAGGGTTTCACCTTACTACTAGCAAGCAAAAGCTCTTCTTGAAATAAATCTTTATTATCATTAATACCTGTTATTTAAAAAATATGTCTAACCGATGTTTTGTCTATCAAATGTCGACATTAGGCAATTTTTATCTGCAAAAACCAGTGATAGACTAATGTTTTAGAAACTCGGCCTCTCGAACGAGGGGTCCGAGATTCAAATCCTAGGCACCTCTGATTTTTCAAAGTTATATGCGTATTAGAAATTAATTATCACTTGCTTAAAACTGTGAAGGAAAACATCGTGAGGAAACCTGCATACCTGAGAGATTTATATAAAAAAAAATCTCAAAGATATGAAGTCTACCAATATGCACTTAGCCAACGCGGTGGACTATGGCCTAATCCTTCTCATTCTGAGATGAGACCCGTGCCCAGCAGTGGGACAATAATGGGTTGATGACATGACGTGACGACGTGTCTGCTAGAAGTTTCCAAATTTCTGGTAGACAATATTCGACAGATTGATGACTAATAACGCACGTGAGTTTACCATCACTATCTTTACAGCTAGACAGCCAGTTTAAACAATAGACTGTTTACGTTCGACGCTCAACATTGGAATAATTTGGCCTAGAGCAGGGGTTTCCAAACTTTTCTTGCTCATGGACCACTTTTATGCCATTCTTGATAATAAACTCCACTATGTAGGTATAATAAAAATAAACTGTTTTAATCAAATACAAATTAATTTAAAACTGAATAGGAACATGCGTAAAAAGAAATAATAATATAACCTAAACTTTTGTAACCTCGTATTAATGTGATTAATGCGCCTGCATACTCTTCACTAGTTCGGATGTCCTAGGACTAATAATGTTACTCAAAGCTAACCTCCCGCTCACCACCTTCTAAATTTAAAATCGTTCGCGGACCACATGATGAATATAGATATCTTTACCGCCTTGTAATTGAAGGAAAACATTAAATGGCTGACACATAAGTAAAATGGCTGACTGTTCGCCCATTACGTCTCCGACTGTCATGATGTACGTGGAACAAAACAACACTAAATCGAAGAAAAAGTACAGAGAAATATCGTTTCATTCGTAAATGCTCTAAAAACTATATTTTTTTAATATTTGTCAAACACGAAAATAGATGACAGTGACAATTTCAATTGTCAAAACTGGTTGTCTTTACTAAACTATGGCGGACCATATTTTGGCTTCCGCGGACCACTGGTTGGGAACCTCTGGCCTAGAGTTTTATACACAAATCAGTTTCCAACAAAGACCAGATCGTCAGTGTTTACGGCATCAGTCTATTAATTCCCCGCTGATAGCTGTTGGACAAAAGCAGTATTTTAACCTGGAAGCATGGGGCCTAGATTAGGTTTTCTTGGCTAAAACGCTAACCTTATGGATACTATATTATATATACAAAGAAATAAATTGAACGTAAAAGAACTAAAAACAGAAATGTAAATTCATCCTTCAGATCTATTCCGCCTAATCGGGAATCGAACCCGGAACCCTCTGCTCATTACACTAAAATGCCTCCCTGGATAAACAGCATAATCACATTAAAAAATGTCAGTCTCTTTTCATTCATAGTAGTATAATTACTCTTTCAGTTTTATTGGAAGATAGTTCACTAGATTTCCATGTGGCGTCGGTATCAAAAGAATACTCCATCATCACTAGCTTGTCTGACTTACCGGGTATTTAATAAACCCGCTACATTAGCTTACTTCTCTGTTTTGAACTCATTTCGTGTATTATAATAGAAGATTAATGATGATGACCATTAAATGATTACAATGCTTGATAGTAAAATACAATATTACACCTTATCACAACGCGCACTTCCAACCCATTGCGAGATCTTATCAAGTTATACAACCACTCGTAGCCTAAACTAATATTTGAACTAGAAATGTTCTTTCACGCTATTTTTCCATTAACATGCGTCAATCAAAACATAGGCATTCCTTAACTCTTTAACATTTACTTTAGTACATAAAATACCATATAAATTGAAAACCACATTAAAATTCTAGTCTTATTCGATTAAAACATAAATACAATAAATTTATATCTTGGTAACTTAGTTTTATTTATTGTGTTATTATTGTAATTATTGTCGTGAGATGGAATACTTTGTGAATATAAATAAGAAATGTATATAAAATCCACAAAGAACAATACAGGACCTAAACAGTGTCCTTGGGAAACCCCAAAATTATTTCATTAAAAACAAGACAACTTTATAGTATTACAAAAAAAAATGGCGTCGTCAAATGGTAAAGAGAGCTCAAAGATGACGGCGTCAATGGACAGTTTGAAGCTATCGAGTAAGAATACTTCAGTGGGGTCGTCGAAGCATGCATCATCAGAGTCAGTTCTTTCGAGGAAGGACAAAGAGTGCCTCCAAATGCAGGAGTGTAAGAAGAAGCTGCTGGCGATGGAACCCCAGATCATAATAAGGGATGAGAACGTGGTGCTCCGGTCTCCACCGCAGAAGAAGATTGTGATGCCACCGCAGATAAACCCAGAGGTTAGTCAAAATGTCTTCTTCATACATCTTTATGAAGAATTTTTCTTCTTGATTTCTTAATAGTAATTTTCTTCATCTTCTCCTTCTCTTCTTTCTTCTTTGTCTCCCTGAATACTGGTTAATGTTAATTTTTGAATTCATTTAACGATTTTTTTTTTTTAAATTTTGGATAATATTACGTATTTCTTTAACGCACATAACTTTGAAAAATCAAATGCCTGACTGGGGTTTGAACCCCGGGACCCCAATATTGAAAGGCGGATTTTCAACCACTAGGCTATCACTGTATCCTAACGTATATGTACGAGTATCTCTAAATAGCTGCAAGCAAAGTCACCGAAGTATTAAATCGATTTCCTGCCTAGATTCGTCGCAGTTGCACAAAGAGCTTATTAGCTATGTATGTTTCTTCTACGGGTATTATGGCTTTATCAGAGAGATGTTCATAATAAGTATGCAAATTGCAAAGTGATTTTTTGTGGGTGATCAATTCTGTCGTAAATAAACCAGACATGTTCTAACGGGTTACAACTTTGATTTTAATAAAAAAAAATACTTGCTCAGAATTATTAAAGAAAGTAGAACCTTTTGTGATTCTGCTGCGGCAGCACCACCGCCACACCTATTTCTGCATAATAACAGCAAAGTTAAGTGCTGCTGTGTTCTAATTTGAAGGCAATGGGAACATACTTTTCGAAGGCATTCCAGCTTAGTCCTCAGGGGTAGCGGCGCATCTGTGCCAGACTTCATGTAGGAACAGAATATTATATGGGGTTTATTACAGATGTCCATGGGCGGCAGCAGCCACCTAGTATCAGATGGACTGCATGCGGACTCTTATACTCGTATTAAAAAAAGTCGCATTTTTTTATTTTTTTTAGTCATAGATTAGTAAAGATACTTCGCCGCCTTGAAATTGAATGAAGCTACAAACGGCTTATTAGTAAGTTCTTTTTTTGAATTCTTGACAAATAAAAACATTTTTAGAGAAAATTTACGAATAAATAGCTAATACTGCGTAATTTACATAATAAATAAATAATTATTTCAAATAATTTAAGGACATTTCAGCACGGAGACGTGGCAAAACTTTTTTACGCAACTATTTCAATTCTCAAAACTGGGTACATTTTCTTGTTAGGAGTGAGTAATCTTTAGTTATCTATGTTTTTAGTTAACAAATGCTCAATCACTTTTTGTTCGAACATTTTAGAAATAATATTGTTACTGAAATAGACGGTTAATTAACATCCAAATTGAATAGTGACGTCATAACAACCACGTCATAACGTCGGGACGCGCCGGGACGCAGTGAGCCCTGCGTGGGATGGCTTGCCTTTCAATAGAGCTATAGTGTTTAATTAATTTAGGAGAGCTAGAGCACATACACTACCCACACAGGTCTAGCTAGAGCGTGAACTAGACCTGTTTGCAAATTTTGAGAGAATTGATATGTGCATATAAATATTCAGAGGCTTAGAGTGGATCATCTACTATTAACTGTAAGTTACTTAAGCAAAATATTGTATTACTCGTAAATGGTAAATTACGTACTATTGAACGTAAAGTTTGATTCTTGCAAAGCGGTTGTTATTTAGTTATAGACGTTTAAGAATGATTTTTTTAAAAATCTACTCTAATTACAAGTATTCTAATTCTCACTAAGAGTTTTTATTTAATTTGAGTCATCTTAAGTGGTCATTGTCGCTTATGGACAATTTGACATCGGTTATCAAATGCCAATGGGATTAAAAGATTATCTGAAGTCATTCAAAGTTGTATTCTTAAGTAGGTTGCAATGCTTCATTTTTTTATAATATAGGCGTAGCAGACGATCATGCAGTCCACCTGATGGTAAGTGGCTACTGCCGCCCATGGTCATCTATAATCAACCCGAGATGGGATTAGATATTCCTACCTGAGGTCGGCCACACGTGCACCGCTACCCCTGAGGACTAAGCTGGAACGCCTCGGAAAAATAAGTCTCCCTTACCACACCCTCCAAACCAGAACAATGTAATTATTAGGCAGAAATAGGTGTGGCGGTGGTGCCGCCGGTGTCGAACCACAAAGGGTTCCACCACCTTCATATAAATGTTTCTCCTACCACCCTTCAAGCCACCAATCAACAGTACTGTACTTGGCGTTATTATAAGAGAGAAATAAGTATTTCCATACCCCTAATATATTTTCCTTGAAAATAATTTATATCGCAAAGTTTGTTTTCTAATAAACTTTGTCTTCCGCCTTTGTTGAAACTTGGTCGAAAGGAACAATAGAGGGTAGGAAACACTTCCGTTATATTGATGTTAATCGATAATACTTGTGATAAATGCTGTATCGTAAAAACTGTACCCTTCCCATGAGTTTCCGAAATATCCCACAACTTCACGGTACGTTTTACACAATCCATTATTCTGTTCCGTTTGTTTCAGTAGACTGAGTAAACGTAACAATAAGTAAGTGCTCAAGTCTTTTTGTCTGCCTCACATGTTCCCAATAAAGAGAGACAAAACATAAAGCGCCATTTTGTCAATTTAGACATTTAATGTTACGTTACTGACAGTATAGTTCAGATACAATCCGCTAGGGGCGTTGATTGGTATTTGTGTGGGAAAATACGTAAACAAATACCAAAACAGTCATATTTGTCCAAACGTAAAAACTCATGGTAGACGTTTTTCTATTTGTGCCTTGTAACAGCAGTCACAAGTCACATCTAATTTGAAATTTCGAATTATATTCTGGTTCTGAATTAAAATCTCACATATCTTTGATTCTACAAAGTTATGTGCATCATCATTAACCCATCACTGTGCCATTGCTGGGCGTGGATATGGAGTGATAGCGTAATGAAACTCGGCCTATTAGAAGTCAATTTTTATTTGCTACTAGCTGACCCGGTAAACTTAGTGTTGCCATATAAATAAAAAAATGTTAAGGGTAAACATCCCTTATCACTTAGGGGTATGACAAATAGATAGTAGCCGATTCTTAGACCTACTGAATATGCATATAAAATTTGGTGAAAATTGGTAAAGCCGTTTCGAAGGAGTACGGTAACTAACATTGTGACACGAGAGAAAGAAACTGTCGTGAGGACACTTACATACCTGACAGTTTTATAAAAAAAAAAAAACAAAGTTATGTGAAGGCAACCAGTTCGCACTTGTCCAGCGCGGTGGACTATGAACTAAATCCCTCCCACTCTAAGAGGAGACACTTGCCCAGCAGTGGGACAGTTAAAGTTGCCGACGACGACATTATTCGCCCGATATATATACATAAGTAATGATAGACCTACACATTATTATGTCTGTTTGTGCTTACAAAGATGGGACACCCTCTGCTGACTCCATTACATTAACTTATCTTAAAGGCATTGACATATTGGATTTGGGTTCTACACACAAACGAAAAATCCTATCTATTGGTCGGAAAAATGTCTTTATAGATTCAATGAAAAACGTACATTATAAAAAGTCTTACATACAGACGTTTTGTACATGATAATCATTTTTCTACGTGATCTGATTTTAAGTCCATCTTATATTAAATTCATTAATTAATTTCTATGGATATCTATAACTAACCTTAAATAGACTTTGAATCGTGTCTGAAGTCACATTTAAGATTAAGTTGAAACGCCTCGAAGGTCTAAAAACTCATTCTAAACAATTCGCTTTTTTATAATGTTAAAGTAACAGACGATTATGCAGTCCACCTGATGGTCAGTGCCTACTGCCGCTTATGAACATCTGTAATTAACCCCAGAAAACATCAGGGTTCTACCCGACGTCGACCACAGATGCGCCGCTACCCCTGACGTCAGCTAAGCTAGAAAGCCTCGGAAAAGTATGTCTCTCAAAAGTAAAAGTATGTCGCTTGCGGTGGCACTACTATGCTTATTATAACCTAGTGTTTTATGTGTGGTAAGGCAAATTTACCTTTTCGAAGTATGTATTTGTTTGTATATATGTATTTGTTTACGTATTTCCTATATTTCCAATCAGCGCCCCTAGCGGACTTTATCAAAACTGTAAAATGAAAAAGTAATTATAAAAACCGTGAATTGATGCCATAAAAAGTTGGGTTTCCAGTGGCTTGTCGTAGAATACAAATACTTTCATTTTTTTGCGAAATCCCATTTCATTTCTCCCCATTGAGAAGGTCTTCCATCTCTCCGTATTGATGCTCCGTATTTTTATCTAAAAGAGATCGTATATCTTCAGTTTTTCCTCAACCTCCCTTGTTCCAAACTATTCCTTTATTACTCCCATCTACAACTGCCATATTCTTGATTTGTCGACTTTAGAAGGGGACGCTGCCAAACGCAGAGTTCCTATTACTTACGGAAACCTATTACTAAACCTTTGCTATCTGTCACAGGGCTATTTCTCCTGAACCATAAAAGATAGATATATTTCTGATTCATAACAGCAGTGTCAAGCGCTGCTGTGTTCGGATGTGATGGGTGTGGTAAGGGAGTCATACTTTTCCGAGGCGTTCCAGCTTAGTCCTTAAGAGTCGAGAAGAGCGACGCATCTGTGGCCGACCTCAGGTAGGAATATTTAATCCTATCTGGGGTATTACAGATGTCCATGGGCGGCAGTAGGCACTTACCATCAAGTGGACTGCATGCTCTTCTGCTACTCCTATATTATATAAAAAAGATAAAAAAATCATTTTAGCAATAACGTCGCATTCATTTAATTTCGATAATTCCCAGACATTTAGCGATAAAACCACATCACCCTCAGTAGGCCCTTTTAAACACAGTTCCCAATTCTCCAACTTTGTGTTACAGATTAGTCACTGATAATGGTGTCTCTTAAAACATTACCCTCGTCTCCAAAATTTATCGTTTCTAGATTTAATCTTCTAAGAGTTTGTCTGTTTTTAGGCACACATAAAATGTAAGTAGCATTATTGGATTAAAGAATTTAATGTTGTAATTTGTAAGTTTTTGGCAGCTATTGCTTATATAATATTATGGGATTCACTCGTATAATATGGGATTGGACAAAATTTATGTTACCACCAAGAATAAAATTTTAGCATTTATATTCCATTCCATAGTACTTAGTTTTTTTTTTGGTCTTGACCAAAATTTGCATTAATAGAAAAAATATTACTCTCTAAAATTTTGTAAATTTATCATCAGTATTTTAGTGTGGTCAAAATTAAATTTCCATCATATTATCCTATATTTAAAAGTAAAATTTTAAAGATTTATCCTCAAAATTTTCTTCTTCAATAGTTTGTATTTACTCGAAGAGTCTGCTAGTACGGCATGTTTATTTTTACAATATATCAAACGTCAACTCTTTAAACAAACAAGAAATTCTGTATTTTCAACTAACAAAAACCTTTTTAATGCTTTCCAAGTTTACAAAATGGAGAAAAATTGTGATATTGGTCAGTGATAATAGGATCTTGTAAGAAATTTCCATCGTCCCCAGTACCCTTACCATGAGTTTTCAAAACATCCCACAATTTTACGTTACGTTTATTCAATCCATTATTCTGTTCCGTTTGCTTAGTGGACTGTAAATGTAACAATAAGTAAGTGTTCAAGTCTTTACGACTACCTCACATGTTCGCAAAAAAGAGAGACAAAACATAAAGCGCCATTTTGTCAATTTAGACATTTAATGTTATGTTACTGACACTATAGTTCTGATACAATCCGCTAGGGGTGCTGATTGGAATTTGTACGGGCAAATAAGTAAACAAATACCAAACCAGTTATATTTGTCAAAACGTGAAAACTCATGGTAGGGGTACAGAAGTTATCGTTCGGAAATTTAATTCCTTGTGATCGGGTTTCTTTATTGGAGTTTCTGGAACTTTCGCGAGTCTTATTATTGTCGTGGTCTTATTTTGTTCTCAGTCCTTTCTTTGTAATTACGCCGGACTCTAAAATTTTGTTGTTATTTTTAACGACCTAATGTGAAACTTTAGATATTGGATGACTTACTGTAAAAAATGGTTGCCTGTAAAGTCGGTTTTACGGGCGAAGATTTTACGTGACAACGTCTTTTTCTCGGTAGAATATTTATTGATATGAATATAATTAAATTGCACAATAGGAACAAGGAATTGAATGAAAATAAGAATTGCACAAATTTTAACTATAGAAATATATTTTGTTTAGTCTCTAGTGCTGCGCGCGCGGCAGACCGATCATAGTTGAGTGGGAGAGAGACGCAAGGCATTCGGCGGGCCTCTCTCTCGTTCGGTGACTCATCGTAACGTTACCGGGCGTTACACTTTTTCATAAGTGACTCCCAGCCGCAACCTAATTTAAGACGTTGTCACGTCAAAAATGAAAAATGTCTATGTGTCCACCCTTCAGGACTTCTAACATCATTCTGATAGATAAAAATCAAAATTAAACTCGTTTATGTAATCGAAGTCTCCTTGAAGGTAGTCATGTATAAGTATAGTCACATATACGGTACAGAGTAACGATATTACAATTACACGTAAGTAGGTACACACTAGTGATTAGAGGTATTATAACTATTCCCGTTATTAAATTGTTATTGCTGAAGTCTCCGACCAGAATGTCGCTCTCTGTTAACTCGAGCGTCGCCATGATATCATCCCCACTGCATCTATGTTTGAACTGTAGTAATCAAATGAGTGACTTATTATTTTAAAGTACTAATATAAAAATGCAATATCGTTAATATTCAAGCTTCGTATTAACGACGATAACATTTAGTTTACGTATTGTTATATTCGATAACTCACTCACTCCCTACAAAGTAATATTTACCTGAAAATGAAAATTTATGCCCGGTTCAGCCCTTCAAAAGTTTAATTGCAAGTAAACAACTTTGATTAACGAGTTTTATATAATATTTTGTCATACTAATAAACATATTGGATTATATAAGTTATGAACAAACAGAACAAGATACATATTTGGTTATGTTAGGAGAAAAACATTATAGTCTAGTAGTTGTTGCGTGCGGCTTCGCTCGCGATCAGTGTTTTATCTATCCCTCAGGTATGGCACTTTTCTTCGGGATAAAAAGTACTTTACCTCGTTTTCTGAACCCCTGGCAACGTGACAATCGCAGAGTAGCAAACAGACAAACTAACTTTACACTTATAATATTAGTAAAGATACTACAGTACACAAGCTGGAAGTTTGGCCAAATCTGATTCTGGACATAATGCTAGGCATTGTGGTAAGTATATTTACCACCAAACAGCAGCTCAACGGGCTAGGAATAACAAGATAAGCTTCGTCTAATGTCTTCGAGGATATTAGATTTCTTGTTTACGTCGGTAGAGAATTATTTTAGGTACTGGCCAAAAGCCTTAGTCTCGACGAAGATAGAGAGATGAAAATGACGTAAATTTTAATTTTATCGTAACTCTGTTTTAATTATTTGATTACATATTTTTTGCATTTGACTGATAATTATATTGGACATTGGTATAAGAAATCATTAATATTCAATCACTGATTAATTTTATATTTTGCGTACTTTTAACTTGTAATTAATATCAATTATTACAGTTATGTCAATTGTGTTTTCCTAAAAAAAGAACAGATAAATTAAATATATACATAGCCTAGTGCATTCGGTTGAAACTGCTAGAAAGTTCAAATTTGGTCGAAGCACTAACCGTACTACCAACTAAAAAAAACATAAAGTTTATCAAAAAAGAAAATAAAATGGTTGTTACTGAACATTTTAGTCTATTTCTATATAAATTACACTACAGATTAACTTCGAAACCAAAAAAATAAAAATTAGTCCTAAAATGTTATTTTATACGCAATACTTTATCCCGTGCGGTTATCTATCCAAATTTATCCTAATTGCTGTTGTTAGAGTTTCTTTCAAAAAATATTAGCATAATGTAAATAAAGAAAGCCTCGAAAGAAGTTTGGTAATCACGAAATTCCGCTGAAAATCCCCAATTACGCACAAATTGTGGATTCTTAGAGATTTTCTTCGTTTTTAAGCGGCGTAGGTTATTTGTGAAAAATTAAATAAAATATTTTTATACAAGGCTAATAAATATTTTGAATCTGATGGCATGGTTTTGGTGTAGAACATAATGTATTATATCATTATTATATGTACTTAATGATGGTAGAGCCCTTCGACTCCAGAGGCACCTCTACCAGTTACTACATCTATTTCTGATGTATAACCACAGTGCTAAGTGCTGCTTTGTTTTCTTTGAAGAGAGAATTACGTATAGGAGGCGTTTGAACTTAGTCCTCAGGTAGACATCTGTGTTTGATCTCAGTTAGAATTATGATCCTATCTGAATCTAAAGTCAATTGGCCGCCTTATGGAAGGCATAATGGATCAAAAGGGTCGCATGCTAGTTTGATATTTGTTGGATAAAAATATAAATTGGAGTTTTTCTATTGTTACATACAAAAAACAAATCTAAGCGACCGCAGCAAAGTAGTCTCTGGACCCCAGTCGGGACCCCAAAATATTTGAATCTACATGTTTCATGGCCGGAAAATCTCTTACCCTAACCTATAAGAAAGAAGGGTAAAACCTCAAACAAAGGGTACATCCGGATAAAAAGGTTCAATGCGTGGACCCTTTGGTCATGTACGGAATCCGGACGGAAGAAAATTACGGTACGCCGATTGACACAGTTTTTTTTATGTTACGACAAAGAACTTTCTGTGGTATTTTGTAAAAGATTTTCATTACTAGTAACTTGCTATGTTGTGCCTGTGTAGGGTCACATCTTTTAACTACACGAGCTTTTGCCCGCGGCTTCGCTCGCGTTACGAAGTAATATTTTAATCCCCTATTTTATCGCCTTGGGGTAGAATTGATCAAAATCCTTTCTTAGCGGATGCCTACGTCATAACATCTACCTGTATGCCAAATTTCAGCTCGATCCGTTGATAGATCACTATGTGAGTCAGTCACCTTTGAGTTATATATATGTAGACTTTTACTTATTTTATATTGAAGTAGTAAAAAAGCATGTATTCAACCTGATGTTAAGTGGATTCTGCCACCCATAGACAGCTGTTATTAACTCCAGATAAGATTAAACTCCTTTTTTTATATCGTGGGGGAAACCTTCAAAAGGTACCCTGTGCCGTGGGAGCGACACGGGGTTATGTGGGATTCTTACCGCACTAAAACCCCCCCTTGGCCATCCTCGGCGCTGCGTTGAAAACTCCGGGATCTCCAGGGAACGCAACCGGAGTCCTCTAAGCGCGATTGCCCCATCGGGCTCCTCCCAGGTGAGCATAAGCTCGCCACATCCTCTGGTGTGTACAACGGCATGCGGCCACACATGCCGCCGTTCTTCCCGGGGTCGCTGGCCGGGCGGTTCGAGCTTGCCGCCCACTACCCCGAAAGCCCCTTTTAGTCGCCTCTTACGACAGGCCGGGGATACATGTGTTGTTGCCATAAACGCCTCTGATAAGTATGCCTCCCTTACTACACGCTTCAAAGCGGAACATAACGGCGCTTAACACTCTTATGAGGCAGAAATAAGGGTGACGGTGGTGCCTCCGGAGTCGTACCAAAAAGGGTTCTACCACCTTAAAATTTTTACCACTCTTCTTTACTTCCTTTAGGTATCAATCGTATATGCTTTTTTATAATATTACCGTAAATAAGGTTTCAAGCAAATTTGTGAGTGATAAAAAGCCCTTTAAGCTATTCAATAAGGACGTATAAACCCTTCGAAAAATGCGCTACTATGATGAAAAGGCCGCCCTTCACCCATTCAGTCACCGGGTGCGGTTAAAGGAATGTAATTACGTAGATTCCGTTCAGCCAATCATTCGTTCATCTTCCTTATAAATTGTACAAAAGAATGATAGAAATAAATTTGACAACCCGCGTTGCGGAGCAGTTGCCATACCGGTCTGACGTGCAGAGGGTACCGGGTTCGATCCCCGGCCAGATAAATATCTGAATGATGAATTTAGATATCTTTTCTGGGTCTGGGTGTTTGTGTATTTGTCTATGTGTGTGTCTATGGCACCCACGATACAGGGAGTCCTAGTGTGGAGCTGTGAGTGTAAAAAGCGTAGGAATTCAAACTTTTTTTAAAGTGTTCCAAAATTTAATTTTAAAATGAAAGTAATGTTGAATGAGTTATTAATATTGTAAGATTAGTAGTACAAGGATGTGGTATTATTAAATTTTCATGAAATTAATTGATCTTCGCAGTGACAGGGAATTGTCTCCGAACGCACACACGCCTGTTTTTGTTGTGTAAGGGAGGCGCTTATCCAAAAACATCCGATCAGAATTTTAAATAATTTAGTAAAAACGATATGCTCAAAAACCTAATAGGAACTACATTGTTATTATTCATGTATATTTTCATAGTTCCAACGTATTTGATTACAACATGACTGTTAGAAATAATCATTACTTTGGTTGTCAGTATGCTTAAAGCGTTAGCTTGCAAAATTATTTTTATTTTTTATTTATACCTAACGATAAGGTAGGCAGACTACCTGGTGGACAGCAGCCACCGTCACCAGAGGAGTCCCCAATGTATCGCCGGCTTTGAAGGAGAGCCTCTTTTGCACTCTTCTCGAAGAGCCCCATAGCGCGCAGGGAATATCTCAGGAGGAAGTTCATTTCATTTTGCACGTACGCGGCAAAATTAAAATAATTTGTAATTAAAACATAAAGTATTCAAAAGCATGTCTGAACGAGGTTAATTTTACCTGTCGGTAGGTAATACGTCATTTCCTGGTTATAATAGTATCGTGGAAGCATGGTACGGGTTGTACGTGAATTCGATTTGGCAGAACTTCATATTTTTCTTTTTTATAATCTTTTTTGTTCTTTTTTAAATTAGCAATGTGGTAAACTGTTGTGTTCAAAACATAGCTGCTATATTGCTGCTATAGATTAATATTGAGGGAAAAAATCTAATTAAAGGTACTACACGTCATAGAAAATGACATCCCTTGGTGCCAGAATATTTCTGATGAACTTCATAAGGCCTCCTGTTTCACTGCATCTTTATATTTGTTTATTTTATTTAACTGATGTTCCAAAAATTCATACAGTTCACCTGATAATAGGCGGTCTCTGTTCTATAACCTGAAGCCTATTAAAGATGTGTTGACATTCCAGATAACTTCAATGGTTACCTCATTCTCTTAAGTAAGTCAACCGATATCGAAAATCTTCCATAATACAAGAACTGATTTACGCTAGTAATAGGTGTGGCGTTTGTACCCGATCTAACCATACTGGTACCACCGTCCATCGCCCAAACGTCACTACCCTTTCATCCGTTAATCTATTAGATCAATTACCAGACGAATGTAATGAATACTCCACGATTAAATGAGTTATGGATCAAGTTAACCAATTAACCGCACATTAACCAAAACAACCGCTGCCTCGGTCACTGCGACTGCGCTGCTCTCGATTAGGGTCGAGTGGGTAATTAATATCGTAATTACTGCTATGAATTTTGAAATTAGGTTTATATTACAACATTTGATAAGTGCTAGAATCAGTATGGGTCGACCGGAGAGGTAGGTACCTCTGCATCACGCATTTTTATCGTGAAGCAGTTCATGCATATCGATGGAAGGGTGTGGTTGTCAAATACCTGTTTTTAACAAAATACAGCAGTCCACCTAAAGGTAAGTTCACAGCAGAGTACAACTAAATACACTGCAGAGCTTAACGCCGTTGATATGGGGCAAAAATAGGTGGGGCAGTGGTAACTCTGGAGTCGGGCCAGAAACGTTCTACCACGTTACACATGAGGCAATAATTTCGGTCCTCAAGAATGACTTCGTATCTGTGATGCATTTCAGGTTCTTCAAGAACATTCCCTTCTGAAAGATCCCTTTATCAAGAGGTTGTGGTAAAGTATTAAAGCTTCCGAGGTTGCGGGTGACAGGAATGGAACCTCGAATTACCTTGGAGATCCCGGGTCCTCCACATAACGCTAGAGTGGAGTGACAGGAGTTTAAGTGCCTAAAAGTCCCACATAACCCAGTGTGGCTCCTACAACATCGAGTACCTTTTGAAGGTTATCCTCTAGTCAAAATAATCAAAATAGTTTCAGAACCGTAGCTCTTTATATAAAGTCAGCAATATCTATATATGGGCGGCAGCGCTGGATATTAAAATGCTTATATTTAAAGAGCTATCATCCTGATCTCTTCATTAAAATAGAATACCACAGTTATAATTAAGAGCCATTTTCAAGAGCCAATGTTGCAACGGTGTTGCCAGTGCATTGTTCAGAGTTTACGATGTTGCCGTAAAGTATTTTAGTAACACATCAAACTGTTATGTATGTTAATATTTTACGGTGGGCACTAAAATATTTGAGTGCTGCATAGTATCTTCATTTTCATGTTTGAAGTTTCGACCTTAGATTGATTTATGACTGTTTAATTTTTTAATAATATAGGAGTAGCAGACGAGCATGCGTAAGCAGTGATAGCCGGTCTCTTGATCGAGGGGTCCGAGGTTTAAATCCCAGGCACGCAGCTGTGACTTTTCAAAGTTATTGCGTATTAGCAATTAATTATCACTTGCTTAAACGGTGAAAGAAAACAATATGAGAAAACCTGAATGCTTAGGAAAACTTAAAAAAATACTTTTCAAAGGTTTGTGAAGTCCACCAATACGCACCTGGGCAGCATGCTGGACTATTCTGAGAGGATGCCGGTGTCCAGCAGGGGGACAGTAATGGGTTGATGATGATGATGAGACGAGCATGCAGCCCAACTGGTAGTAAGTGACTGCCGCCCATGGAAATCTGTAATCAACCCCAAATAGGATTACATATTCCTACCTGAGGTCGGTCACAGATCCGCCGCTACTCTTGAGGACTCAGCTGGAACGCCTCGGAAAAGTATGTCTCCCTTACCATACCCATCAAACAAGAACAAAGCAGCGTGTGGCGGCGGATCTATGGCCGACCTCAGGTAGGACTCCTCTTATCTGGGATTAACTATGGATATCTCTGAGCGGCAGTAGCTACTTGCCATCAGGTGGACTGCACACTCCTTTGCCACTATAAAAAACAGTATTTGATATGGACTTTTTATTAAAACCCAACTTTCATTAGCAACAAACTAAATTGTAAAACAAGAGACAGGCAGTTCAATTCTGTTTATATGTATAGAGTTTATTCCAAGCGGTTTCGCGGTCGTAGTTAGAGACAAACGGTAGTTTCTGAAGAAGAAAGATAAGGCGTCCCATTTACGGAAGACGAATAGCGTTCCAAGGCATAATTTGTAAAGGAACAAACCTGCTTGAAATTGAGGGAACTTTGTATTACGTTCTACAGTCAGTTAGTTTGTGTTAACTAGGGGTTCTTTTAATGGCATTACTTATAACATGTGCATTATCAAAGTATATACTCGTATTTTGCACCTTGCTCTGGTCTAGACAATTTTGTGAGACGAAATTATGCAGCAAGAGTTCAGCGCTGCAATGTTTCAGTTTGAAGAGTGTGGTAAGGGAGACATATTTTTGTGAGTCATTCGAACTGAGTCCTCAAGCTTAGCGGCACATTTGCGGCCGACCTCACATAGGAATAAAATGTAAATGTATGTATCTGAATGGAATGTATCTGGGGTTGTTTACAGATGTCCATGCGTGGTAGTAGCCACTAACTACCAGAACTACATGCTCGTTGCTACTTTTATATACCACACCCTTCAAATATGTACACACCAGCGCTTACCACTGCTGTTATTGGGCAGTATTGGTATGACGAAGGTGCTTCAAGAGTAGAACCACAGAAGGCTCTACCATCTTATTAATAACTTACAGTACCCGCGGCTTCGCCCGCTTTTTGTTCAATCATAATAAAATATAGCCTATAGCACTTCTGAATAGTGCAACTTTCTGATTGTGAAAGAATTTTCATGATCGGTTCAGTATTTCAGAAGATCAGCCCTTACAAACAAACAAAGTTACAAACTTTACTTCTTTATAATATAAGTATAGATTAATATTTTGTCGTGCAAAGTAAAAAACCGAACACTCGTATGCAACACCAACTTAACTTCAGTCACGGATGCAGCCAAGTGCCTCAGATTTGTCCTCTAAATGAACTTTTCCATACCGCTTCATTCATAACGTTTTTGCGGAATTCTCTGCGAGACTAATGTGGTGAATATTTTAAATTGGAAGCTTTTCTTTGTATGAAGTTATTAAGTTTAAGATATGAATATCTTTTATAATACTGGTCTGTTTGGTGTAGTGTAGAACCCTACAGTATAGTCTAAATCGGTTTAGGTATTCTCGTACTATAGCCAATCAATGGAGTGTTAGTTTTTCAAAAAATTACAATAGCCACCCGAGTGTAACCATACGCCGGTGGCTACTTTAAATTTCAAAAATCTACAGTTCCAAAAATTTTCAAATTCCGTCAAGCATAACCAAATGCCAAAGCAAGTATGTATAATAGTTTATGTAACTTTTATTAGGCCTTAAAAAATTCCGAGAAAATTCACGTTTAACACGCATAATAAAAATTCCCAGCGCAAAATAAACTGCCGAATCTAAAACGAGATAACGTCCAGATATTTATTTATCCGCGGCCCCCAGTTCGATTCCCGGCAGTAAAACGGCAATCAAAGTCTAACTCCACACCTGTGTATAAACGCCACACACCATGCTTTTATGGGATACCATAAAATTGCAGTAAATTCGCCGCCAAATCGAATAGCTCCTGTTACTTTTATTTTATTGACGCGGCGCTTGAAAGAGAAAGGATATATCTATACATTATATACATATTAAAAAGCTTTTATTATTATGTTCACATTAGAAATTAATGAACATTTGCTTCAAAGGAAAATATCGAAACAGTTCTTTACAAAAAAGTTTTCATATGTGTGCGAAGTCTACCTTTAACTGTACCACTGATACCTTTAACTGTACACACAAGTGACAATTAATTTCTAATACGCACAAAAGTAAGAAAGCTCGTAGGCCTGGAATTTGTTGTCCCTATAGTTCCGGGACCAGTATAGGGCTACGGTATCCCCTGCATCTCGTAAGAGGTGACTAAAAGGGGGCTTCCGGGGTTGCGGACGGCAAGAGTGGAAGCTCGAACTGCCCGGCCAGCGACCCCGGGATGGACGGCGGTATGTGTGGTCGCATACCGTCGAGAACACCAGATGGTGTGGGGAGTTGCGTTAACTCCGGTTGCGTTCCGTTGGAGATCCGGGAGTCCTCTACGCAGCGCCGAGGACGGCCACCGGGGGGGTTTAGTGCTGTAAGAGTCCCACATAACCCTGTGTCGCTCCCACGGCACCGGGTATCTTTTGAAGGTTTCCCCTTCTTTGCCAAAAAAAGCCCGGTGATTTGAACCTGGAACCACCCGATTTTTTTTTTTTTTTTTTTTGAAAAAGGGCTGACCCTCTACGGAGAGGGAGGAGCAAAAAATGCGTCCAAGCACTTACAGGCCGCGACGGCCAGTGCCTGCGTCGTGTGGGGCTGACTGAAAGGTCCTCCTGAAGGGAGGACCATCCCACTAAAAACTCCTTTAAGGCATTCGTCCAAGGGGACCGTACAGCCGACATCGGATAGCGACCTCTCGTTTGCGGAGCGAGAGGCGCTAGCGGCGCTCCCTAGAGAGCTACCGCTGGATAGATGACACTGAAGGTGTCAACGTATCATGAATAAGATTAGAATCGTCGGGAAGACGATTCTCTATGGAGAGTTGTACGCCCCTGTGGGCGGCCAGAAGATTCTCCACATCGGTGGAGAGTTTGTTAGGAGCGTCGGTCAAGATATTTCTTGGCCGACGGCAATTGTAACGGGTAGGAAGAGGGGCAGCATAGTCCGCTGCACCCTTGATTAAGGGGTTGGAATGGTTTTCTGAGCGGTCGAAGAACGCTTCAGAGAATTGTCTGAGGACTTGTTGTATTGGAGCGAGCTCCAGGTCGCGGTGGAGGTCAGCGTTTCTGACATACCAGGGGGCATTAAGTGCCCGACGACAAAAGAGATTTTGTATGACCTGGAGTTTGTCTAGGATGGTGGGATTTGCGTGAGCGAAGACTGGAGAGGCGTATGTTAACACCGGTCGAATGCAAACCTTATACAGCGTTCGCTTATTCCTGGCTGACAGCTTGCTGTGTCTGCCAATCATGGCGTTGAGGCGGCTCATGTAAGAGCGGGCGGTATGGGTGACCTTAGAGACGTGGGGTCTAAAGGTGAGGCCCGGGTCAAGGGTAACTCCTAGGTATTTTACTGTGGGCCTCCATGGAATGGGGGCCCCAAGTAATTTGACGGAGGGCAGGTTGTTTAAGCGCCTGCGTTTGTGGTCGAAGCGCATTGCGGAGCTTTTCTCCGCATTGACTTCGATGCGCCATTTCCTAAACCAATCTCCTAACTCGTTGACCGAGCGTTGGAGTTTGGCGAGGACAGATGACTCCTTTTGCCCTTGGATGTAAAGGGCGGTGTCATCGGCGAAGAGTGAGAGCTGCACCCCATTTTTGGGGATAGGAATATCGTTGGAGTACGATATGAATAATGTAGGAGCGAGCACTGAGCCTTGAGGGACTCCGGCTGTTACGGGGCGTGGGGGAGAGAGGATACCTTCGTGCCTGTAGCGGAAGGTTCTGTCCTGAAGGTAGGAAGCCACGATGCGGACTAGGCGATCAGGGAGACCAGAATGGTATAGCTTGTATACCAGTCCTCCATGCCAGACTTTGTCAAAAGCCTTGGCGACGTCGAAGAAGACTGCTAGTGTCTTGTTACGTCTTGGATAAAACCCGCTTGTGATGTACTCGACAATGCGGTGGACTTGTTGGGGGCACGAGTGCTGGAGGCGAAAGCCAAATTGGTGAGGAATGATGAGTGGGGGAGCATCTATTGGGAAGAGGTGCCCTCTTATGTGAACGAGGATCACCCGTTCGAAAACCTTGCCCATTGCATTGAGGAGGCTAATGGGGCGGTGGTTGGAGGGAATATGTTTCGGTTTCCCAGGCTTGGGAATACCGATAACTGTTGCTGTCTTCCAGGCTGTTGGAAAGAAGCTGAGATCGAGGCAGGCATTGAAGATAATGACCAGAAGGGTCAGTGCCTGCTCGGGGAAGTGTTTGAGCGCCAGGTTGGAGATACCATCCGGACCTGGGGCTTTACGAGGTTTCAAACCGCGGATGACGGTCCGGACCTCGTCTGTAATGATTTTAATGGGAGCAGAGGTGACAGGGAGAGAGATCTTTTTAAGGACCTCCTCCTCCACCTTGTGAATGTGGATAGGGTCGCACGGTTGAGTGCTGGGGGAGCACTGCGCAGCGATGCTATCTGCGAAGCACTCGGCCTTTTCAGCGTCTTCGAAGGCTATGCTGCCGTCGGGACGCGTGAGAGGGGGAGTGCTTGAGAAGGCTTCGGTACGAAATCGTCTAGCGATTTTGTAGAATGCCTTATGAGAAGGTTGGATATCCTCCATGAGAGAGTTCCAGTTGGAGTCCCTCAGTTCGGCTAGCCGGGATCTGACTTTCCTTTGGAGGGCGTTAGCGCGCCTCCTAAGGACAGGGGTGGGATACTTGGCGGCCCATCTGAGGGCTGCGTTTTTAGTTTGGATTAGCTTCCTGACCTCGCGAGGTAGTTTGCGGTTCGGGACCTCTACCACCTTCGCGTTGTCATGAAGCGAAGTCTGAACTAGCTGGGTGAATGAGTTCACCGTACTGTCTATTTTCTCCGAGCTAACAAGGTAGTCTGGGGGAATAGTATACGGTGAATCGGGGGCCTCTATGGCCGAGGTGAGAGATTTCTCGTACCCTTCCCAATTAGTGAAGGTTTTCGAGGAGGTATGGGGAGTTGGATCATAGGGACCTAACTGTAGAGAGACTGGACGATGGTCTGAGCCCAGATCGTCCAGTGTTTCGATCGCTCTTGTATTGAGCGCGACGCCTTTAAGGAGGGCGAAATCCAGCACGTCGGGTTCTTGGTCTTCCCGATCGGGGTAGTGGGTTGGCGCTGTTGGAGAGAAGATATCAAAGTCCAGTGCGCGGGAAATGGTTAAGAGTTTCTTACCGTTGGTGTTAGTCAGCCGACTGTTCCAAACGGTATGTTTGCAGTTGAAATCTCCAAATAGTACGACAGAGTCTCCGAGCGAGAGGAGGGCCTCCAAGTCGCTTTGGAGAGGGGCTTTATTGGCGGGGAGGTAAATTGAGGCTATGATCAGGGACGGGTGTCCTGTCATGCCTAATTTGCATATGGTGGCTTCCATATTGGTGAGCTTGGGTGTTTCCAGAGGGGTGCAATGGAAGGATCTCTTGTAGTAGATGGCAGTGCCTCCGCCACGACGGTCGTCGGCTCTGTCATTACGTACAAGCGCGTAAGAGGGGAGACTTACGCCTTTAAGGGAGGGCTTGAGGAAAGTTTCCTGAACAAGCAACAGGTCGATATCCCTGTTGCGGACGAACTCTTTGAGTTCGGGAATGCAAGGCTTAAGACCTCGTGCATTGAAGGAGATAAGCGAGACGCCTTTAGGTTTTTGACGACCGGGATGAAGGGGTTGAGTATGAACGTTACTCATTGAATGGACTTGAACAACGCTAAGTGTTCAGAGTAGATTGCGATGCGCTCCGCCTGGCTGGCGTTACGCATCTTTTGCGAGACGAGTATGATCTCGTCGAGGTTCACGCCCTTAACGCAGTCCTTAAGGAACATGATATGTTCCCTTACCGATGCGTCTTGGGTGGGACGGGGAGTGGGAGTGGCCTTAGGGGCCGGGGTTGGTGGGGCGGTCGCGGGTGCGACTTTCCTCCAACTCATGGGAGCGGTTGGGGTTTTGGAGGCCCCTAGCCGCGGGAAATTGGTCGAATTGACCGGAGGTGGGCCTGCTTTCGAGGGCTGCTTTTTAGCAACCTTCTTTTGAGCGGGACGGGGGGCTTTAGGGCAGCCACGGTAGTTAGCCGGGTGCCCCGAAGTGGTGCATAGCACGCAGGCAGGAGGGGACTCGTCTTCACGAGTTCTCTTGCACTCACGTGTGGCGTGGGGTTCTAGGCACTTGACGCACCTTGGGGGGGCAGTGCAGTTCGCCGCTGCATGGCCGTAAAGCTGGCAGCGGTGGCACTGGGCAGGGTAGCCACGCTTGTTAGGTGGTTCTACCATGATCTCAGAAAGGCCACAGATTGTGAGCTCCTTCTCCTTGAAAATGTCCTTGGAGGACGGGGTCTTGGCTAGAATGGCCAGGGCTAGAGGGTATTTGACCCCGTTGCGGTTGTACAACTTGTGTACACCTTCCACGGGGAACCCTTGGTTGACTAGATCCGTTAGGATTTCGTCTGTGGGAAGCTCGTAGGGGAGACCTCTAAGGACCGCTTTGATTTTGCGGTCCTCTTCTAAAGCGTACGTGTGGTACGGGAGTTGAAGGTGAGTTAGGAGCCTAATGAGGCTCCTGAAGTCCTCGGTGGTGGGGCATGAAACGCGAATAGAGTCGCGAAGGTTACGTGCCTTGGTGTAGTGGATCTGTTTTTCCACTAGGGTTTTAGAGAAGTCGGACCATTTCGACTTATCTCTGAAGAAAATGTGTGGGGGCGGTTTGCACTTGGCAAGTGCCGGTTCGCAGCGCGTGGCTGGCTTGGCGGGCTTAGCCGCGGGGGTTGAGCTCTGGGGCTCGGTGGAGGTTTTTGGCACGGGGGCCAGAGTGGAGGCTTTTGGCACGGGGGCCAGAGCTGGGGCCGCTGGGGCTGGGGTGGCTTCGAAAGAGGCCTCGGAAGAGGTTTCACTTGTCGCCTTAGCGACGCGTTTCACCGGTCGTTTCTTGGTCTTCCTCGACTTGACAGGGGTGAAACCCTGGTCGTCGTCGGAGGAGGGGGCGGTGATGAGGGTGTGCTCCGACGATTCGTCGGAGGAGGCGGGGCGTTTGAGCGAGATGGCATCGAAGTCCATCTCGTGTCTCGGGGTGGCATCAGGGGATGCGGGTGAATCAGTAACGGACAGGGGATCCGTTACGGATTTTAAGGGCTCGCAAAGGGAGCGGAGTTTGACTGAGTCAAATGGGCGATTGAGCTCCTTGCTCAAGAGGGAGGACAGAGCCTCGAAAAACCTATCTGTTACCATGTAGGCCATGGTAACCTGGGATGCCTCCCTGCCGAGGCAGGGAGCTAACGGGGAGGGGGAGGGAAATGCAATTACCCCTAAGGGAAAGTAACTGCTACCGTCACCCTTGGGATAGCCCAAGTGCAGTGGGATCGGGTCTGCCGGTTTCTCTCAGGCCGAGAGGTCTGAGAAGCGCACCGGGTCAACGCTAGCTGGTTTCGTTGGCACCGTTAGGTATCCACCAACTCAAACGCGTCGGGACGTGAGTTTTGTTTATTCCCAATAAATTGGCAATAAACAAAGCACGGACCGCTATCGATAATATCGAGTAGGCGAGAACCGGCCGAAAGGCCAGAGAAAGTTCTGGGTTAGGAAACACTAGAGCGCGAGCAGGCGGGGCTGCTCGGTCTGGCGTTCAAACGCAGAGTGACCACCCGATTGAGAAGCCAAGTTTTTTAACCACTATGTTATCACTGCAGGTATAGATGCTCGTGCCCAATCACCATCATTCACTTTGTGAAGATTTTAACTGCTATTGCATGTTAAAATGTGTCCCCTTATTTTTCCCTGTTCTGCTTAGACTCAACTCTATCCTATTACGTTCCTCATTCTACAGAGTATCAAGTTACTTAAAGCATTATTTTCCTCCTGCAGCCAGTCTGTAATTTCCACAGAAATACGAATAAAAGACCGTAATTACAGACTTTCTAGACATTAGTTATTTATTAGTTCGAATGCGTTTTACTTTCAATCGATTCTGTAATTTAGCGTAGGGCTAACCATTGTTTTTATGGAAAATTGTCGATCAATACCTTTTTTTGACCTTTTATCATAGATATGCCTTTTAATAATATAACTTTGTCTAAGAAACCCATGGGTTTTGACAGTCACTATGTTTGACTCCATATCATATCAAAATTTAAAAATGTATTTATATTATCGTTTTATTATTAATCTGACCTTCCTTTCTTATATATTATAGTACAATTAAATAAATAGAGGTGGCATGAAACACTGTAATTCACCAATTGTCTATTTTGAGAAAGGGATACCAATTACACTAAAATATTTTTGATTCCTGAACTATGATTCCAGGCTTAAAAAATGCATTTTTGTCCCGCCATACGCTGATGCCTCTAGATTATATTACGTTTAAGTCATTCTATTAAAAACTATAATGGATTATATGACCAAATGATAACTAAGCCATTGGACTAAATATACTCATACTTGTAAAAGACAGACATCAAAATATATATTTTCTTACTCATCATAAACAAGGCTTTAGCGTCTTTCTTATCACGGAACTTTGAGACACTATGTTGTTATAATAATTAACGACAGAAGTTCTTACTATTATTAATAATTTTTAACAATGACAAGGGTACATCACTATTACGTACACGTGACCGTTCCCATGAGAAACAGTGCAGCACTAATGGACGGAACATTAATATATCGATATCATATATTATTGTTTGTTAATATTGAATGATGATATTAGATTACACTTAATCATCGATATATAGGGTACATTATATACTCGTATTATATTAGATACGGTGCTGTTAACACTTTGTGGTGGTAGAACAAGTAGATATAATTCGAGTAGTAGTAGAGATAAGTCTATTTCTAAACTGAAGTTGTTCTTGCATTTCGGTAGAAGGGAGTGGGTGTCAAATGGAGTTTCTTTCGCCGTTTCTTCATCACGAAACGCCTTCTAAAATGGTGATAGATAATATTGAAGTTCAGATTGAAATATTTTAATTATGGTGGATTATAATTATGACTGAGATATGAGGCTATCATATTTGTGCTCAATAGTGGCAAAATATTTATGATAGGCTTTATGTAGAACCCTTGTACTATGTGGAGTTGATTACAGTATTTTTTACCGTACTTTTTACAGTACCCAATGAACTGCATGCTCACTTGCAACTTTACTCAAAATAACATGAAAAAAAATCAAGTTATACCAAAAATATATTCGGTGTGATGACAGCCAGTAATTCAGTTTATAGAAAGAGAGTGGTCCTCTGAGATGATGTCAGTAAATCTATTATCTGAAGCCATTATCCCGATCCCTGATTTCCCTCAGGACGCGTCCGCGCGGACTTATAATTGATTCTATCCAGCTTGTGTGCGAATTACTCAGCTTTATAGAAATATTATGACGCTGTTGTTTATTAAGCAGTTGCGGCCTATCAGTCTGGGAGTTTTTTTTTTATAATATAGAAGTATTGAAGGTGGTAGAACCCTTTGAGGTTCGACTCCGGCGGCACCACCATCACACCTATTTCTACCTAATAACAGCCGTGTTAGGCGCTGCTGTGTTCCGGTTTGAAGGGTGTGGTAAGGGAGACAGACTTTACCGAGGCGTTCCAGCTTAGCCCTCAGGGGTAGCGGCGCATCTGTGGCCGACCTCAGATAGGAATATCTAATCCTATCTGGGGTTGATTACAGATGTCCATGGGCAGCAGTAGCCACTTACCATCAGGTGGACTGCATGCTCGACTGCTACTCCTATATTATAAAAAAAAAAAGTAGCAGACGAGCATGCAGTCCACTTCAAAGTAAGTTGTTTCCAAACGGACTATTGGACAACGTCACGTGCATGATCAACCTCTTTTATCCCAGAAGGGCTCTACTAAGTTTCTATAGCCTTCTCAACCATGACAATACAGAATACCACTAAAAAATTGACTTACTGAATTTCTTTATATGGCTGCCTTAAATTTCCAACTGAAACAAATCAAAGTGAAGCCAGAAATTGAAAATTATTTTCAGCATAGCAATGATTTGATCTCTTAAAAGAAAAAGCGAATGTTTGGAAATCAGTAATGAGTTCTCAGAAAAAGCCAGCAGGCGCTAATCGACATTTCATGTTGACTTGGCCGTGGATTTCCAGTACATTACACATCATACGAGTACGTTGTGCCAATATGTTGTAGGGTTCCGTACGCAAAGGGTAAAAACGGAACCCTATTACTAAGCCTACGCTGTCTGTCTGACTGTCACATGGCTATATCCTAAACCGTAATAGATAGACAATTGAAAGTTTGTATTCAGATGGCCGCTGTAACAACAGAAAAAGTTAAAGGTAGAACCCTTTGTGGTTCGACTCCGGTGGCACCACAGCCACACCTATTTCTGCCTAATAACAGCAGTGTTAAGCGCTGCTGTGTTCTGGTTTGAAGGGTGTGATAAGGGAGACATACTTTTCGGAGGTATTTCTGCTGTCTTCAGGTAGAAATGTCTAATCCTATCTGGGATTGAAACAGAAGTCAATGGCGGTAGCCACTTTCCTCTTCAAGCTCGTCTTCTACTCCTATGTTATGTATAAAAAAACTGGATCTGGACAGACTGGATCTGTCACGCATTCGTGGGGGTCTAAATACGTATTATATAAAAAATGAATGGATTACGTTGGAGTTAGTTTTAGATTAGTTCTGGAACAAACAAATATTTCCTCTTTATAATTTGAGTGCAGCTAATTTAGTACAAATCTCGTAGAATGTAGCCCTATTATATTACATAAACAAACGAACAAACGAGATGTAATATCGCATATGCATTTACATGTTATGTAAATATTTCTTTGACCCTCATATCATTTGTAATTCGTATTACAAATTTTCCCTTTATATTTTCATCATTTTCATAATCAGGCCAATTACGTGATATATGTTAATATCGTTACACACAAATTAAGCTGTTTATTGAAGCAAAGTTAATTAGAAAAATCCGATTATATGTGAAATATGAAATACACCAGTAGCAGCACAAAATGGAATGTCTGCGATTGCAGCTATGAATATAAATTATATTTTAGTTATGCAGCATTAATTTTGTGGATTGATTATTGAATCATAAAAGAAAGGGTATGGAAATAAACATGTACATATAGTAAATAGTTGGAAATTAATAAGGAATAATGACAATTGTGGATTCGATGGGAGCATCGATAGGTAGATACTAAAAAAATGTCTGTGTAGTTCCGGGATTAGAATAGGGATGTGGTATCCCCTGCCTGTCATAAGAAGCGACTAAAAGTCGCAGTTAGTCGCATGCCGTCGTAAACACCTGTACCCTTACCATGAGTTTTTACGTTTTGACAAATATGACTGTTTTGGTATTTGTTGTAATTTCGAATCAGCGCCCCTAGCGGATTGTGTCGGAACTTGGAAATTGAATGGGCCTATACGTAAACAAACTTGGTTGTACATTAAATTTCGCTTTTTTGCGGTAGAAGCAACTACGTTGCGAGACTTGTCTGTTTTACATGCATGATTTTTAGTTAATAATATTTAAAAGAGCAAAAAAAACTAAATGCTGGTAATTATTTTTAACATTAATTTTGTTTATTTAGATTATTTCCCTGACGCCACTAAAATTTAATCGCCATTACGGATTGCATAAATAAATCAATTTATAATAAATAAATGAAAGAATGAATAAACTAATGAAATATCTCATATTCTTTAAAAAAATGAACAAAAAAATCTTATATATAAAATTCTCGTGTCACAATGTTAGTTACCGTACTCCTCCGAAACGGCTTTACCGATTTTCACCAAATTTTATATGCATATTCAGTAGGTCTGAGAATCGGTTACTATTTATTTTTTATACCCCTAAGTGATAAGGGTTGTTCACCATTAACATTTTTTTATTTACTCGTATATGGCAACACAACGTTTGCCGGGTCAGCTAGTGTTATATAACATACAAAAGCGCCAAAATCAAGATTGGCAAACGCGGAAACTCATTCGTACAAGTCCTTCCCACGTCAGTTGCCTGTCTCCTTAGCGTCATGCCTGACAGGCCATTTTCCTACAAACACTTTACACATAATACAAACAAGAATGGAACGAAGCTGAAAAATGTGCACGCGATATTGAGCTTTATTAAAACATTTGCATACAAACGACCCAGCGAGAATATAATGCGACTTGTGAACTTTGATCCCTCGGGTAATGAACTTCTGAGTGGTATTAATGAAAAATTACTTGGTTTTTGAAGTTATGAATAGTAACGGGAAAACGATTTATTTTTTCTGTTCAACTTTAACTGATGAGCTATTTTACGAAACTGATTCAAGATTTTGATAGATTTTACACATTTGAAAATTTTTTGTCCTTTGGCAAAAAAAAATCTGACATTTTATTATAGTTGGAAAAAAATGAAAAGTAAATAATCGGTAATTTGTTGTTAGAATTAATCGTGCTTTTCGACATTAAAGGCTAAGACCGGACATTATTTAATAACCACTACTGCTAGATGTAAATATATAGCTGTAATACGAAAATACTACCCTTCCTTATCTTGTACACCAGAAAAATGTAATAATCCCACATCCCCCATATAATCCCACATGTAATAATAATAATTTGTAAGAAAACCCTCTCTTTTTCATCCAATCCCAAGCGACAGGAACTAAGCGAGCGCTGCGGATAAATTTATAAAGATCCCGCTACATCCGCTAATAATTATCGCAGACTCGACGATCATAATTAGTTCTATATTATATGTAATACTGCTAGAAATAAATATAAAGTTATAAGGCGAAAATATCTTCTACAACACAAAAAAGTCAAATGTTACGCTGCATCCCCTCGCTCGACCTGCAAACTCCAAACTCTTACAACTATATCAACGTATGGAGACGTCGCAAGCACTTTTGCAAATTCCCTATGATTTGCTGATAATCTAATACTCCATTGGATCCGCGACAAGCACTTGCAAACATACACTAAGTAAAACACTATCTGGGCGAGTGTATGGTTGCAGCTAAACAATAATAATTTGGAAGAAAACCCTCGCTTTTTCATCCAATCCCAAGCGACAGGAACTAAGCGAGCGCTGCGGATAAATTAATAAAGATCCCGCTACATCCGCTAATAATTCTCGCGGACTCGCCGCTTATTCAGCCGAGTAAGGAACTTTGAAATATTCTATTAAGATATTTTACGAAGAGTTTTACTTATTTTCATATTTTAGTTTATAAGTGTTAATTCTGGAATTGAGAAAGAACTTTTACATAACTCATCTTTCAAAGTTTTTCTTTGTATCTTAGATTGCAATTTGTATTCTTTAGAGTAAAGGTTTCCTTATACAAAAGAATAAGGCTTTTGAAATAAATTGTTTTCTAACACCTATTCAAAATTGACATCTGTCTCCAAAAAAAATCCATCACAACAAATCAGCCCTCACTTCGTAAAAAGTTTCAACAAATTTTTTTTTAAAGCTTTCACTGTCGCTATGTAGACCTCCCACTAGAGGCGTTAAAGTAAGCAAGAAGACATTGAGAAACATTTCTCTAGTCCGACTTTTTTTTTATAATATAGGAGTAGCGAGCATGCAGTCCACCTGATGGTAAGTGACTACTACCGCCCATGGATATCTGTAAACAACACCAGATAGGATTAGATATTCCTACCTGAAGTTGGCCACAGATGCGCCGCTACCCCTGAGGACTAAGCTGGAACACCTCGGAAAAGTATGTCTCCCTTACCACACCCTTCAAACCGGAACACAGCAGCGCCTAACACTGTTGTTATTAGGTGGAAATAGGTGTGGCGGTGGTGCCGCCGGAGTTCGCACAAAGGGTTCTACCACCTTCATAGTCGATAAAGAAGACCTATTAAACATGAATATCGATTATCATTTAACGACCCGCGTGGCGGAGCGGTCTCCGTACCGATCTGACGCAGATGGGGTCCCGGTTCGATCCCCGGTCAAACAGCCATCTAAATGATGTATTTAGATTACTGTTTTTAGGTTGAGATGTTTGTGTATGTGTCTATGTGTGTATCCATAGCATCCACGACTCATTCCTATTATGGAACTTCTTCATTAGGGTCTCATTCCTATTATATTCCTAGTATGAGGCTGTGAGTGAAGAAAGAGCTTCCTTATTAGAGACTCAATTCTTTTATATTCCTAGTATGGAGCGGTGAGTGTAGAAAGCATCATATCTAAAGCTCTACTCATAACGCCCTTACAGAACGAACATATTGTAGGACAATGACAATGTATCACAATATATCACTGTTTATCTAAGCTGCACGATGGGAATTGTGTGGTCACGTTATTACCGTGATAAATTAGCGGGGACGGTGGTAAATTAATACGGATCTTATTTATATCGTGGCATATCTCATAAGCTCACTCGAGCTTCATAAGTTCTGTGGCACTGCCAAATTGGAAATTATACGCTTTGATGTTATTAAGAATGAGTTTTTGAGAATGGGTTTCTTTAGACGATAATGATGGAGTAGAAATGAAGGGAATTACCCGATTTATAGTGAAGGAGCAAATGAGCATACAGTCAATAATATTAAGTGGCTACTAGGGCTCATGAGCATCTGTAATCAATTTCAGATAATATTTAGTGCCCTATCCTAGTACTAACGTCTCGGTTAAATATATAAAATAAGATTTCTACTATTTTTTTTTCTATTTTCAGGTAAGTTCCTAAATCCACACCAAAACGAATGAAATGTAATAATCAACAAGATGTAAGCATTTTCAGGTAAGTAGTAGTTGTTTTTTTGTAGTGTTGTAAGTATTTAGTTAATTTATAAAATGTATTTTTGACATATCATTGTATTTAGAACTTTGACAACCAGTGTCAGGGACGATACTAAGTGGTTGTCTAATATCGTGCGAAGTTAAGTGCTTCTTACTTTGCTTAGTAAAGGACTTTGAACTTTGTAACTGAGCAACTATATTACGATAGTATTTGGGTTTAGTAGATATTAATATGGAAAAATGTTAGTTTTTATTTAAAACTTCGTATAAGTATTAATATCTTATATAATTTTTATCGGAGGAAAATAATTCAGCTTTAATAAAATAATGGTTTTTGGCGATTATCTTCAATATCAATTGTCGGTACATGACGCCCTGTTTCAGACTACAAGTGTAAATAAGATATTTTTTGATCCAAAATTTAAAAATTCATCTTTCTGAATGTTTTACATACTAAAAAATCACTCAAAAATTGTCTTTTTCTAAATTTTCATATTTTCGATGGGATTATAATTATTTATTTATTTATTTATTTATTTATTTATTTATTCAACTTTATATACATAGCTTAGGCAAACATAACAGAATTTATCTAATTCGTTTGTCAAGCTTCTCGAGAAATTCCCCTGCCGTCCTGCGAAATACGGCAATTGGTGTAAAAAAAACATCTACTGCTGGGTTCCAAGTCAGTAAACCGTTGAGCAGTGTCACTGCTTTAAGCAAGGGAGACTCCTTCCCGAACGAGAGCCTACACTTAGGTGTTGCGAACAGCTTCCGTCTTCTCGACCAAACGTAGCCGTCTGGGACGTTCAGCATGATCAGCTCAAGTACTGTTGGGTTATGCAGCTTGCCCCTGATAAGTTGTACGACATAGTTTAATAAGGCAACGTCACGTCGTAGTTCCAGCGTGTTATACCCCACCATGCCTAAAAGGAAATGACTTGGGTAAACATATGGGTAACCTACATGATATCCGTACTGCCGGAAGTATAATTGCCTTAAAAATTTATTTTGGAGCTTCTCCAGCATGAGTTTGTATTTAGCTTCATGTGGGCTCCAGATAACTGCGTTGCTCTCTAGTATGCCCCGAACAAAGCTGTTATATAACAACTTCGCTGCAGCAGTACTGTCGACCATTTGAGATTGTCGTAAAACAAAACCCAATACTCTGTAGGCTTTCTTACAGATTGCAGTTACGTGGTCGCGAAAACTAAGGTCCGCTCTCATCAAGACTCCTAAGTCCTTGACAGAGGTATTTCGCTCTAAATCTTCACTGCCTAATTTATACGGGTATGTGATTGGGTTCTGTTTACGAGTGAAAGATATTACAGAACACTTGCTTTCGTTGAACATTATCTTGTTTTGCCTAGCCCATATCAAAACGTTGTCAATATCGTTTTGTAAGAGCTGGCAGTCCGTGCGTTGTCCGATTTCAAAGAATAGTTAATAGTTAATAGTTAATAGTTAATAGTTATCAGACTGAACTGTCACTGCCAGTTATTCCTTAACACGTCTAGATAAACCATCAAGACGATCATGATATACTTTGTTTCGGTAAGAAAATCAAGCTTTTATGCGTTTCGTACACCGATTTAGAAAGACGTCAGAGACGTTGAGACGTTTCTCTAAGTGGCTGTGTAATTGCGTGACGAGCGGAGTTAAGTGCTTCTTGCCTCGCTAGGCACAGGACTTTGAACTATGTACTTTGATGGAAACTCTATCTTCTAAAACCTATACATGTAATGTTCTGTCTATGCAAACTTGATAGAATAGATACAAAGCCATCTGTTGTCGCACTGAAGAAACATTTACTAGGCTAGAAATAAACATTCGCACTTTATCTTCATACGGATGAGCACACGATATGTATGGTTAGAGGCGGAATCTGAATGAGGCACACATATGGAAGCAGCCACGCGCATTCCTTTACTGAAATGAAATCACTACCTGTTTCAATTTTTCTTTACCTTTACAATCATGTAAAAATTGAATATCTGAAATAAATCTATATCCCTAACCATATAAATATTTTATATCCATAACCAATATAATATCTTTCATATCAGTATCCAGATCCGAAATGTCATATCCCATACCTGCACACAACATACCTGCTTAATACGTCTTAATATACGATCAAGTCGTTCATGATATACTTTGTTTTGGCAAGAAAATCAGTTTTATCGGTTTCGTACACCAATTTAGAAAGACGTCAGAGACGCTGAGACGTTCCTCTAAGTGGCTGTGTAATTGCGTGACGAGCGGAATTAAGTGCTTCTTGCCTCGCTAGGCACAGGACTTTGAACTGTGTACTTTGATGGAAACTCTATCTTCTAAAGTCTATATATTGTCTTGTCTATTCGTATTTGTGTCTTCATAAAGTTAAGCATCATCTTAAATCCTGGCAGGGTCCCAATGTAGTGATGTCGCAGGCAGGTTCTTAATTAAAGGCGTGTTGATAGGATGAAGTCTTTATTGTAACTAACTTAATAATACTCTAACACTAACTTATATTAAGGTGTCTTAGCTCCACACTACAACGCCATCTGTCATCGCACTAAAACATAATTAGGGACTAAGCAATAAATGTTGCCATTAAAAAAATAAGTAAGAATTTAATGTTATCATATTAATTAAGCAAATATTTTTGAAACATTTTTTTACATATTTTTTGCAAATTTACTTGAATTAGATGTAGGTACGTTTTACATATACTTGTTATTATTAAATGCCTAAAATGCTATGAGACTAATCACATTTATTTCTCTACACACTGACTATATTTACTGACTGATATTTAAATTAGACTACTTAGACGTAAGTGCACAATTTCTATAGACTAGAACTTCCTTAGAGAAACAAACTTTTGCGGAAGTCTAACCAGACAAGACGTAGTAGGACATCTGACATCGATTGCTAAAGTTCGAACGTGGGACACTCAGAGTTACTTAGTTGGACAACTAAACTTAGTTGTTCACTGTACACTCTGAAGACATCTTTTGATACAGTAGGTACACTATAGGTAGAAGGTATTGAATTGAATAATAAATATACTTAGGGTGAAATTGAATGCAGCGAAATGGATTTGACAAGAACAGAATTGAACGTTCAGAATGGCACAGAATAGAATAGAATGTTCTTTGTTATGTCCTGCCATGTACTGGATTGGTGGAGGACTTTTTTTTAATATAGAAGTTTAAAAAGAAATAAAGAAGATAAATTGCTCGTAAAACATATTTCTGAAGGTGGTAGGGCCCTCTGTTATTCAACTCAAGAGGCACCACCACCATACTTATTTCTGCGTAATAACAACAGTGTTAAACACTACTGTATACTAGTGTGAAGGGTGTGGTAAGGGAGACATACATTTCCGAAGCATTCCAGCTTAGTCCTCAGGGGTAGCGGCGGATCTGTGGCCGACCTCAGGTAGGAATATCTTATCCTATCTGGTGTATTACAAATGTCCATAGGCAGCAGTAGCCACTTACCATCAAGTAGGCTGCAATCTCGTATGCTACTCTTATATTATAAACAAAGAAAGAGATAGTTGCCCAACAGTAGAACCTAAAAAGCGCTGCAGCTATAAACGGAAACAGATTCCAAGGGGTAGGGGGTAGTTTACACCCCGAAAGCGGTGAAGGGTAGGAGCAATTTCACAATTGGTTTGTGATTTAGTTTACGACAGCTGTTTGACCCAAATCAGTTAAACGGATTGATTTAGAGCCAATTTTACGGTCCAGAAGCTGGAGCTTATTGCACGTTGGCGCCAGTGTGTTGGAAAATAAACGTGATTGAATTAAACGTTGGTGCAATAAACACCATACAATTTCAGATTTAAAAATACAAACCTAAAATTAAAAAAAAATGAACTGAATTAAGCTGTCTTTTTAGGGTTAGGTACCCAAAGGGTAAAAACGGAACCCTATTACTAAGACTTCGCTGTCTATCCGTCTGTCACAGGGCTCTATCCCTGGAACCGTAATAGATAGACACTTGATTTTTTACAGAGGATGCATAATGGTGGCAGTTAGAGCATAAAATACTTTGGTGGTACGGAACCGTCCGCATGCGAGTTCAACTTGCACTTGCCCAATTATTTGTATTTTTCATTACTTCTCTTCAAGAAGTTATCGCGAAATAGATTATCAGATAAATGTTGCATCAGTAACAGTCACGAAAATCAAATTAACTATATATTCCTTTACTTTTTCCGAACTCAATTATTTTAAGATTAAAAGACAATGTCGTCAGGAATAAATTATAGCAGCCCACAGTCTTCTTGCCCCGCTCAGTTTTAAGCTCGCCACCCAAAACTGGTGAAGGTAATAAGGATGCTAGAGCAACAGCAACTGTACAATACGAAAATGTCTATGATTTTGTTTTGCCACACACTACATCTGATTAATGTACCTTTATACGTTGATTTAAAGTTAATTTCCCATTCTGTAATTACACCACAAGCTCACATACACACTCTAAAACTATTAATGGGCACATTAATTCAACGGTGTATAGTTTCTAATTAAATTTGTTCACAAACATTTGGTTTATAAATTCACTTTTATGTTCTATACACACAAATAAAGTTTAAATATTACCTAATGTTTTTTTTATTATATTTTGTATACTATTACTAAATTGTTTGTTCTGTTAATTTAAAACGACGACGATATTATAATATCAAGGATTCTTACGCTAGGAGTGTGGGATTCGAATCCCAGGTATTCTATCTCCCTCGAATATTTTGAAATAATCTGTGTATTACAAATAAGAAATTAATGATATTTTATATTATTTAACCTTTAACGTTCAAAAAACATCGTGAGTCAACCTACTCAAGTAAGGCCTAACATTTATAAAAAAAATCTGAAAGGTATATAAAGGCTAACAAGTCCAGCGTAATACATGAAATTACACATAATACTTACATATACATATATACATACTTCTCATGAATGGAGATCCGTGCCCAGCAGTGGGACAGTATATACATAAATCAATTGCTAATCATTAGTCTCGTTAAAAGTCGAGAACGGCTGGAGCGATTTGGCTAACTTTAGTTTTGAATTATTTGTGGAAGTCTAGGGAAGGTTTGAAAGCTGAGTAAATATGAAATAAATTTCATAAATAGATTCTGAGGCGACAAAAAGTTTGCCGGGTTAGCTAGTTAGTGACAATAATATATCTATAAAAAAGTTAATATTTTATTTATATTATTATACAGTTATATAATAATAAATCTCAAAGAATAAACAAACCATTTACACGTTACCATAATATAAACACGATTTAATTAATTCTTGTCTTTCTGTCAGCACTGATTTATCTGGGAATCTGCTGAAACGATTTGGGTAATCTTTTTAAAGCAAAGCAAATCTGATTTAAATTTAAATGAACTTCTCTTAAACTTAAACGAAGCTCCGTAACCAAGTTATATTCAATTAAAGCTATATTAAATAAGGCGTCGTAAGTATGTCAAGGAAAACTTGTATGTTTATTAGCTATTTATAACATTAGGTAGTAGGGCCATATATACTTTTGTATATATGGAACTATACATGTCTTATACGAATGATGTGCTCCTTTTCTAGTGTGTTCAACGCCTACGCCAAAGTTTATTTTCAAAGGTTTGAAAGTGGTAGAAACTTTTCAGGCGATAAAACTATTCGTGATCCGATTCCAGAATCACCATCGTCATACACATTTCTGTCTTATAACAGCGTTGTAAGCGTTGCTTTGCTAATTTAAAGGATGTGGCAAGGGACATACTTATCTGAGGCATTCCAACTTAGTCCTCAGTAGTAGTAGTAGCTCAGTTGGTAGCAACGCATCTGTAGCCGACCTCAGGCACTCTAATCTTATTTGGATTTATTAGTGATGTCCATAAACAGCAGTAGCCACTTACAATCAGGTGGACTGCATGCTCGTTTGCTATTTCCTCGTTATATTTTTTATAATACGAGATTATTAGACGAGCATGCAGTCCACCTGATGGTAAGTGGATACTGCTACCCATGCATACCATTAATAAACCCCAGATAGGATAAGATATTTCTACCTGAGGTCGGCTATAGAAGCGAGATTACTACTGCTATTATAAAAGATAACTATTTCAAAGACCTTTCAACACACATTTTAACTCTTTATCACGATGTCCGCCTGCCTGCCAACCACATGTACGCTCACAGTACTCAAATAGACGACACATACGATGGACGACTTCACGGAGGTAAGCCTTTATTATTTTGTTTGTCCAAACATTGAACACATACACATACCCGTGCCACACACAGGACTTTGTAGGTATTTGTGTACTTGTAGCTATGTTTATCAACGGTTCAATTCAATTTATGTTTCAATTTAAATATCGACTGTTATTATATATATAAATAAAAAGGAAAGTGAGGACTCGTTATACAATCAATCAATATATATATGTACTCGTAGATCCAATGCAATGACTGTGACCTAATCCTTCACATTCTGATAAAAGACCTATGCCCGGTACTGATGGATTGATGTCAGAGATAGGTAACTTAAAAATAATCGGAAGGCCTTATTAAATTTCAAAAGTAAATATGGGTTTTATACACCCTTATAATGGTCGCAAAAAGAACAATACTAAAGGTCCTATTTTGGGTCCTAAGCTGTGGTTTTTCGGCTACCTCGAGATTATGGCCTGGAATTTATATTATCCGTTTTTATCTGTCCAGAAATCCGTAGAGCGTTTTTATATCGTGAAGCAATAGGGGCGTTAAAACAATTTTCTCTTAAGACTCACCGCGCACTGCTGTTAATTACGCTCGGTTTTTATTTGCAAAAGGTGGGACAGTCTTTAGAATGAAATGAAACACGGTTTGTATAGACCTACTGGGACACGACAACGTATTGTAATTGACTTGTACAGCTACACCACCTCATATGAAAAAATCCGACATAAATATCAGCTTGCTTGGCTTCTATTGTATTACAATTAATCTTACCAGTAAAAGTATTACAATTATCATCAGAATATAAGTAGAATCTAGTAGTAGAAACTAGTAGATACTAAATCTAAAAGAGAAATATATAGGTCTGACATTAGAATTTGATGTACTTTTATAAAAATTGAAGGATTTTAAACTAGCAGTTCGTGGTCTGTAAACTATATCACATTAATTATTGTGGAATTTCCTCAATGAAAACTGAAGATCTGTGCTTCGTTCAGATTAAATCCTTTAAGACATGCCTGGTAAGAATATCAGGCCAATGAACCCTAACTAACAGCATCAGACCATGTAATAAAAAAAAACAAAACAAAATTAGCAGCCATTAGCGCATCCAACCGCCGCGTTGAAAACCGCAGTGCGCGCTTACCTTAAGCTTCAAAAAACAATAGTGAAGTATTTGGGCGACTAAGCCGCGGTTTCTCGGCTCTATTCGTGCTTGTGGCTGGAATTTGTATTATCCGTTTTATCTGTGCGGATATCCGGATTGATTTTTTGTATTTCTCGAAGCGTTATGAGATACTTTCGAAGCACGTTTTTACGTTCATATAATACTCGTACAAACGCCAAAAGTCTTCGACATTTTCTATAAATGTACGAGTATACTTAGCCAAATTAATTTATTCAATTTAATACTTAATTATTTTCTTTGTTTTAATAAATATAATTTATTTAGTCTAAAATATGTTACTGGCAGTTTAAAACTTTAAACGCAGTTTTAAAAATGTATTTTTTATAAAAATTAATACAACGTTGCCGATTTTCTTTTAAATAATGAAAATATTAATTTTATAATCTAAAATTTTGATAACTGTTCTTCATAATATTTAGTAACCTGTGTCACAATATTAGAAAAGTATTACTAACACTACCAACATAGATTAGTAAAGATTACTCACTCCTAACAAGAAAATGTAACCAGTTTTGACAATTGAAATTGTCACTGTCATCTATTTTCGTGTTTAACAAATATTAAAAAAAAATGTAGTTTTTAGAGCATTTACGAATGAAACGATATTTCTCTGTACTTTTTCTTCGATTTCGTGTTGTTTTTGCACCACTTAACTGCACATGTCGGCATTGTACCGCGTACATTACACCATGACAGTGGGAGACGTAATGGGAAAACAGTCAGACATTTTACATACGTGTCAGCCATTTAATGTTTTCCTTCAAATACAAGGTGATGAGATATCTATACTTATCTATGACTACCAATAACAACACATATGACCTTGACCCTGATACATGACCCCAAAGCCATACCACTGAAGAGTTCCTCTTTTTTTCTGATCGATTAATCAACTAGATCTATTTAAGTGTTTCTATTCGCGAACTAGATTATTCTGCCAGCAGTGAAAATGTCACTTTGTGACCGCGATCGACCTTTCAGTGCCAGTCGCGAGCGGAGCCAAGTGGAACAGATTAATTGGCTTGACGATTACATCCTAAACATGCACTGATAATCTAGACAAATTAATTGACCAAAACATAGATAAATGTTTATTGTTAATCTGATTACGATGCGTCATATCTATAATTATATTTGTACATTTTATTAAGTTATTTGTTTATTTTTGTGCACCTTAAACTAAGGGTTACAAAGGGTAAACTTAGTGCCTAATGGCATTCTCTGCCAGTCGACCCTGGGTGATGGCGATAACATGTGGTAGGCATAAACAAGAAATACAACTGTAAGAAAAAAAACATACAATATCTACATATAATAATAAGAAATATAAATTATATATAAATATATAATATGTACAAATAAATATATACAACACAGTGAGTTAAGGAAAGTTGGAAGGCTCAAGTATTGGAGGACATGCGTAAGTAATGCTCCCGAATCATTCATTTTTGTTCTTCGTCTGGGATTTTTATTTATTTTTGGAGATATTTTTGGGTAATGGAAGCGCATTTCCTATCAGTTCTGATACAGTCCGCTAGGTGCTCTGATTGGAAATGTATGGGCAAATACGTAAACAAATACAAAAGCAGTATTTTTTGAAAAACGTAAATCTCATACTAAGGTACTGATGTCCGTGCGTAAAGGTTTAATACTTCAGTTATATAAATAAAGGAACTCCTTGCTATCTAGAGGCACGGCAGTGCCTCCGCCAAGTCTTTTTACATCCCAATGAATCCCAAACAAGTATAGTAACTATTGGTAACCGCGGTTCGTAATAAAAATAGACAAAAAACATAATATTAAAGACGGAGTACCAAATCTGCATTTTAATTTTTATTACAAAAAAATAATTTATTAAAATTGTCCTGCAAAAGTTTTGTTAGTTACGAGTGTGTCCAACGACTGTGACAATTGTATACCATTTTGGAACACTTAAAACTTCGGAGTTTATACCGAGAACTTCGTGCTTATAAAAGTTTCCAAATAAGCTCACATTCCCAGCATTAAATTCCGGGAATTTCCATTTATTTGCAGCTGAGCCTGTTTTTGTGCTCGAGATTTAAAACTGCAGCGTCTAATGGCACATTTCGCGGCAATTGTACACTTGAATTGGTTTAATCAGTTGAAATAAATCTCTTTACTTATTCTGAAAAAATACGGAGAAATATTTTGTAACACAAGTAGTTACGGTAATTTATCTTTTAATTTAAACGCCTTCAACGTTTAGGGTGGTAACAGACGGGCGACAGTTAGCTAATACGAGCGTTAATTCATGTCATCAGGCGACGCCGACTGTCGGTGACGATCGGTGGGAAAACCAATACAGATAAGCTGTGATTGTCGGCGTCATTTGTAGACATGAACGGTCGCTCATGTATTAGCTTCCTAAAAAAACACTAGGTTTCCGTGTAACATCGCATATTGGAATTATACATGTGCAATTTTGCCTCTACATCTGTAGTGAGATATTTTTTCTCATTCCGAAATTTTTATATACCGGTCACAGATAAGGGGTAACCACGACGTGTTTTTTGGCAATGTAAGGTTTGATTGAATTAAAATATGGGAAATTTATAATTAATAATATAATTACAAAATTTAAACAAACACATTACAAAAAAACATATTTGCACATTACAAAAAAAAAACATTTCATTAATTTCAATTTTATTTCACTGACTGAGTCGCTTTTATAAACAGCTTACGTCTGTTATTAATAGGCCATCTATCCAATGTTTTTCCTATCATATTTGGACATTTGGACAGGCAAACAATAGATAACTTGGTTATTGCGAAAATGCTTGCCGCTCGCTATATGTATGTAAAGGCCCTTAACGTGAAAATAACTATAAAATACTGTTATTACCTCTCAAACCGATAGCACGTCTACCCATAAAAAGTAACGGCAAGGTACCGTCCAATCTGGGAACCTATAACATTACATTGGACTATCGCTCTTCCATGTATCGTAGTGAAATCTGTTGCCCATTTACTCATCACCAAATCATCCCATCCTCTCAAAATGAATCAGGAATACGATATTATGGAATAGGCCACCGCGCTAGTCAAATGTGAATGGGTAGACTTCATAAGTATATTTTGGCAGAGGAAAACATCGTGAGGAAAGCTATATTCCTGAAACATCAAAAAGAGGTGAGTGAAATTTACCAATTCCCACTTGGCCAACGTAATAAAGTATGGCTTAAACCCTCCTCACTTTTGAAGGTGGTTGAACCCTTTGTGGTTCTACTCCGGCGGCACCACCGCCACACCTATTAACAGCAGTGTTAGGCGCTGCTGTGTTCCGGTTTGAAGGGTGTGGTAAGGGAGACAGACTTTTCCGAGGCGTTCCAGCTTGGTCCTCAGGGGTAGCGGCGCATCTGTGGCCGACCTCAGGTAGGAAATATCTAATCCTATCTGGGGTAATACAGATGTCCATGGGCGGCAGTAGCCAATTACCATCAGTTGGACTGCATGCTCGTCTGCTACTCCTATATTATAAAAAAAGTAAGTCCATAGCACCCACGATAAAGGGAGTGTGGGGCTGTGAGTGTAGAAAGCGTTAAAAAAACAAAAACAATTTTAAAGACCTTTCAACACACATTTAAACTCTTTTTATCACAATGTCCGCCTGTCTGCCAACCACTGCAAATACGTGCGCTCACAGTACTCAAATAGACGACAAATACGATGGACGACTTCACGGAGGTAAGCCTTTATTATTTTGTTTGTCCACACTTTCAACACGTACACAAATACCCGTGCCACACACAGGACTTTGTAGGTATTTGTGTACTTGTAGCCATGTTTATCAACGGTTCAATTCAATTTATGTTTCAATTTAAATATCGACTGTTATTGGCAAATATTACAAGTAATGTAATAAATAAATAAATAGGAAAGTGAGGACCCGTTATACAATCAATCAATATATATATGTATAATCCAATGCAATGACTCTGACCTAATCCTTCACATTCTGATAAAAGACCTATGCCCACTAGCGGGACAGTGATGGATTGATGTCAGAGATAGGTAACTTTAAAATAACCGGAAGGCCTTATTAAATTTCAAAAGTAAATATGAGTTATATACATCCTTATAATGGTCACAAAAAGAACAATACTAAAGGTATTTTGGGTCCTAAGCTGTGGTTTTTCGGCTTCCTCGAGATTATGGCCTGGAATTTATATTATCCGTTTTTATCTGTCTAGAAATCCGTTGAGCGTTTTTATATCGTGAAGCAATAGGGGCGTTAAAACAATTTTCTCTTAAGGCTTACCCCGCACTGCTGTTAATTATGCTCGGTTTTTATTTGCAAAACGTGACAGTCTTTAGAATGAATTACGATTCTTTTGTATAGAACTACTGGGACACGACAACGTATTGTAATTGACTTGTACAGCTACACCACCTCATATGAAAAAATCCGACATAAATATCAGCTTGCTCGGCTTCTATTGTATTACAATTAATCTTACCAGTAAAACTATTACAATTATCATCAGAATATAAGTAGAATCTAGTAGTAGAAACTAGTAGATACTAAATCTAAAAGAGAAATATATAGGTCTTACATTAGAATTTGATGTACTTTTATAAAAATTGAAGGATTTTAAACTAGCACTTCGTGGTCTGTAAACTATATCACATTAATTATTGTAGAATTTCCTCTATGAAAACTGAAGGTAGATCTATCTTTCTGATGCGTTCAGATTAAATCCATTAAGACATGCCTGGTAAGAATATCAGGCCAATGCACCCTAACTAACAGCATCAGACCATGTAATAAAAAAAAAAGACAAAACAAAATTAGCATCCAACCGCCGCGTTGAAAACCGCACTGCGCGCTTACCTTAAGCTTCAAAAAACAATAGTGAAGTATTTGGGCGACTAAGCTGCGGTTTCTCGGCTCTATTCTTGCTTGTGGCTGGAATTTGTATTATCCGTTTTATCTGTGCGGATATCCGGATTGATTTTTTGTATTCCTCGAAGCGTTATGAGATACTTTCCGAGCACGTTTTTACGTTCATACAAGTATAATACTCGTACAAACGCCAAAAGTCTCAACAACATTTTCTATAAATGTACGAGTATACTTAGCCAAATTAATTTATTTAATTTAATACTTAATTATTTTCTTTGCTTTAATAAATATAATTTATTTTGGTTAAAATATGTTACTGGCAGTTTAAAACTTTAAACACAGTTTCAAAAATGTATTTTTTATAAAAAAATAATACAACGTTGCCTTTTTTCTTTTAAATAATGAAAATAATAATTTTATAATCTAAAATTTTCATAACTGTTCTTCATAATATTTAGTAACCTGTGTCACAATATTAGAAAAGTATTACTAACACTACCAACGTAGATTAGTAAAGATTACTCACTGTCATCTATTTTCGTGTTTGACAAATATAAAAAAAAATGTAGTTTTTACAGCATTTACGAATAAAACGATATTTCTCTGTACTTTTTCTTCGATTTCGTGTTGTTTTTGCACCACTTAACTGCACATGTCGGCATTGTACCGCGTACATTACACCATGACAGTGGGAGACGTAATGGGAAAACAGACAGAAATTTTACTTACGTGTCAGCCATTTAATGTTTTCCTTCAAATACAAGGTGGTGAGATATCTATACTTATATATGACTACCAATAACAACACATATGACCTTGACCCTGATACATGACCCCAAAGCCATACCACTGAAGAGTTCCTCTTTTTTTCTGATCCATTAATCAACTGGATCTATTTAAGTGTTTCTATTCGCGAACTAGATTATTCTGCCAGCAGTGAAAATGTCACTTTGTGACCGCGATCGACCTTTCAGTGCCGTCGCGAGCGTAGCCAAGTGGAACAAATTAATTGGCTTGACGATTACATCCTAAACATGCACTGATAATCTAGACAAATTAATGGATCAAAACATAGATTAATGTTTATTGTTAATCTGATTACGATGCGTAATATCTATAATTATATTTGTACATATTTTGCTCTTCTTCTGGGATTTTTATTTATTTTTGGAGATAATTTTGGGTAATGGAAGCGCATTTCCAATCAGTTCTGATACAGTCCGCTAGGTGCCGCTGGAAATGTATGGGCAAATACGTAAACAAATACAAAAACAGTAATTTTTGTAAAAACGTAAAAACTCATACTCAGGGTACTGACGTCCATGCGTAAAGGTTTAATACTTCAGTTATATAAATAAAGGAACTCCTTACTATCTGGAGGCACGGCAGCGCCTCCGCCAAGTCTTTTTATATCCCAATTAATCCCAGACAAGTATAGTAACTATTGGTAACCGCGATTCGTAATAAAAACAGACAACAAACTTAATATAAAAGACGGAGTACCAAATCTGCATTTTACTTTTTATTACAAAAAAATAATTTATTAAAATTGTCTTGCAAAAGTTTTCTTAGTTACGAGTGTGTCCAATTGAAAATTGTATACCATTTTGGAACACTTAAAACTTCGGAGTTTATACCGAGAACTTCGTGCTTATAAAAGTTTCCAAATAAGCTCACATTCCCGGCATTAAATTCCGGGAATTTCCATTTATTTGCAGCTGAGCCTGTTTTTGTGCTCGAGATTTAAAACTGCAGCGTCTAATGGCACATTTCGCGGCAATTGTACACTTGAATTGGTTTAATCATTTGAAATAAATCTCTTTACTTATTCTGAAAAAATACGGAGAAATATTTTGTAACACAAGTAGTTACGGTAATTTATCTTTTAATTTAAACGCCTTCAACGTTTAGGGTGGTAACAGACGGGCGACAGTTAGCTAATACGAGCGTTAATTCATGTCAACAAGCGACGCCGACTGTCGGTGACGAGCGGTGGGAAAACCAATACAGATAAGCTGTGATTGTCGGCGTCATTTGTAGACATGAACAGTCGCTCATGCATTAGCTTCCTAAAGAAACACTAGGTTTCCGTGTAACATCGCATATTGGAATTATACATGTGCAATTTTGCCTCTACATCTGTAGATATTTTTTCTCATTCCGAAATTTTTATATACCGGTCACACATAAGGGGTAACCACGACGTGTTTTTTGGCAATGTAAGGTTTGATTGAATTAAAATATGGGAAATTTATAATTATTAATATAATTACAAAATTTAAACAAACACATTACAAAAAACATTTCATTAATATCAATTTTATTTCACTGACTGAGTCGCTTTTATAAACAGCTTACGTCTGTTATTAATAGGCCATCCAATGTTTTTCCTATCATATTTGGACATTTGGCCATTTCAGCACTCTATTATCAAATGTCAATCTTCGACAGGCAAACAATAGATAACTTGGTTATTGCGAAAATGCTTGCCGCTCGCTATATGTATGTAAAGGCCCTTAACGTGAAAATAACTATAAAATACTGTTATTACCTCTCAAACCGATAGCACGTCTACCCATAAAAAGTAACGGCAAGGTACCGTCCAATCTGGGAACCTATAACATTACATTGGACTATCGCTCTTCCATATATCGTAGTGAAATCTGTTGCCCATTTATTCATCACCAAATCATCCAATCCTCTCAAAATTAATCAGTAATACGATATTATGGAATAGGCCACCGCGCTAGTCAAATGGGTAGACTTCATAAGTATATTTTGGCAGAGGAAAACATCGTGAGGAAAGCTATATTCCTGAAACATCAAAAAGAGGTGTGTGAAATTTACCAATTCCCACTTGGCCAACGTAATAAAGTATGGCTTAAACCCTCCTCACTTTTGAAGGTGGTTGAACCCTCTGTGGTTCTACTCTGGCGGCACCACCGCCACACCTATTTCTACCTAATAACAGCAGTGTTAGGCGCTGCTGTGTTGCGGTTTAAGGGTGTGGTAAGGGAGACAGACTTTTCCGAGGCGTTCCAGCTTGGTCCTCAGGGGTAGCGGCGCATCTGTGGCCGACCACAGGTAGGAATATCTAAATCCTATCTGGGGTAATACAGATGTCCATGGGCGGCAGTAGCCAATTACCATCAGTTGGACTGCATGCTCGTCTGCTACTCCTATATTATAAAAAAAGTAAGCTGAAAAATACAATATCAAGATCGAACCACAGCGACTTTTCCTCTTTTGTACACGCAATATTAAGGTAAATCCCTAGATAAAAAAATAACTTTACCTATATATACGATAATAACACATTCCCTTGAATGCCAGTACTGAACATTTTCATAACATCGTAATATTACTAAACGACCGGCCGACGTTACACCGACGCGTAACAGATGCCGAGGGTCTTTCAAATTATACGTTGTAATGTCTTTATAAGTGTTATGTTGGTATTATTGTAAGTGTTTGAGTACAATGTTGTGTAATTTGTAATAATGACCCGTGTTACGGAGTGGTGTAAATAAGCCAAGTAGTATGAATTTATTGTATCACGATGGGACATCGGAGTTCTAATCCCAGGACAGATTATTGATGTTTTGTGCATTTTAGGAAGTTATTATTAATTGCTTAAACGGTAGAGAGATAACGCCATTAGGGAAAGTGTTATTTTGAGAGTAAACTATGGCCAGAGTTGTGGTAATTCCTTCTCTCGATAAAAGCTAATTCTTTTCTAGAGATCTCTCTTCTTCTCAGCATCTCTTACCTCAAGAAAACTTTAAAAGAAGTACTAAAAAGAAGAAGTTTTAAGAGTTTATAACTCCTAAAAAGCAACGACGTTTAATAATTTCAAATGTACAAAGAATATTTCATTTTCTTCTACCAATCTGTCTTACGATTTTTATCTTTAAACACACACGGAGCTACAAAGGAATGCTAGTTTAAATTCTAAAGACTTAAAGAAACCTTAGACACGCGTAAATGTAATGAAAGAAGGTGTCTTGTTCGAACTTGAACTAAATCTTACGATAAGTTGTCGCGAAGAAATTCAATACTTACGTTTTCAGTATTTTTTTTCGTATCCATATTTAATGTAACTGTATTTTTATTTGAAAACTGACCGTTTAGATTTAGAATTAAGATAAGTACAATTAAAATAAGTAGTAGGCTATTTTTATAGAATTAAAGTTTTTACGTAGAACTTTTAACTCTGGGTCTAATATGGGTTTCTGAGGAAATTAGGGCGATAAACTATACAGACATTTGAGGGTTTTTTAAAGAAAACATATTATGTATTTTATTTCGCCCAATGAAAATACGATGTACATTAAAATCTATCACCTGCAATCTGCAAGTTAAATAAACCGAAGAAACTAAATTTCAAAAATTTTACCGAATGGGAGGCCCCCACATATACCACAGCTTATGTACTCTCTACTTTGAGTACAAAGTGTGTAAATTACACTATTTCCGCTAATTACACTACGGTGTGAATGTCAGTTTCTTTTATGTGAACTATATAGTCTGGGAGTGCGTCATACAAACACTTCAGCGATCGATGTTTGATCATAAACCAAACTAAATCTAATTGCCCACAATATCGGAGATTCGCCAATAAAACTGTTATGATCTAGCAATAAAGTAAAGATGAAAGTAGCTAGGTACCTAGCATATTATACACAATTTATTGTTTTGTTTTTACTAGAAGAAAAGTAATGGTATTTCCATTTTAGTTGCAATTTTTTTATAGTATACACCTGAATTATTCAAAATCCTCATTAAAAATGATAGGGTCCTATTTTTTATAGTCTCCATAGTATTTTAAAGTTATATCGAATCTATCCATGGGCAGTCAGATAGCGTAGTCGACTCCACAACCAGACTATCATAAATATTATTCATTTTGAAAAAAAAAATGCCCAACAATGAAACAAAATTGTGTAAATAAATGATTATAAGTAAATATTGCAAAATAAAACTCAAGCAAACGAATTTAAGGCAAAGCGCTTTCAAAGAATTCTTAAAACTTTCAACAATTTGGCTTTCAAAAGGCATTCTTTCTCAGTTTTGAATAAATACTTTGGCTTAAATATGAAATGAAAGTAAAACAACTTTGAAATATCTTGAATGAAACTTTCGCTGAGCGCAAGCAAATACTTACAGAATAAGTGCTTATTTCTTTAAAATTATTGACGGGATACTGGAAAATTTAATCTTTACTCATTATGGACGCCTAGAGATATCTGTAATAAACATAAGATAGGATTAGAGTGTTACCTATGGTCGGCTGAAGATAAGTTGCACCACTTAACTGCTCGTATAAGTCTCACCCTTCTCGTATAAGTCTTTTCAGACATCATCACTTGACACTTTTGTTAGGCCAAAGTAATTGTGGCAATGGTACCTTCAGAATGGAACCACGAAGGGTTAGACCACGCTTAATGTGTAATAACCTCGTAATAGATTTTTATAAAGGTGGTAGAACCCTTTGTGGTTCTACTCCGGCGGCACCACCGCCACACCTATTTCTACCTAATAACAGCAGTGTTAAGCGTTGCTGTGTTCCGGTTTGAAGGGTGTGGTAAGGGCGACATACTTTTCCTAGGCGTTCCAGCTTAGTCCTCAGGGGTAGCGGCGCATCTGTGGCCGACCTCAGGTAGGAATATCTAATCCTATCTGGGGTTGATTACAGATGTCCATGGGCGGCAGTAGCCACTTACCATCAGGTGGACTGCATGCTCGTCTGCTACTCTTATATTATAAAAAAGAAATAGAAGCGCTCGTTATAAGATATTTGTAAAATGAGAAGCGTGTCCAGTTAAAATGGGTCACTCATGTCAGTAAAAAGAATGTTAATAACTCAATTTCGCGAAAATGTTAACAGCAGTAGTTAGCGCTGCTGTGTTCTAGTTTGAAAGGTGTGGTAAGGGAGGTAGACATACTTTTTCGAGGTATTCCAGCTTAGTCCTCAAAGGTAGCGACGCAGCTGTGGCCGACTTCAAGCAGGAAACTAATCTTATCTGGGATTGATTACATATGTTCATGCCCGACAGTAGCCACTTACCATCAGGTGGACTGCATGCTCGTCTGCTATAAAAATAAAACCTGTGGACAACATTGCCCGCCTTCTTAAAGATTTATTTTAAAAGCCTTTATACCATCTGTTATTCGATTCAAATAGACTATGGTGAAGTTGCGAATGTTATGGTGGCCGGCTCGACAACGCGTGCCTATTGTAGCTTTCCACGTGATGTACGAGGATGTGTGTTAGGGGTGGCCCGAAATAATTTTATTATAAATCGTAATATACTAATATATATGCAACCACGGCCCCATTCTTCAAAATCGTCAACCAGGAATATATTTTTTGTTTTCCGACGACAGAGTATATCCTACCTTTTAGTTTCACCTACTTCGAGGTCGATACTACTCGTATTTTTGGACCATATCTATTATCTATAACTTCAAATCTAAAAGAATTACAACTAATTATACGGGTATATTCGATCACAAAATGTTTACTACCCCTATTTTAATAAAAACGTCTGAAATAAGTGTCCACATAAAAATATAGGGGGAAAGCATTTCAAACTAAAATACAACGCGCAATCACTACAACCACCTCAATCAGAAAGATATAATAATTAGGTTAGTTATTTAACCCTTATCACAAAGACTAATTACAAAGTTAATTAAAATTATTTCTGACATGAAATTAATTTGTATTATGTAATTGTTAAAAAATATTTCCACGATACTGTTCTTACCAACCCTACTCTGAAATGTGGAATGTAACGTCAATTGCGCTCGTAACATTTGACGTTCCGTAGAAAACGGCACGTGACGTTCGCAACGATATGTCGTTGCACATGTGACGTCGTAGCCGATAAGAGATTGTACCAGCCCGTGATGTTATACGAGTGTATTTTGTATTAAGCACACGGCGCTCCGATGTATTCGTAGATTGTTTTAGTATATACCTTTTTTTTTTTTTTCTTTTTCGTGGGGAAACCCTTCATGGGTTCCTCTCAGCTGCGGGGGTAGCGGAGAGGATATGCCGGACTCCTACCGGCTAAAACCCCACGGTGTTCCTCTGGACGCCTTTTGTCGGGACCACGGGTACGCTAATAGCACTCGTCCGCGATCCCGAAACTATGGTAGATTCTTATTTTTGATAATATTAAATTAATGCAACAATAATAAAATAATAATCTAAACAAATGAAGATCAATTCACATTTTCTAATATTTATATTACCTCAATTTCGTTCCATACAGTAATAATAATAAAAAACAAGGTTTATGGTAGAAAATTAAAAAATTTTTAACAAAAAATACAACCGACTTCTATGTCACTACAAAGTAAAAAATAATTCAAATAAATGTTGGTTTAGTACATATTTCTGAAGTCGGCGCTCATATTAGATACGCTGTTGACATCGTTATCCAACGAAATATATTGATACGCTCATATTAGATACGCTGTTGACATCGTTATCCAACGAAATATATTGAGCGCCGACTTCAGAAATATGTACTAAACCAACATTTATTTGAATTATTTTTTACTTTGTAGTGACATAGAAGTCGGTTGTATTTTTTGTTAAAAATTTTTTTTCACCCTTTTTAGTGATGACATAATTGAAAATTAGACGAGCTTACCTGTAAGCGAAGTCTGATTATAATTTTATGAATGGTGATCTGAAATATAATTGAGAATTACAATGTATCCTTCTTCCCACTCGTCGGCATCGCGATTGTTTAGCCTTTAAAAACAAAAAAAAATTTAAAGACCACTGACACTGCGTATGACAGTGACAGCTCCGGATTCCTCACTTAATTTAGAGTCTATCATTTCCAACTTAGTCTCCTTGATAATATGCATGCTGTCTATATCTAGGAGACTCTTGTTCTTATTGTTGCAGTATGGGTTTTGATTTTGGGAGGGTGGGTAATTATATTTCAGATCACCATTCATAAAATTATAATCAGACTTCGCTTACAGGTAAGCTCGTCTAATTTTCAATTTTATTTCATGGTGATCTGAAATATAATTGAGAATTACAATGTAGATGTTTAGAGACAACTGCAACAATGGGACATGTAATTAAATTAAAGATTTATTACCATACATATATATTATTATATGGATTTAATTACATTGCTGAATATTTATTCGTTCTGCATCATATGGATGAGATGTTGTGAAATCCATAGTGCTTAGTGAGATTTATTCTTAATAATAAGAAATATATATATATAAAAATACAATATGAAAATATCATATTAATAACAAATTTTTCTCTTAATTAGGTATAATTATAAAATATATATAATTATTAGGATTGCTAACTGAATATTTACTCTTACTGTATAATATGGATGAAATGTTCTGAAACACATAGTACTAAGTGAGATTCCCTCTGAATTAGATGAAATAATATTCAGTGCAATAATAATGCAATATTTTTCTCTAAATATATTATTACTAAAATTGGCCAACAATAATAATAATAGTAATATTGTAATTTAATCAGTATTAATGATTATTCAATTCAAGCTTTTGCACCTTGCAAAAAATAAATACATACAAGGTCGAAAATATGTTTTCTACCCTCCATAGTATGTCATAATTATGTGTAGAATGAATTACTTGGTCAATTTTATTGACACAAATAATACTATTTCCTTTGCTATATAGCAATATATGTATAAATATGTTTCATATGTGATGTGCATTATATAATAATGTACTTTTATATAATACTATACTTATATGTACCAGTAGGTACATTGTATGTATTCCAATATTATTAAAATAGGAAGCCATCCCATGTTGAATATTATGTATATAAATATAAATTATGATTGGGTATTTGATTTGATCTTGGGAGGATATATGCCCCATGTGAGATAAATTTATATTTTATGTTGTAGGTATACCCGGTATAATATTGGGTGTTATACCTACTTTGTTTCCTTATATTAGTGTGCATGTTCAAGAGGGACATGATCATTCTTAGATCAATGAAACATTTTAGTTTTATATGACTTCCTGTTTTCGTAGGTATGTATCGGATTTGCAAAAGTTATATTTTTTGCTGTCCCATGCTTATGCATGCCCTCTGTAAAGTTACATATCTATATGGTTGGTTGGAAAGCTTATGATGCGTTTCCTTTTGAAATCCAATCTGACTTTCGATCTAACATCTTTTCCTAAAAATGTGTGTAACTATCAGTTATGTGTATGTATAAGTTGATATCAGTTTTCATAACAGTATTTATGTATATGATTATTTCAAACCCCATTCATGACTAGACCAGAAAAGCTTATCTTTACTCAAAAGTATTTATGCTGAGCATTCCCAGGATTAATTCAGTTTTAATAAGTCAAATATTTTATAACTTCCATGGGGTTCTGACTTACTTAGCCTGTAATGATTACTAACACAACTGGTTCTAGTTACAGCTGACAGTGATAAATTATAAAGTTATTTTACCCACAAGTTAAGTTAAGTTACCCACATTTTTCTCCATCTTAATTCTTTAAGAAAAAGAAAAGTAGATAAATCTTCTATATATAATAATTATAATAATAATTTATATATATAATATAGTTTTCTTTGTTCCGGGCAAGATGTCTGCCATGTGTGTCCTATATAGTAATGTTAGAGTCCTATATAGTAACGTTCATCACACATACCCCTAAGGAATTCCTATTAATTCTAGATTTACATTTGAAAATTGATTGGACATGCAGCTTACTTTCTTTGTTGTTTTATGTTTTATAAGAGCATCTAGGTATACACACTAGGCATAAAAGACCCAAAGAAGATATCATATTAATGGCTGGCCATTCACATGATATAATAATATTGTTATTAATTTTATATCATTAATGTGTCACATATTACCATGGTGGACATTATTTACCCTTAGCCTAAGCTTCATTATGAAATGATAACAATTTCAGTTTTAGTGTAACTAACATAGACATTATGAAGGCTTAAGTGCAATAGCAATTCTCATATTATGCTTGTCTTTATTCCAGGATTAATGGGCTGCTGTGTTATTTGTTGACCTGATGACTGGTGTATAAATGTATGATGCATGTTTCTATATAAACCCGGTGTTGCTGAAGGAAATGTTTAAGCAACAATATAAATAATATATTATTATTTGATTGCTTTTTGTAATGTTGGGAGTACCAGGCTTCTGTTGTAGAACATTACATAGGTACTATCAATCTTTAGTAATTTTTTTCATGATGATCAACCTCATATTTTAAGCAGTTATGTACAGTAAAAGTGAAAGATATGTGCAGATATTTAATAATTAACCGTATGTTTGTGGACTGAACTTCCAAACCTTTAATTATTACTGTATTTATTCCTATTGAGTCACTGAAAGATAAGTGTAACGAAATCCAAAATGTTAATTTGTGTAAATTCTCACATTTGTACATAAAGTTCACTCTTGACATTCACATATTTGCATTTATGTCACATATGCCACATAAATAAGTAATACTAAACAAGGTTTTTGAATTATTTACAAGTATGGACATTTATTATTTAGCACATTTGTAATGTTATGGTATTGCAGGTATTGTTATAGTACCTGGCCTTAGAATAAATCATAAAGGTATTTGTGTCCAAAGACAACTCCAGACTTCTGGATTGATTATCACTGTAAACCAGTGTATTAAATAGATAATTTAAAAACTTCAATTCAAGTTACATCTATATATAATAGAGTTATATATATTATGTAAGCTCAATGACTTTAAGTAGGTACTCTGTACCAGTAGTTAAGTGGTGCATTATAGTTCTGATTGTACTCCTTGATACAAATCTCCTTAGAGTTATACCTTAATAATACGAGTATTTCCTGAAATCCGCAATATCTTGAAATACACCTAATCTGGATGTTAGGATATTCATATACCTAGCCCACAAGATATCAAATCAAACATATAGCTGGTAACTGATTAAATTTTATTATACATAATTTATATATATGTGAGTAAGAGGTACTACAATATAACCCATGTAATATTGTTTACTTTGAGCCATGTATAGGTACCTGTTATTTGCTTATAAAACAGCTGAAATTGAGTAGGAACTATAGAGTATCCATAACAAATCAATGAACTCTGCTCAATTGTGTTGAGGTATTAACACAGAATGCTACTATCAAAGCTAGGACTTCAGACGCTGGTTCCAATATATGAGATACTTATAGTATTCTTTCTTCATGTGACTAAAAATATATTGGACAGATATGTGTCAGTATCAATAAGCCGGAGTCTTGTTTGCTTAATCATTGTCCTCCTGAGGTGGTTCTTTTGAGAGAGCATGCCTTCTGTTCTATTTCAGGTTAACATGAAACAGTTGTCATGTATATACACCAGTGTGTATGTGATAATGTGAGGAGCACATCTATTATCATTTGAGATCGAGCATTGGATTAACTAGTATACAAAGATAATTTTGTCATCAATGTTGTAAGATTTTTATCTTGACGCCATATATTAAATTTTAATATCATATAACACAATTGATTTGTGTGGAACAACCAATCTCAACCAATTTCAAATTGGCAACGGGGTGCTGCATAAAACATTTATGTCACAAATGTCTATTTTAGACATTGTTTTCTGATAAGATAGTTAGTCTTCTATCATTTGTAATGCAGCTAAGTGAGTTTCAATGTCTTCAGTATGATTCCGTTACATGAGCTCATGAGCATCATGCTGTGCGGTGAATCCTGATAAGATTCTTATATGCACGGGGTTATATTTGTTATGGGTTAGCGCACCAGCAATGTGATGATTCCTATTTTCTGTTCTTCACCATGTATTGCACATATTTTTATCGTGTGTATTGTGGTGGAGCATAAATTACCTATTATGACCTTTATAGGTAGCACTAGTTAAAGTGTTATTCTGAGAAGAGCATCAAAATGTACCAGGTTGATTTCCTCAGTTCTCATTGGAATATGTTATTCATCCAGTTGCTTCACACATACCTCCCAATTTTAGAGAACTCTGATGATATTATTGTATTCACTCGTTGTCCCAGTATGTTAACATAATATTTTCCATTTCTGTTAGGACACTGTTTTGTCATAAAGTTACAAATATGTTTTGCTATTTGCAATAACTCCATGAATGATTCCTGAAATTATAGCTGGTTCTGAAAATTATTTTGTCAGAGTTGGTATAACAGGGTTGGCATAACCTTGTGTTGTAGCAGCTCTAGCTTGGTGCTTATAAATCATTCATGCTTTATACTGTGTATTGTTAGTGCAATAGCTAGTGATGGAGCATTCAAGCCATTTGCCACATATAAGTATTAGCGCAGGTATCTCGTACTCAATGGCGAATGAGTGAAATGTTTAGTGTCAACAAAGTAACACTTGGAGTATCTCGTACTTGACGGTTCTGATGCTTTGTATATTCGACCACTTGCCACATAGAACTGTTAGCGCGAGTATCTCGTACTCAATGGCGAATGAGTGAAATGTTTAGTGTCAACAAAGTAACACTTGGAGTATCTCGTACTCGACGGTTCTGATGCTTTGTATATTCGACCACTTGCCACATAGAAATGTTAGCGCGAGTATCTCGTACTCAATGGCGAGTGAGTGAACCGTTTAGTGTCAACAAAGTAACACTAGGAGTATCTCGTACTCGACGGTTGTGACTCTTTGAATATTTGAACATTTGCCACATATAAATGTTAGGGCCAGCATCTCGTGCTTAATGGTGAACATGGGAAACATTTAGTGTCGACAAAGAGACGCAACGAGTATCTCGTACTCAATGGCTCGGGTGCATTTTATATTTGGACCATTAATTGCTAAATTATATGCATAAAAATGCAAACATCTTACGGTTAATGGCGAATATGAGCACCGTTTGGTGTCTGTAATGTGCAACAGCGAGATTGACGTGCATGAATAGTTTTGAAGTTGTAGATACGAAAAAGTTTTGCGAACAATATAGTTTCTTTATGAGAATATGTTAGTTATTTAGGCATTTTTATAGTCGTGCACACATACTGTAAAAGGTGAATAATGCATTATTTTCTTACATACCTGGTAAGTAATTTGTACATAACCTCTGAACCGGTGATCCAATCCGAAGAATTGCTTCGTAAATTCCTGCTACTGCGACTACAACTACGCAGACGTGATTCTTCATTCCTAGTTTCCATTTTCTTCATTTTTTCACTAGCTTTGCTTCACTATACACGTTTAACAAAACTTTGAAAAAATAGTATCACGATGCCTTGGAAGCGCGAAAAAGAAGTGAGGAATCCGGAGCTGTCACTGTCATACGCAGTGTCAGTGGTCTTTAAATTTTTTTTTGTTTTTAAAGGCTAAACAATCGCGATGCCGACGAGTGGGAAGAAGGATACATTGTAATTCTCAATTATATTTCAGATCACCATGAAATAAAATAACATTTATATTAATACAATATAAAATTGTATAAACGAGATCACGAATTAAGGTAAGGTCTGAATTTACATTGATTGGAACCGCCCGCTCGCAGGGCGCTGCCGCGCCCTGCTCGCTTAGTTTTATATTGTCTTATATGTTCCAACCTAACCTAACTAAATAGTCAATGATGAACTGGCTTTGCAATTTCATTAGAACCTACAGCAAATATCTTCAAACACAACTCAATTATTCCCATTGGTTGAGGAGTTACATATTTTGTCTCCGAGCCACATTATCAGATCCTCAAATAGTCAATGATAAACTGGCCTCGCAATTTCATTAGAACCTACACCAAATATCTTCAAACACAAGTCAATTATTCCCATCGGTTGAGGAGTTACATATTTTGACTCCGAGCCACATTATCAGACCCTTAAATAGTCAAAGATAAACTGGTTTTTCAATTTCATTAGAACCTACACCAAATATCTTCAAACACAACTCAATTATTCCCATCGGTTGAGGAGTTACATATTTTGTCTCCGAGCCACATTAGCAGACCCTTAAATAGTCAATGATGAACTGGCTTTGTAATTTCATTAGAACCTACACCAAATATCTTCAAACACAACTCAATTATTCCCATCGGTTGAGGAGTTACATATTTTGACTCCGAGCCACATTATCAGACCCTTAAATAGTCAATGATGAACTGGCTTTGTAATTTCATTAGAACGTACATCAAATATCTTCAAACACAACTCCATTATTCCCATCGGTTGAGGAGTTACATATTTTGACTCCGAGCCACATTATCAGACCCTTAAATAGTCAAAGATAAACTGGTTTTTCAATTTCATTAGAACCTACACCAAATATCTTCAAACAAAACTCAATTATACCCATCAGTTGAGGAGTTACATATTTTGCCTCCAGAACCCACTCTGATCCTCATCATATTTAAATGGGACCAACTTGTAGCAATTGTCCACACACGAAATTAAAGGCATTAAAATAGGTTCATAAACGGCGAAGTTATGGCTGTTATATTTACATGGGTGGAGGAGTTCCCCTCTTTTTCTCCAGAACCAATCGATGGATCCTAACCATATTTAAATGGGACCAACTCGCAGCTCGTCTCTACACAATAAAAAAAGAATTATTAAAATCGGTCCACTAACGGCGGAGTAATTGCTGTACATACATAAAAAAAAAAAAAAAAAAAAAAAGATACCGGCCGAATTGATAACCTCCTCCTTTTTGAAGTCGGTTAAAAATGTGATAATGGTAACACAATCGGAACCCAGAACATTTCTTGTGCCGTCATTTTTAAGTTTCGTAGCTGATGTTATTCATTTTCGTGATTGTAATTGAACTCGAATATATTAACGTTTACATAGCGCGTTTGTTAAATTGTGAATAATTGTAAAGTTTTCGTTTTTTGTCAAGTTTGTTTAAGTTTTTATTTCTTGTTCATTTTGACAGTGACATTTGTTTGTTTACATTTTGGACACCTAATTATGAATCAGACTATAGTTTGTTATAACAGATATAAGTAATATTACCTCGGCGTCTCTGGAATACGAATAATTTATTACATACTTAAAACTTCCATACATAAAATTGTTCAGAGGTATTTCATACAAAGTTACAATGTAACGTAATAGTTACATTAAGCGAATACTCAGCTATAAAGCTTAAACTTTATATTTAACTGCTTTTACAAATTGTGTTGTGTACAAGGGAATTTTAAAGTGCGCATTGTCGACCTAAGGGCACTTTCGTGGCTTGGCAAAGGGAGATCTCCCGCCAGGGTTGACAATCAGTTCAATATAAATACATCATCATCAACCCATTACTGTCCCACTGCTGGACACGGGTCTCTTCTCAGAATGAGAAGAATTAGGCCATAGTCTACTGCGCTGGCCAAGTGCGTAATGGTAGACTTCACATACCTTTGAGTTTTTTTTTTATAAATCTCTCAGGAATGCAGGCTTCCTCGCGATGTTTTCGTTCACCGTTTTAGCAAGTGATAATTAATTTCTAATACGCACATAATTCAGAAAAATCAGAGGTACCTGGGATTTGAACCTCGGACCCCTTGATCGAGAGGACGAGTTTCTTAACCACTAGGCTATCACTGCCGTTATATAATATAAATACAAGCTTATATAAATCAGAGGTGACCCAGTAGTTAGACACGGCCTATCGGGGGTCTGAACTGTGCCAGGGGTGCCAGGTTCGCGTCTCTGATTTTTCAAATATTTATGTGCGTATTGGAACAAGAAATAAATTACTTCTTGACGGTGAAAGAAAACGCGAAAATACCCAATTCTAAGATTTTTTTTTAATTTTTAATGATGTGTGAAGTCTACTTACCATTCCACACTGGGTCAGGGTTATGGACTAAAACCTTTCTCATTCTGCGAAGAGACGTTCGCCCAGCTGTGACAGTAATGTGTTCACGATGATACACTCGTATACAAAATGTATGTACAACCGTATCAACCGGGTGTAATATTTCTGCGCCCAATGGCGACAAATGAAGAATTTTATGGACCTGCAAGTCATCGATCTGAGAAGTATGTTATGATTCGCACAAAACTATTCGCAAAAAGCAACGATGGTCTCAATCATCACAGACTCCCAGAAATTAATAGAATAGATTAAAATAGAATACTCTTTATTGCACACTTGCCGTTAAATTTAAACAATAACAATATTTTTTTAGTGTTGTGTAGTATCAATGTGTTCAATCAAACTAATAATCTCTTTAGCTGTATAGTACAGATAGATTGGACGTTTGTAGCAATGTTGGTACGTCAGGATTATCTCGCAGCGTGAATACCAACTCGTTAGGCGAGTGGGTCGCGGTTACCCATTACACACATCTAATACACAGTATATAGACATTTCTGATGGTAAGTAGCTACTGCCGCCCATGGACATCTCTAATCAACCTCCGACAGGATTAGATATTTCTACCAGAGGTCGGACACAGACGCGAGTCGCTGCCCCTGAAAACTAAGGCGGAACACCTCGGAAAAGTATGTCTTCCTTACCACATCCATCAAACCATAACACAGCAGCGCTTAACACTGCTGTTATGCGGGGGAAATAGGTGTGGCGCTGGTGCCGCCGGAGTCGAACCACAAAGGGTTCTACCACCTTCAGCTGTTATTTTCACGCTACAAACATATTCTTCAATTTAATCTATTTATAGAGATAATAGTACAGATAGATTGGACGTTTGTAGCAATGTTGGTACGTCAGGATTATCTCGCAGCGTGAATACCAACTCGTTAGGCGAGTGGGCCGCGGTTACCCATTACACACATCTAATACATTCGGCCGAAATCCGCTGGATAGGTCCGTTGAAGCAGTTTGACCTAAATCTATTCTGCAGCGGTATTAAACTTCTGAATTCTAGTTTGATTGGTAAGCAAATATACTAATCTGATGAACCGACTTAGACTTCAGGAATTGCAACGTATTAATGATGAAACTCCAATAGCACTCATTTATATTTTTTGATGAACGTGTATATAGATTTATATGTGTGCACACATAATGAATATGGTATCATTCTTCCAGATTTAGCGTTAATTATTACAGATACGCATCATTCATGAGCGATCGCTTAACGGCAGTTAATTGTGCTATCCCTGTCATAAGTATCTTTTTCATCAATCCATTATGAATTCAGTTATCCCTTCAGTCACGGGTGATAGAGGGTTGTGCTTGACTTCTACCGGCTAAAATGCCACGATGTATCTTTGCTGAGTGACGAGGCTAGCAGTACGCTTTCGCATTGTACGACGGCATTCCATCTTTAGCCTTTTCCCCTTCTCTCCGCCGATCCATCTTGAGGCCTACATATGTTTTAGAACACTTCGAGATGCCTTCCAATACCTGCCTTAATTGCAATAAGGAACATTTTTACGAGGTGATCCAACTTTATCGTTAGGGGTAGCAAAACACACAACCCACATCATATAGGACTTATATCATATCTCCCAGATAACATAGAAATCCTATCTTAGCCTATCACAGGGTGGCTGTGATAGTAGCAGCTAAAACTTACCATGATTATAAAATCTTTGTTTTCTAATCAAACCAGAGCAAGATTAATGACGACCCAACTGGCAGAAGATTCCGGGTTCGATCTTCGGGCAAAGAGATATCTAAATAATTTAGAATGGATTTCTGTTCTGGGTCTGGGTGTTTGTTTATTCGTCTATTTATGTGTCCATGGCACCCACGACACGGGATCCTAGTGTCGGGCTGTGGATATATAATGCGTGTTTACTGTTATAAGGCAAAATATGTGTTACCGCGGTCGAGTCAGAGTTCTAAGACCTTTATGCACGAGCAATAAAAGTTGAACGCAGAAATTACCACAGCAAGCTCCTAAGCACCGTATGCTGCTCCGGAACAATGGTCATTAACCCACTTCCAGTTATATCGACTGGGGATAAACTTACAGATAATAGTTAAATGGAGGATAATCCTACTTCAGATGGTTGGACTTAATCTCTTAATATCTTTGTTGTCGTAGGACTTTCTATTTGTAGCTTTGCAGCGCGATTCTTCATAAAATGCATAATTTTCATGAATAAGTGCGCAGTAACCAAGGAATTCGTAGATGATAACTGATCTAAAAAGTTAAGCAAAGTTCAGCGAGGTGTTTAGGTAGTTTGTTTGGGAATCGTCCCATACAAAGTACATAAAGCTATCGAGCATGTCGTTTTTGGGTGCTATCATTGGATTGAAAGAAGTGATTGTATCATGTCTTTTACAAATCCACACTTATGTCCATTGGGATATTTCTAGAAGCCTTGATGTTTTACGTACACTTTTTGATGCCATTTTCTTTCTAATCAAGTAGCCCTTTATCCCTTAGGAACTTCATTTCGCTACTTTTCCAGAAAATAATACCATTAGCCAAACAAACACTAAAATAATGTCCTAAGAGTTGTGAAGCATTAAACATTCCGGGGTCTAAAGAGGATATAAAGCCTAAACTAACACGCCAGGCTGCATTGGGTGCCGCAGGTCACCGCTCGCACTCAGCCGTGTAACGTAGGGTCGAATGACGTTTCTGGATTTATCGGACGACTATAGGCAGGAATTTATGTGGCAGGTTTCCGCTCCGATGGCCTGACCTTGCACGCACACATGGGTATTTTATATGTATACCACATCATTATGTTCGTCCAGCTATTTTTGTTTATGTTATAGGAGTAGCAGACGAGTATGCAGTCCACCTGAGGGTAAGTGGCTACTACCGCCCATGGACATTTGTAATCAACCCCAGATAGGATTAGATATTCCTACCTGAGCTCGGTCACAGATGCGCCGCTACGCCGCTTAACGCTAATATTATGATGCAGAAATAGGTGTGGCGTTGTGCCGCCGGAGTGGATCTACAAAGGGTTCTACCACCTTCTCGTATTTTGTGTCAAATTAATATTTTTCGACTTTATGAAAGAATAATCATCATTATAATAATCTGTATCAGAAATCCAAATCCAAAAGTTTAGATCTGCATTTTAATTTTATTTAAGTACCATTAGGTTCAGATAGAACGCCCTTAAATCTGTAAACAAGTGACAAATGTTTGCCCAAATTCCCTAACTCCCAAAGCCCTAACCACGACTAAATAGCAGCTCTTAAGAGACCCCGACATACATACAACAGCATACTTAGCTTAATCTAACCTTAATGCCCTTCGTCCCAAATCAGGGGAAATTTATGCGGATCGCGTAAAGTTGCGCATAAATTTTGGAGGTAAAAGGTTTATCAAAGGTTTTTCAATTCGAGCAAATTCAAAATAGCCCTCGATTAAGATTGTTAAAAACAGTAAGTGACTACCAATCGAGATAAATAAGCCATTTACTGGCATTATAAAATGTAAGTAGTATAATTTATGTTTTAAATTTTAAAAATCCGTATAATATTTGGAAGGTGGTAGAACTCTTTGTGGTTTGATTTTGCCGGCACCACCGTCACATGTTTTTCTGCGTAATACAGCGTTATGCTTTGATGTTTTTCGATTTGTCATAATGGAAGAATACTTATCCTAGGCATTCCGACCTAAACCATGGGAATAACAACGCGACCTCGAGTAAGATTCTTGTCTTATCTGGGGTTGATTACTGTCCATGGGCAGCAATTACCACTTACCATCATATCTTAGTCGAACAATAGACTAGATTCGAACACAGAACCCTTAATACTACTGTTATAGGGCAGAAATAGGTATTAAGCACCCCTGGAGCCAAATTACGAAGGGTTCTACCTTCAAATATACATATTACAAACTAAACAAGAACAAAGGCCTGTAAAATTACTTTCAAATTGGTACCCTATATTAAAGCTGGCGGCTCTAGACAAAGGGTTAATTAGACGC